>NW_024525378.1:4085526-4400567 GCF_017590135.1 Pyrgilauda ruficollis | reverse complement strand
TTTTTTTTTTGTCCTATCCTCTTCCTCAGACCACTTATCTCTGCCCCCTCCTCTCTGCCGGCACCATCACAGCCTTCCCCTGATCTGCCCCTTTAAGAAAAATCAGCCCTCTCCGCTCCTAACCCTCCGCACACTGACCTTACACACTGGACAATATTTAAGGATCAAGGTGCCATCCTATAAAGAGGTGATTATTATTATTCTATTATTATTGTTACTACTAAATAGCAATGCTGTAGAGAAAGTTTGTTAGTAGTTGTCATCTTGTAAACGTTCCTAGTATGGACATGCTTTTGTTTTTAATCTGAAAAATGTTTATTTACGTAACTTTTCAACCAGTGTCTGTCTTTATTTTCTTCCTTTTTTTTTTTTTTTTTTTTACCCTTTTTTTTCCTTTTGGCTTTCTCTCCCATTTCGGCTCAGGGGTTGGTTGCCTAACTTGAAAAATAATAACTTTTAAAATAACACAACTTGCGCTGTTGTGTTTTGTCGGTATTTCTCGTGTTTCTACCAGAATTTTTTTTCCAGCGTTTCGGCAGCTTCTCTCCTTCATCCCCGGCTCGGGTTTGTCGCTGTTCGCGGGGGTTTTACCCTCGGTTTGTCGCGCCGGGAGGGCCCCGGACCCCGCACCCCGCGGGCAGCCGGGAGGGGTCGGGCAGGGAGGGCGGCCGCTCTGCTCTGCCTTTCAGGTGGAAGGCAGCGCGCTGGGGCAGCGCTCCCCAGGGACGGGGGAAGCCGCCAGCCACCCGAGGAAAGGGGGGAGAGGAAGGACAGACACCCCCGGAGCCCCCCAGGACCTGGCCGGCCCCCCCGAGCGGAGGTAGCGAGCGCTGGGGCAGAGGCGCTTTGAAGAGAGGAGCGAAGTGTAAATAGCCGGTGATTGATGTGCTGGCTTTGACTGCGGAGAAAGCACTATTTTAATTCAAGTGGCCAGGTCAGATGGTCACGGAAGAAGGTTGAAAGGTAGGATTTAATGAGATTAATATGGAGAGAGGGAGAAAACGCGCGTCGTCTTAAACATTCCATAAAATAATGGGGTGAGAGCAGCGCGGCGCTCCGCGCTGGAGGTGCGGACCCATCCCGGGGAGCCCTCGCACCGAAGGGCACCGCAAAAAATACAAAGCAAAACTTGTGTGGGTGCGTCAGGTCCCTGCTGGAAGCCATTCCGCCAGCTGCACTCCTGCCCTGCAGGTGGAACTGGGGAGGGGGGGAATATTCCTGCTAATTACCGGTTTTCCCCTCCTCAATAAACTCTTTAATTGCAAATGGGAGCAGAGGCCTTTCAGATGCTACCGAGGAGCCGGCGTTCGAGGGTAGGGTGGGGGAGCAGGAGACCAAATAAAATAAATCCGTTTGAAGGGAACTCGGAGCCACGTGTCGCCTAAAATGCCGAAGCGGTGCCTGTGAATTCCTGCCTCGAGGACGCCGTTCCACGGCGCGCCGGGCACCCCGAGGTTGGAAAAACAAGCTCTTCCCAGCCTCACCGGTGAAACAGGAGCTCGAGTGTTTCCAACTCATTGAAATATTTCTTCCAGCCATCCCGGACTCTCGCTGTCCCCGCGTCCCCCACCGAGCCGCTCCCGGGACGGGCGGGTTTCAGTTTGAAAACGTCGTCCCAGGTTATTTCTCGCTGTTATTGCGGCGGTCTTCTGGCAGAAGACCGGGTAGAGCCGGGAGAGCCGCGGCTGGCCAGAGGAGGATGCCCCGGTCGCCGCGTCCCCGTCGCCGAGGCGGGGAACGAAGGTCACGGAGGGCTCGGTGGCCGTGCCCCCGCAGCCCCAGCCCCGCACAACCCCGGCTTTTGTTTTCTCGCCAAAACCCCCCGCATCTCCATCACCCAGACTCCCCCAGGAATGAGCTCCTGCGGGGAACAGCCCCGCTCCAGCGGAGCCGCTCGGGGATTTTTGGGGAGAGGCAAAACGCTTTCGGGGGTGCGCCGTTGGGGTGGCTGTGGGGGCACCACGGTTTAGGGGATGCTTCTGCAAACGAAGCCACCGAGAAGCGATCGAAAGCCGCCGTGTCTGGGCTGCCCCGGTTGTCCCCGGCACCCCGGGTCTGCCCGTGCCGCTTCCCCGGCTCCGGCCGCGTTCCTGCCGGGCCGAGGCGGCGGCGGCCGGGCTGGAGAGGGGAGCGGGGCTCCCGCAGCCGCCGGCGGGCACGGAGCGGGGCGGCAAGGCCGGGCTGCGGCGTTTTGCCGGCCAAGGAAAGGGGGAAAAAGGAGATAAAGCCCCCCCCCCCCCCCAAAAAAAAAAAAATAAAAAAGGGGGAAAAAAGGGAGGGGGGGGAAAAAAAAAAAAAAGAGAACGAATTTGGAAGGGCCGGGGCCGGGGTGTGCTGGCCGTGGGCTGCGGTGCGTGTGGGGAAGGACACGCTGCCATCCCCGACACCAGTGGGATCCCTTCCCGCAGCGGGCACGGGCGGGCGGTTGCGGTTCAGCCCCGGAACGGGCCCCGTTTGCCCAGCTCGCTGCAAGCCCCAGCAGCTCGGGGCTGCTGGCGAGGGCACGGCCCGGGAGCTCCGGGGCCAGCGCGCCCGGGACACGCTCCTGCTCCCACCGGGGCTCCACGGGGCCTCGCTGCATCCCGGCTCTGAGCCCCCGTGGAAGGAAAGGGGTCCTGGGGCTCAGCAAAGCCCCGCAGCGAGGTGTGCGGCCGGGTAGGGAGAGCCTCGCAGCCCCCCCGGAATCCCCCGAGCCCCCCCGTGTCCCGGCGGGCGAGCATCCCGCGGTGGCCACCGGCTTTTCCAGCCTGCACCTGTCTGAGTACGTGTCGCTTCCACGGGGAAGGGCAAATTAATGACCGTGGAGGAAGGGAGAAGCGCCAGGAAGCTTCTCGGCGCTGCCGGGTCAAGCCGGGTGGCTGCCAAGGAGCCGGGGCCCTGCCCGGCCTGGAGCCACTCCGTGCTCCGCCACTTCCCCAGGAACTGTGCCCACGGCCACCCTGGGGATGGCTGAAGGGGAAAACCGCTCCACCGGAGTCCAGCGAGAATTAAAAACCATCTCCTGCCGGGGAAGAAGCAGCCAAGCCCCTCTGCAGCACACGCGTGCCAGGGGACAGGGACCCGCGGGGCTGCATGGCCGCGTCTGGGGGGTCTGGGGGCACAGGGGAGCGGTGGGTCCCAAAATGAGCCTGCTCGGGGTTGATCCCCTCCGCCCTGGCCCCTCTTTGCTCCTCCATCTAACAGAGATTTCAGCGCGGCGTGGGGCGGGGGGGTCCCCGCAGCTCTGGGGAGGGGGCGCTGGAGTGGCAGGGATTTACGGGTGGGTTCCTTGGCATCTCCAGCACAAGCCATGTGTTCCCAGGTGTTCTACGAGGCGGGCTTGGGAAACACGCTCCAGGTGAAGCGCTGCGTGGGAACTGCCCGGCTCCGCTCCCCGCGTGGCCCTCCCGGGAGCCCCGGGCTCGGGTGGGCACCCACGGGGGCACGGGAGAGGGGAAAGGCGCTTGGCGAGCTGTTTTGTACAAATATTTTCAAGAGGTAAAGAAGATTAAAATGGTTGAGCCCGTCCAGCTTGTCCGGGCGCTGCCGCACGCCCCGAGTCGCCCCTTGCCGAGGATTTTCGCATCAATCCCTCCTTGTTTCTGCGCACGGGATTAAACCGGGAATTAATATTTTCAACTACGCAAGAACCCGGCGGCACAGGACGGGGCTGCGCTCCGCGGGGTCGCAGATCAGCCGCTGAGAATGTCACACGCTTCCCTGGGGATTTTCCCCGCTAATCTGCCGCTAATTAGCGGCGGGAGCGCACCCACGGGATGATGAGGAGCTGCCTCGCACCCACGCCACGGAGCAGCGCTCCTCGCATCCCTCCTGCCGAGGAATTCCGACACCTCCCGAGCCCCGCTCCCTGCGAGCAGCCGGCACAAGGGGGCGGTTAAGGACAGCCGGGAGCCCCGGGGCTGCGGGGACAACGGGGGGCCCGGGGGGAGCCCCCTCCGAGCATCCTCCGTCCCGGGCAGGCGGCGGGGACAGTTCGCCTTCCCAGCAGCGGGTCTGCTGGCGGCCGGGGAGAGGAAAAAACCATAAAAATAATAAAAATCAAACTCTGCAAAGGTGGCTGCGCCCCCTCCCCGCTCTGAGGAGGTGGCGAGACACCGGCCCGGGTCCTCCCCCCGGTGTCGGGGCCACCCGGAGCCGCTCGGGGTGGCTCAGAGCTGCTCAGGGTGATGGAGTTCGGTGCGGGTGTCACATCCTCCACCCGCCAGAGCCTTTCCTGAAGTGACCTATTTACACTCTCATTGGTTTAAATTATTATTTTTTTTTTTTTTTTTTTACCCGGAAAGCTTTGAGAGGCGGCGGAACAAGCGCCAGTGAGAAAGGGAGAAATTGATGCGTTTTGTACATGGGAAAAAAAAATGAAATTAAGTCACTCTTGCTGGTCCCCTTAGCGATGAAATACAGAGGGGAAGATTAATACTGCAGCATAACCTGTGCCTGCATTCACTGTCCTGCACCTCTTCCCTGATATTCCAGCTGCACTGAAACCCGTCTGTGCATCAAAATGAGGTGATCAGTCTAATTTTTTTTTTCTTATTTCTAGAAGAAAACACTGGCTCCTCTGGCCATGAAAAAACACCGTGTCAATTGCCATTTCAGATTTTTCAAAAAACATGTTCAGCTCTAAGAATTCCTCCGAATTCGTTACACTCCACCGCGCCAGGCTGCGCCTTGCTGGTCCCGGCGAAGGTAAAAATTCACGTCCTAAAATAAGTCGGAAAAAAAAAAAAAAAAAGAAAAAAGAAAAAGAAAAGCACAATTTACATTTGAATATCTAACTTGAACATGATTATAATTACAATCGTCAGACATCGAGCAGTGTTGTCTCCCATGAACAGACAGTTTTGGGGATGTAAACACAATTTTAATCGTGACGGTCTCAGGGAATGAAGGGAAATTAAGGAGTTATAGCAATTTTTTTAGACATTTGATCAAAATATTTTTGCCCGGAGATTGCTTGCCAAATGAAAGCAAAATGGAAACGATGTGCGCTGTAATTCAGCAGAGTTTTGTCATGGAAAGAGCCCAAGCCCGCGATCTCTCAGGGCTGAGGTCTCTCCTTCCCCCGGGGGATTTTTGGGAGCTTCTCCCCTGCGGCAAGTGCCCCTGGCAGACAGGTACCGCTGGGGCAATTTTCGATCGAGCATTTTTCAGCCCAAACGCCCAATTCTAAAGCTACTACAACGACCTGAGTCGCCTTTTCCCTCGGAACTGCCCGAACTCCCCCCGATTTAAGGAGATTTAAGGCTCGCAGGGAGGTGCAGCCGCTGGCGCGCTCGGGGCGCGCTCCCCTCCCGCAGCCCCGGTTTTGGGGTTCCTTTGCCCGGGGCACCCCCTGCTCCTCCCGGCAGCCCCAAGCCAGGCCCGCAACCCCGCAGGGCTCCGGCCAGGGGGGGATTTGCGTTAATTAAATGTTGTGGGGGTGGCGAGAGCTGCACCCCAAATCTCCATTTGCTGCCCTGCCCCAATTCGGAGCTCCCTGCGCTCGTCCTCGCGGAGCTGCGCCCGCTCGGGGGGTGCTCCCATCCCCTGGGGGGTGTCCCCTCACTGTCCCCTCTTTCTGCTGCCCCTGGGTGTGCGGGACTGCGGCTCAGCCCCCAAAAAGCAGCCAAAGTCCCCAAGGGGACACCAAGGAGGCCTCCCTGAGTCCCCGCGGGGTCCGCGCCTGATTCACTTGGGCTCCCCCCGCTAAGAACGGCTGCGGCGGGGCTGGCTGGATAATTATTAGCTATTAATTGAGTTCAAGACCTTTTCCGGCGGTGGGAAATGAGGAGCCCGAGCAGCGATCCCAAGGAGGGGCTGCGAGCAACCAAAGAACCGCGGCCGCGCCGTCCGGGCCTGACCCAGAATCCCGGGGGCGGGGGAAAAGGGGCGACAAAAATTCATGAGGTGAAAATTATAGAAACTTCAGAGGCAGGGATTGATTTCCGAGACACCTCGGGGAGAGGGGGGAGAGCGGCGATGCCCGACGGGGCGGGCCGGGGGCTGCGCCGGGGTCCCCGGGCAAGGTGAGGAGCGGGGCCGGGGTCCCCTCGGACCCCCAGCGAGCTCCTACCGATGTCCCTTTCTTATCTTTGCACGCTTCCACCTTCCAATTAAACTTCCCCAAATTGCCAAAAGGCTGATTTGCATGCAAGGGACCCCGCTCAAAGATGCTAACTTATTGTCTCCTCCCAGAACTTAACATTTCTCTCTTCAGTTCCCACTTGAAAGAAGTTTTAGAACAGTATTCAAAGACTGTCCAAACGAACAAAACCTTCCCCTTCGCTCGGGAGAGAAATCCGGTGTATTCAATACGAGGGCATATTCTCAGAAGTTTGCAGATTTGGGTTTAAAGGCGGTATTGTTCGTGCCTTTTTCCTGAAACTTCTTTATTTTTTTTTCTCCCTCAGACCGCGGCTCACATGCCTGCAAAGGATTATTAAAATAAAACATCATAGAGCATTTTTCCTCCTTTTTTCTCCCCCTTCTTTACTGTTTAGAATTACTTTTCTGGAGGAGCTTTCCAAGCATCCCCCCCAACCCCGCAAGTCATAATTAAGAACATTTTTTTTTTTCCCCTAACAAACAGGAGAAAGACTCAAACCCTTCTCCGAATGTTCCTTTTTCTTTGAACACTAACAGCGTTCTAAAATCGGAAACATTTATCTGTTCCCAGAACACCTGAAAACATTCTCGGGGCTGGACAGACGCTGTTCTTCTACAGCTGAACAAATTAAAGCGGAGAGATTTTGATACCAGAAGCATCTGTGAGAGCAGAAAATAAACGCAAACCTAAATTCTTACTGTGTTCGGGAGAAAAAAAAAACAACAAAAAAACCCCAAAACTGTTTACAAGGTGCCGGGATCTCTGCGTTCAAACACCCCATACACAGGCAGAATTTTCTTTTTAGGATTAAAAGATGATGATCCAATGGGCTGAGGATGTAAAACTCCTTTGGGGAATGCGATAAACTGCAAAAAGCCAGTGGCAACTCATTCCTGATTAACTCCTTTTTATAAAGGGGCGGAATGGAAGCGAACAGGGACCCGACGGGACACGAACATATTTTATTCATTTAATACAAAGCAGCTCCTTAAAAAAAAAAAAGAAAAAAAATCTTTAAAAAGCCAGTTCAGAGCATAACTCATGGGTCGGGGGGGGAGGAAAAAAAAAAAACCTGATGGGGTGTGAGGTGATGTCGCCGTCATCCCTCGCTCCCCGGGCTGCGGGACCGGCCCGGCCCCCCGGGACCCCCCGATGCTGGGGGACCCCCCTGCCCCACCCGGCTCTCCCCGCTGACCTTAAAGGCGGAATCAATGAAATGGTGTAAGCGCAGAGAGCACAAAGAGCTCCTGTGCTCGGCTCTGCAGATCATAACCAGAGATGGGAAAGTATTTACGGGACTCTCGGAGTGACTGGTCCATCACTAGCGAAAAAATAATATTTTTAACCGCAGGGAAGCAAGAGTTCATGTAGATTTACAAACGAGGAGAAAGTAACTGTAAGAACATGTGTTAAAAAGGCAGCAGAAAGAATTCCATCGATTTCCATGAGAGGTGGATCGCATCCAGGAAGAATGAGTCAACTTCATTCCTTGGGCAGAGCTGGCCAAGCTGAGAGAATTACACCAGAAATGCCTCGGCATCACCTCGTGTCCCCCCATTCGTGCGCTGCTGTCCCTCTAAGGACCTCTTCCGTGTGGTTACGGCTTAGAACGAGGTGGGAATTCTTTTAAAAACGGGTTTTAATCCCCGGAAAAAGGATGGTTTGGGAAATGTATTCTCCCCGCGGTGTCACATCAGCTGCAGATAACTGCTGAGCTGAAAAGCCTCTCACACACACACACCATCCATGGCAGGACAGGACAGCTCAGGGCTCAAGGAAGGTGAAAGGCAAAATTTCCCCATCACAGGGATCCACTCCTCTGTTCTGGCTGCTAAACCCCGTTTCTCCTCTCCCCACAATTTCGGTGTTGAACCGTGCAAGGTTTTGGTTTTATTTGCACGGAGGAGGCGAAAACTCCTGCAAAGTTTCCTCCCTACTCCCTTCTCCCAGGGCAGGGGACCCTGCTCACCCCCCAGGGACGAGCAGAAGGATGAATTGAGAGAGAAACCTTTCTCCACTCACAAATGCACATTTATTGTGGGTTTTTTTACAGGTGGAAGAACAAACTACTCATTCCTTTCAGAGATTTGGGTTGAAACAGCAATGGACAAACACTGTCAGAGCTCTGCCCTTTGCATTCAGACTCCCCAAGTTTCACACAGACCCCCCCTATTCTTCATTAACACAAAAATAACACTTCAAACATCTAGCAGGGAGCTCATCAGGCTTTTCCACCTTGCTGGTGGCTTTTTAGCTCAGAAATTCTCCAAATGAGGGCTTGTGGCAGCCTCACAGGGACGCCAGAATTTTGTCGTGAGGCGCAGCCCGTGATAAGCTCATCAATGAATAGTTAAAAACCAAGCTCCAAAAGTGTGGTTAGAAAATGAAATGCAAATATATACAAACTAGCCAATGGTTCCTGTGGATGTAAATGCCTGCCTACCTCATGAGTGCTATTTTCCAGCCAGCTTTCCAAGCAGAGCAGCCCTTGCACTCCTGTATCTACAATTGTGCCATTTATAAACCAGGAGCCCACCTCGCCCAGGCCCTGGTTCCTGCAGTGACTCATGTTCCACTGGGTTATTCCTGGGAAGATCTGTGCTAAAACACAGCAAAGAGCAGAATTTTGGGGAAGGAATGGCCCAGTTGGGAAAGCACCAGACACTCTCACTATTCCTTGTGTCAGAAAACCTGGAAACGCTGCTTTACAGCCTGTGGGAGAGAAAGGCTTTTACAACTGGCACTAAAATAAAATATTGCACTGACACTTGGGTCAAACAAAAGTCTGGATGAATGTGGAAATGCAGGGCACAGGGAATGTTTCTGTCTGCTCTGGGGTGTCCTGACCCCCAGGGGAGCACTGACTCTGACCCTCATTCATGGAGAAAGTTTCCTAGACTTCAAGATAGACTGGAATCCACAAAAGTGTGAAATAGATTGTAGAGAGTAGTGTAGGTGTGTCACTTGGTGAGGAATTTAGGATTTGGGATTTTTAGTATGTTGTGGGTGGGAGCAAGATGGAGGGCACAGGGTCCTCCTGAATTTCTTCTTCATGCTTCTTCTTCCTCCTTCTTCTTGGGTTTGGGTGGCATTTTGTAATTGGGTGGAAAAATCCACATTGCAGGCTTTTTGGGATCGGTTATTGGGTTAAAAGGGGAAATAATCTAGGTGTCAGTTCTTAATGGGATAGTTTAGCCTTAAAACACCTTGTAACAAGAGATTGTTGAACACTTTTGTGGGGTTTTTCCAGCATGCTGAGCCTGGTGTGGGCAGCGTGCAAAACTTTAGATAAAATAATAATAAACAAGAAGCTGAAGACTGAAAAAGTCCAGTGGGTCTCTCTTTTCTGACACAGAACTGCTCCAGGAGAGTCTTCTCTAAAAGGGGAACCCCCTGGGAGGGCCCAGCCTGATGCCCAGAGGTTGGGGAATCGGCAACAGGTACCCCAGCAGATGGATAATTCTGGCTCAGGATGGGGATTCTCCATCCCTGGCAGTGCCCAAGGCCAGGCTGGATGGAGCTCTGAGCACCCTGGGGTGGTGGAAGGTGTCCTTGCCCTGCTCATAGAATGGGATGGACTTTAAGGACCCTTCCAACCCAAACCAGTCTGGGATTCCACGCTGGAATTTGTCATTTCCAGGAAAGAAATAAAGCTTCTGAATAAAGGATGAAGGGATTTACAAAAAAGCAGCACAGCAAAGGCAATTTGATAAGAAAGGACACCTTGTTTTATCAGGCCTTCCCCTTAAAATCCTGTTTAATTCATTTACATGCCCAAGTTGCCCACTCTGCTGCTGGAAAAGCAGACTCCCTGATGAAAGAATACAGGAGTAAAACACATTACAGGTGCAAGCAGGTGGCTTTTATCCTCTCTGCACCAACAAAGCTGTGCAGGATGCTCGGGCAGAGCTCCTGCTTGCAGAACAAACCCCCCTAAAACAGCAGGGAGAGGCCAGGCAGGCACATCCCTCCCACACAAACTCACCTCCAGACTCCTCCTGTTCTCATTTTGGCTCCTTCCAGTGCCCTGACACACATCAGGAGTTCCTTCACTGCACTCAGCTGTGGTTTTGCTCCCTTGGTAGGGCTGAGATGGGGAAATGGTTTCATTCCTCCGAATTATAAAGTGAAATTGAGTGAACTGAGAAGCTCTGTGACAAATAATGGAGTGAGACCATCCACACAATGACTTAAAAACGTTCAGGGAGCTTCCCTGTCTGAGCTGGAGCCGCTGTGGCAGTCACACCCTCAGCACTGCTGTCACTGCTGTCACCCTGCCCCAGGGGTGGCCCCAGTCACCCCCCACACTCCCCATTCCCACCCCTTTTCCTGCCCAGCTCTCCCACAGCAGCCTCTGATCTCTCACCCCATGAATCTAGGGATTCCTCAGGGAATGGCTCAGGTAAGGGCAGCATTCTGCACCTGCCCGTTCACAGAGCCCCAGACTGGTTTGGGTTGGAAGGGACCTTAAATCCCAGCTCATCCCAGCCCTGCCATGGGCAGGGAGCCTTCCACCATCCCAGGCTGCTCCAAACCTTGTCCAACCTCACCTTGGACACTTCCAGGTGCTCAGGGGCATTCTAAGGGACAGCACTGCTTCATATGGAAAACATATTTTCTATTAAATTATCACTAAATCCTTTAACTCTTCTCTCATGCAACCCAGAATGTGACTCAGTTACAGATCACAAAGACATTTGGAAGGGAATCTGAGTCATAATCAGGGATTTTGTCACAAAACTCAGCAGAATGAACCATCCAGGCAGTGAAACTTTTGATTCTGAAGTGTGTCAGCCACTAAAAATGGGCTGGCAGGGCACAGCAAGGGTTAAAGAATGACTGGGAAACAATAAAATGGAAAAATTTCAAATTTTCAGTGAGGGGATAAGCTGCCACTGTCCCCAACGTTGTAGAGTTGCAGCACTTTTTGAGGTGACACTGAGCTCTGTGGCAGCAAAGCAGGTCAGGATTCTGCTCAATAACCACCTCATCCTTGAATTTTTTACAGATGGTTTACCTCGTTATCACCACCCACCTCCACCAGGAAAGGGAAAACCATCACTTCAAAGAAAGACACCCCAAATTCTGCATTTTATTATGAATAAATAGAAATCAAGATGTGTTTGCAGCATTGCCATTCACCAAAAAAAAAAACCAAAAAAAAAACCAAAAAAACAATTTAACATTTTCCCCTCCCACTAAACACAAACTGATATAAAATTGTTCATTTTATCACTCAGGTTGTTGGAAAGGCCACAATTCTGGCCATTTCTCCATTTAGCCATTTTCTCACTGCTTCTCCAAGCAGACATTCCACAAGGAAATTCTGGATGCTTCTACAGTAATAAAATATAGAATAAAAATAAAATAGACTATAAAATAATAAAAAAATAGAAAAATAAATATAATAAAACTCCCAAATTTATCATACATCTGGTACAGATCTCTGGGAAATACAACCTTAGGTTTATAAACTGTCCCAAAGCCACAGAAGTAAGAGATGATCTATTAAAGAATAGCCAAAACCCAGCTCATGTCACCTAAGAACAGAATCACAACTCACTAAATAATCCAGTGGATAAATCCAGTATTTTTTTGTCATTCATTCAAGTGGCTGCATTTTAGCAAGGGGGAAAAAAAAATCTCAATAAAAGAATTTTATTCTGGTAGGATGAGAAAAATGCTAAACATGTTTTTATGGGAGAAACAGAGATAGAGCACTGGCTTGAACACTGAAAATCTCTCATGCCCTGATCTATAAATAAAACTGGTTGGGCTTTTCTGTTGTACTAAATTTAAAGGAAAGCCTTTTCCATGGAGAGTTTTCTTTAAAGCAAACTCTGCCCCAGAAGGACTTTAAGGATGGTGTTTCCAGCAAGCAGCATGAATGAATTAAACAATAAATGCAGGCAGAGAGCAGCTGTGTGTTCCTTTAGCAGAAGCAGATGAATGTGCAGCCCAAACACGGCTGGGATCTCCAGAAAAGACAATTCCTGATGGTTCTCACCCAGTTTTTCTCCACCCTGTTCTCCAGAACCTTGGCTCAGGTGCCATTTCCCCCCCAGCACCATAAAAAGCTCCCAGGTTGGTGCCTGTGGCCATCAAGCAGAAATTCCAAATTTGGCTTGGAATTTCCAGTTCGGTTTGGAATTTCAATTTGTTTGGAATTCCAAATTTTGCTGCACACACAATTTGAAATTATTCAGCTTTTCTGTTGTGGGAACCCAGGGCACAGGGAATATTTCTCTGTCTGCTCTGAGGAGTCCTGACCCCCAGAGAAGCCCTGGCTTTGACCCTCACCCATGGAGAAAGCTTCCAGGGCTTCAAGATAGACTGGAGTCCACAAAAGTGTGAAATAGATTATAGAGAGCAGTGTAGTATGTCACTTGGGTGAGAAAGTTAGGGTTTGGGATTTTTAGTATCCCAAATTTATAGGTTTTAGTATTTTTAGTATCCCATATTTATATGTTTTAGTATTTTTAGAATTTTGTTGTAGATGGGAACAAGATGGAGGGCATAGGGTGTTGTCCTGAGCTCCTTCTTCTTTCTTCTTCCTCCTTCTTCTTCTTCCTCCTTCTTCCTCTTCCTCCTTCTTCTTCTTCCTCCTTCTTCTTCTTCCTCCTTCTTCCTCCTTCTTCCTTCTTCCTCCTCCTTTCTCCTTCTTCCTTCTTCTTCTTCCTCCTTCTTCCTCTTCCTTTCTCCTCCTTCTTCCTTCTTCTTCATGGGTTTGGGTGATGTTTTTTAATTGGGCAGAGAAATCCGCATTGCAGGTCCTTTGGGATCAGTTATTGAGTTAAAAGGGGAAATAATCTAGGTGTCAGTTCTTAATTGGATAGTTTAGCCTTAAAACACCTTGTAACAAGAGATTGTTGGACACTTTTGTGGTGCTTTTCCAGAGTGCTGAGCCTGGTGTGGACAGCGCGCAAAAATTTAGATAAAATAATAATAAACAAGAAGCTGAAGACCAAAAAAGTCCAGTGGGTCTCTCTTTCCTGACACAAAACCACTCCAGGAGGATCTCCCCTGACAGGGAAACCCCCAGGAAGGGGCTCAAAGGTAGAGAAATTGATATTCTGTGAGTTATCCCCAGGGAAAAAGGCAGCAGAGGCACCTGGCTGTCCTTGCAGCTCCTTCAGAGCACCCAGGGCCTCTCTGCTCGCCTGGCACAGAGGGAATCACTGGAGCTGTCACAGCAAGGATGGGGAGCAGTCCACAGGCAGAAAACTTCCCCTGAAAAGTCCAAGAAAAAGAAAAGATCAAGAAAATATCAAAGAAAAGATCAACAAAAAAAAAAAAATCTTCTCATTGTCCAGGGCAGCACCACACGTGGTTGTTGCTCCTTTGTCCGTGCAGGGAATTTCTCCATGGATTTGTCAGTGGTTGAGAAGGAGGAGAGAAAAATTTGCCTGAGCAACCTGGGATAGTGGAAACTGTCCCTGCCCATGGCAGGGGGGTGGAATGAGAGGGTCTTTAGGCTCCTTTTCCACCCAGATCATTCCATGATCCCGTGATTCTCCAAGTCACTGACTGACTGGAGAGGTCTCTGCTGTGTGTCCTGAGAAATTCAGATTTATTCCATGACAGAGACACAAAACCCCCACATGTTGAAGCAGCTCACTGAGACTAAAGACAGACAATAAATGGATTTTAGCTGAGCTGCCAGTGATCCCAAAAGCTCATCCTGGCTCACTCAAATCACAGCTCCTCCTCCCTTCTGTGTGCTCGTGGTGACTTGGGAAAGGGATTTGTGGCAGCTTTGGGGACTGTGGGACAGCTGAGTTAGCAGTCATGGGTCCCAAAGGGTCTCTATTTCATACTCATTAATGCTCATTATGTTTCCAATGCTCAGAGTGTTCTGTGAGCACAAAGGCTGAACTTCCTCCTACCTACCCTGGAAATAAATAAACCCTCAGGTCATTCCACCTGCTGGGGTTTCTATTTCCAGGAGAGAGCAGGAACACTGAAAAGAAATTCTAAAAAAACACCCCCAAACAACAAAACCAAGCCTTTCCCAGCAAATTCTGATGTACAGGATGTGACATAACGGCGCAAAAACTTTTGGCAAAAAAACCCCAGGGGTTTTAAATTGCTGTGCTGGGTGCTCACCTGGGCCTTGGCTGATGCCTTTGGGGGCTACCTAAAAACAGAGGCCAGACAAATTAAAGAGAATAAAAAGTGTATTTATTATATTTATTGAAGGGCTTTCAGGTACATTTAGGGCTGACAAAGCCCCCCAGAGGCCACACCCAAAATAAACCACAGGTTTTTATGAGTTTGGTCCATTTGCATATTTGGATTAATCTCCCAATTACAGCTTCAGGTAATGAAGGAATGTGCCCCAAGTTTGCTCCCCCAAACTCATTTTTGCTGAACTTTTTTGGGTCCTGAGGCAGTGAGGTGTCCTTGACTGCCAGGCCTGGAGAGGAATTGCTGTGTCTGCCCAAAATGGGGAAGCAGCAGCTCCCACTGTGCATGGAGTTTAGAGTTCTACACTGAAGAACTGCAGGATTACAAATAGATAAAAAATAGAAAAAATAAAACCCTAAGGCATCCAGGTGGGTGACAGGGTGGGTGACCCCTGCACAGAGGGTTTTTTGGGGGGTCTGAGTGGCCACGGGGAGCTGTGGGCTGGGAAGGGGAAGAAGAAGAGGAGAAGAATTGAAGATGAAGCTCCCTTAAACAAAGCTTCTTACTCTGGGTGGCTTCCTCCCTGCAAGGTGCTCCTCAGTAGAGGGCAGAAGGAGGTTTTCCACCTGAAAAAAAATAATTTTTAGGTGACCACGGTGTCCTTAACAAATTTAATTTGCTTTATTTCCAGGTCGTGGTGCAGGGGAGCTGCTCCTGCCCTGGTTTGGGTTTGGAGCATCTCCCCTGGGCACCTTCAGCCCCACACAGAACCCAGCAGCATCTCCAGGCCCCAAGGGCCATCTCCAGCAGGAATTTCCCCATGGAAAGGCTGCTCAGGCCTCGGCAGGGGCTGCCCAGGCAGGTTTGGGGTCCCCATCCCTGGAGGTGTCCCAGGAATTCCTGGAGGTGGCACTCAGAGCTCTGGGCTGGGGACTGGCCAAAGGCTGGACTTGGTGGTCTTGGAGAGCTTTTCTTGCTTTAAATGATATTGTGAATCTTTGATTCCAAGATTTATAACCAGAAGTGTGGGTTTTAATGCAGAATTTTTTATCCCATGCTCCTCCTTGCACTTCCTTTCTTCTCCTCTTCCCTCTAATTAAATCTTTCCATATTATTAATGGCCAGGGTGGATCTCCAGAGTGTGTTCCTTCCAGGATTTTCTTGTTTGCTGCAGTCTTCACATTTTTCCACTTAATTTCCTATTTTCCTGCTCTAAACCCCACTGCCAAAAAAAAAAATCCCCAAAGCAGACTGTGGTAGTGGAACAGAAAATCCCAATTTTTGGGAATGGACATTTGATCCAGACTCTTGTTAATCAGCTGCAATTCACCCCTCAGATGTGAGCCACGTCCAGCAGTGGCTGACAGCTCCTCCAGGTGAGTTTTTATCTCAGCAGAAGCATTTCAATCACTGAAAAGGGGAACACTGAGTCATGTAATTTACGTGGAATTAGTAATCCAAGGGCATTCAGCCAAAAATACAAAGACTGGATTTACAATGGGCTGTTCCATCAGCTTCCTTTAGGGATTGAAGTATTAGGAATGAAATTAATGGAATGGATTTATGCCTAGATAGGATAAATGGTGTCTGTCATAACCAAGGGACAGACACCCAGGAAAAAGTTCCTCACTCCTGGATGGGAATGTCTGAAAGCAGAGTGGCTCTGTAATCCCCTGTGGAAAGAATGATTTGGATTTCATGTAATCCCTCAGCAGAAAAATTGGAACCACCACAGACTCCACTGATATTGGAGCTCAAGTGCAGGATGGTGCCAGTTGGAACGGGGTTGGAGTTGGGGAATTCCTCGGGACATGCGAGGAGAAGAAAAAATCCGATGTGACTTCATGGATTATTGTTGGGTTTAATCACTTCTGTGGCTTCTGAAGGAACAACCTCACACATTCAGCTGCTCCTGACACGGACACTTCCTGTGGACATCAAACACAAACTGGGATTAAAACCCTCTGGAGGGGGGTCAGGCTGATGGAAGTGCTGTTTAATTACTCTGATGGTGGGACTGGAGATTTTGGGGGGCTGGCACTGGGAATTAGGGCTGAGTTAATTCTGTTCACTGCTGGGATCTTTGACCATATTGATTTTCACTTTTAAATGTCCTCAGGAACATTTTGTTTGTTCACTTCTTCCAACTTTCAGGTACAACCTTCTAATAACAAAAAATCATCTCACTCTGAAAGTGGATTTCATCTTTTCTGCAGCATTTCAGCACCATCGATTCTACTGAAGAAGAGAACTAAAAGGAATTTAATTTTCTTCCATAAAGAAGAGAATTAAATCAGGAACCTAGCCCCAAAAGCTTTTATTTCCAGTAAAAGGTGATGATAAAAACTCAGCAGCTCCTGTGCAGGTAAAGTCTGTCTCTCTCCCTTATCTTAATCAGGGTTTAAAGTTTTTGGTTTAGTTATAGATGTCAGATGAACCCAGATGTTGGTGACTTTACAAGCCTGGATGGGTCTGGAAATGCAAATTCTGAGCCTGCAAGCTGGAGGTTATCCAGGCATCCTGGACATGCAGGATCCATCCCCCCCCTCCTAAAGGAACAATGACCTCAGCAGTGAAACCCCAGAGCTCTGCATCCAGCCATGAAGGCAGCGCTGGGATCAGCATCTGGGCTGTTGTCTTGGATACCTCCAAAATCCATGATCTCTTCCTCTGGGGGGATGTGCTTCCAGGAAATCCATATTATTTTGGCTGGAAGTCCTTCAGAAGGTGTCATCAGCCCACCAGCACAGCTCCCCTGCTGTGCTGTGCTGAAAATTCCGTTTTCCAAAGGAATCTGGGAATGAAACAGCTTTGGCAGTGCCTGTGTTTCCACTTGGATCTGTCAGGGGAGCAAAGGATCCGAGGGGCTGAACATTTCCACATCTCCTCTGCATTCCAGGGGCTCCTGGGTTAGGGCAGGCTCTGACACCAGCAGGGTCACACTTGGTCTGAGCCAAGTGGAACCAGCAGGAGAAATGTTTCCAGCACCACCGAGCTCCCCTGTCTGTTCTCAGGCAGGGATTCCTGGGAAAAGCAAGCAGGGAATTCCCAGAGGCTGCAGGAGCACTGAGGGACAGGGGATGGGATGGATGGACTGAACTGGGCTGGGGAGGCTGGCATGTTCCCAAAGCCACTGAGGGCACTTCATCCTCCCAGTTCCTTCATTTCATCCTCCCAATTTCCTTCATTCTCCCAGTTCCTTCCCTTCATCCTGCCAATTTCCTTCCCTTCATCTTCCCAGTTCCTTCCCTTCATCCTCCCAGTTCCCTTCACTTCATCCTCCCAGTTCCCTCCATTTCATTCTCCCAGTTCCTTCCCTTCATCCTGCCCATTTCCTTCCCTTCATCTTCCCAGTTCCTTCTCTTCATCCTCCCAGTTCCCTTCACTTCATCCTCCCAGTTCCTTCATTTCATCCTCCCAGTTCCCTTCTCAGTTCCTTCATTTCATCTTCCCAATTTCCTTCATTTCATCCTTCCAATTTTCCTCATTTCATCCTCCCAGTTCCCTTCATTCTCCCAGTTCCTTCCCTTCATCCTGCCACTTCCCATCATTTCATCCTCCCAGTTTCCTTCCCTTCATCCTGCCAGTTCCTTCATTTCATCCTCCTAATTCCTTCCCTTCATCCTTCCAGTTCTCCTCCCTTTATCCTCCCAATTTCCTTCATTTGATCCTCCCAATTCCTTCCCTTCACCCTCCCACTTCCCTTCAAGGCATCCCAGTGCTGTGGCTCAAATCTGACCCAACAGAACTGAGAAAGAACAATTTCAGCTCTTTTTCCCCACCAAAAATCTCAGCCATGACCGACAGCTGTCTCATCATGGCATTTAATTATTATTAAAAATAATAATTTTCATCATTTCCATTCTGTTACTTTTGGTCACAGCTTTCCCAGCTTCTGATTTTTCTGAGTTTTCTCCCTTTCCTTCCTTTTCCTTATTTATTAATATCAGACTGGGGACACAGAACAAATCACCTTGCTGGGAATGTCCTTAAGGACACTGATAATATCCATGCTCTTTGTCCCACATGCTTTTCCATTTAAAATATTTGGCCTGAGAACGTGGGAGGTAAAGAAATTATATTTGGAGGCCTTTTTAAAACATCTCTTCCATCCCCTGATTTATGCTCTTTGGGACTCGTTCTGCGTAAAATGTTGAACTTTAGATAAAAGAAACATCTCAGGCATTGTTTTTTTGGAGTTTCTCATTCTTTTCTCCCATATATCTTCAATTATATGAAGTGCCAGAGCCCTTCCTCCTGTTCCTGAGTTCTTTTTGGTTTTTTTAAGCAATTTTCATAATAACACTTTAATATTGCCCTGCAGTGCTGGGCTCCTGGGTCTCACTTAGTGGTTTTTAATGACATTAAAGCAGCTCAGGGCACCTGTAGAGCAGGGCCTGGTGGTTAATTCCAGTCCCAGGTGAGGCTGCTCAGCCTCCTCTGTCCTGTCCTGTGCTGGCCTCCTGTGTCACCCCTGGGACTCACACCCTGAGGCAGCTCCAGCAGGAGGTGGGGATGCAGAAAAATCTGAATTAAAGCATAGAATCACAGAGGCAGGACATGCTGAGGTGGAAGGGACCCACAGGATCACTGGTCCAAGCCCTGCTCCTGCCCAGACCCCCCAACAACACCAACAGGGAATGAAATTAAATTAAATTATCCCAACAGGGAATGAAATGATCCCAAAAGGGAATGAAATGAAATGAAATTATACCAACAGGGAATGAAATTATTCCAAAAGGGAATAAAATGAAATTAAATTATACCAACAGGGAAGGAAATGATTCCAAAAGGGAATAAAATTAAATTATCCCAACAGAGAAATTAAATGATCCCAACAAGGAATGAAATGATCCCAAAAGGGAATGGAATGAAATGATCCCAACAGAGAAATGACATGATCCCAACAGGGAATGAAATGATCCCAACAAGGAATGAAATGATCCCAAAAGGGAATGGAATGGAATGAAATGAAATGAAATGAAATGATCCCAACAGGGAATGAAATTATCCCAAAGGGGAATGAAATTATTCAAAAAGGGAATGAAAGGATCCCAACATGGAAATTAAATGATCCCAACAGGATCATTTCATTCCTTCTTCCCTGTGAGAGTTCCATGGGAGATTCTGCAGGGCAAGAGGGATGGAGACAGGTGGGAAATGGATTTGTAGAGAATTCTTAAAAAGTTCATATAGTATATACCTGTGTACAAACTTTAAGATAAGAAATGTTGATTTAGAGATGCCAGAAAAGGCCTAATCTGACAGAGACACCTCAGGGTGTTCCCAAAGTGATCCCCTGTGGAAATCCCCCCAAGGATCCCCTTGTAGAGAGATCCCTAAAAAGTTCTGGGCCAGGATTGAGAAACAAATGGGTTTTGGTTTTTTTGGTCTTCAGGTTGTTTATTTTTTCTCTTATCAAAAGTTCAGCACACTGTCTACATCTCAGGCTTAGCACAAAAAGAGAAGGCACCAGAGGACACCAGACACACAGGTTCAAGGTCTTTTAAAGCAATTTTGTCCAATTAACCCTTAGAATGTATTTTATTCCTACTTTTCTACCAATAACTAATTATTTGTCTGTTCACACAACACCTGCATTGTGGCTCTTTCTAACCAGTCACTCCACCAACACTGCAGAAAATGGAGCAGATGAAGAACAAGAAGATCAGGCAAGGTCAAAAATAATTCATTTTGTCTCCTATCTACCTCATACTAAAAACCCAAAACTCTAAGTTTTTCACCCTGTCATGAACTACACCATTGTCTATTTCACACACTCACAGATTCCAATTCATCCCAAAGTCTTGGAAGCTTTGGAGAAAGGTCCAAAGCAGCGTTCTCCTGGGGGTCAGGATTTCTCAGGACTGGCAGAGAGATATTCCCTGAGTTCCAGCACTCCCTGGGGAGCTGCTCAGCCCCTGGGAATGTGCTCATTAAGATGATGAGGGGATGCAAACCCTGCTGGGAGAGCTCTGCTGGCCGTGGCCGTGCCCAGGGTGGCACTGGGTGCCCAGCCCTGGCACACAGCCCTGGGTGCTGTGAGCAGCCCCAGCTGCTGGCAGCTCTTCCTGCAGCCACGGAGAAAGCAGAATCAATTCAGGCACCTAATCCCGGCGTGTCTGGGGTGAACTGGTTTGGAATTAATCGAGTCCAACAAGGCAGTGAAAAGCCCAGGAAGGTGGTGGGCTGGAAAGGGCTGCAGCCCTGGGGATGGGAGGACAATGCATATTTTACACTGTGAATTTTTTATTAAGGGCTGGGGGTTTTTTTGGTTTTTCTTTTAAATATTATTATTTTTTTATTATTGAATATGAATATTTTACACGTCCGAGTTCAGAACAATGCTTTTTTTGGCTGGCTCTGCACTTTTCATGGTTGTGTACCCTTGCATTGCATAACTGAGAGAGATCCATTTACACACAGGGGGAAAGGGGACTAATGAATCTCAGCAAAGCTAACTTTACTGTGTGTGAAAAAAACAGCACTCTGAAGTTTTCCAAATAAAAAATTAAAAAAAAAATACACATACATAAAATCCTTGCATGGAATGGCTTAATAAAATTTGTGTGTGTGTGTGGGTGCACGTGTGGGACTGGGGGTAAGGACTGCACGGCCTCTCTCACCCTGAGGAGCTGCAGCCTGCTCCAGGCAGGGACATCTCCACCTGGAAAAGGTCTGGAATGCTCTCTCATTCTTCATCTCCACCCCCTCACACTTAGGGACTCACCTGGATATTTCCAAAGTGGGAGAAAAGGAGCCAGAGCTGTACATTTGTTGATAAATCATGGGTTGGAGGTGCTCATGCTCAGTGCTGGGCTGGTGTTTTCCTGCCCTTTATCCTTCCTGGCCACTTCCAAGTGTTCCAGATGTTGTTTCACACCAGATGTGCAGGCCAGCCCTGCACTGCTGCCCTCTCCCTGCTCCTGACCCCTCCCTGGGTGTCACTGTGATATTTTATGAAAATCCCTTTGCCAGGAACTTCTGCTGAGAAGCTTCAGAAAATAAATGTAAACAATAATTATCTGATGGCTGTGGAATGTTCTCTGGAGGTTGTTTATCAACAGGTGCATCTTTGATTGGTCTCATGAAGAATTGTTCTTACTTGATGACCAATCACAGCCAGCTGTGTTGAACTCACTTTCTGTCACAAGTTTTTATCATTCATTCCATTCCTTTCTAGCTTTCTGATGGATCCTTTCT
The DNA here is from genome assembly GCF_017590135.1 of Pyrgilauda ruficollis. Lineage (NCBI taxonomy): Eukaryota > Metazoa > Chordata > Aves > Passeriformes > Passeridae > Pyrgilauda > Pyrgilauda ruficollis. The sequence continues at coordinate 4,379,152 of NW_024525378.1, read as the reverse complement.
CTCTATTCTTTTTGGTATAGTTTTAGTATAGCAAAATAATATAATATAATATAATATAATATAATATAATATAATATAATATAATATAATATAATAATACATCAGCCTTCTGAAACATGGAGTCAAGATTCTCATCTCTTCCCTCATCCTGGGGACCCTCAAACACAACCACACCTGGGAGCATCCCAGGCCTGCTCTGCTTGATGTCCCTACTCATTGCAGGGAGGTTGGGCTAGATGGGCTTTAGAGGTCCCTTCCAGCCAAACCATTCCCTGATTTGATGATCCTCAGGCATTCCTGGGTTGTGGGACAGCTCCTGCTGCATTTCCAAGGAGCTTTGAGCACTGCCATGCTGTGCTTATTGACTCCTCTTTGCCAGGATTTTTTAAAATACTTCCTCCTAATTTCAAAGCACATTTAATGGACCAGCAGGGGAAACAAGTTTCAAAGGATGGCCTTGCAAATAAGGCTGGAAACTTTGGAGAAACAGAACTATGAAAGATGCATTGGAGTGGGAGCCACGAGGGGTAATTTTAGATTATTAACTTTAAGGCATTTACAGCATGGTGTGGTTACAGCTGATAGGCCAAAAACACTTATAGTGTATTGTAATTAGGAAATAGTTGGCTTCTGATTGTAATTAGGAAATAGCTGGCTTCTGAATAGATCACTTCTGTGATGAGTGAATTATAACATCTGTATTGTCTCACCCTTCACATGAGACTGAAAATGGAATAAAAGTTTTTAAAGTGCCTCTCAGTTACCCCATCTCCGGGTCAAAAAAAGGCTTAATCTGACAAACTGGCTTAGTCTGACAGGGGAGAAGGAGGAAAAGGGGGACACTGGGGTGATGGCATGTGGCTCCCACTCTTTAATCCTCATGACCAGTCCTCTGCCCACCAGACTGGTGATGCTTTGCTGGGAGCAGGAGGATCCCAGGAGTTGACAGAATCCCAGGAGGGTTGGGGTTGGGGTTGGGGTTGGAAGGGCCCTTCCCTTCCCATCCTGGGACCAGAAGGATCCCAGGAGTTGACAGAATCCCAGGAGGGTTGGGGTTGGGGTTGGGGTTGGAAGGGCCCTCTGGAGATCATCCAAGACTGGGCCACCTGGAGCAGGAACTCATCCAGGTGGGTTTGGAGTGTTTCCAGAGGGGGACACTCCACACCCTGCCAGGACAAATTTACAATTTAAACCCTCCATGTATCCAGAGCACAGGTGGGAACGCATCACAGGAAGGACTCCTGCAACTCCTTCCCTGTGCTACTGAGGGAATCGAGTCCCAAATGGTTGAGACCTCAGCCTGCTCACACCAAAACTGAAATAAAAGCGAGGTGGATGAATTCCCAGTGCCCTGTGGAGCCCTGGCAGCACAAGGGCAGCAGGAGGCTGAAATGGAGTCAGAGAATGTGTGCCAAGTTCTGCTATCTCGTGGTGTGCCCTTGAGCAAAGTCGTGCCTGAGAGGGGAATGGAAACAGCCAGGCCAGGCCTGGGAGGGCTGCAGAGCAGTAATGATGGGCTGCTGAAGGATTTTCTGCTGGGAGGGAGGAGCTGACCTGGGTCCCTGCATGTAAAATGGGTTTGGCATCAATGGATCCATCCTGGATTACATCAGCAATGCTCTGTGAGGGTGAAATCTCATGAAAAGCACTCACAGAGCTCTCTGGGTGTCACTCTGTGAACACAGAACATCCCTTCCCTTCCCTTCCCTTCCCTTCCCTTCCCCTTCCCCATTTTCACCCAGGTTCTCTCTGTTTTCCAGCAATTTTTTAAAAAAATTATTTTTATTTCACATCAGATTTTTTTCTGTGCTTTCAAAAACATTTTATTTGCCTTGAATTAAACATTTCAGCCACTACAAATCCCTCCCCATACAAAACTCAGGGAGCTGTGAAATATTTAAACTGTCCCCAGCTCTCCCTCGTTTGTTCACCCTTTTCCAGCAGACTGCTCAAAGGTGACACCCCAGGCTGGAGGAAAAATCCAAGATCCTGATTCCAGAACACTCCAGAGGGCTCTGAATTCTTGCATTAACTCAGTGGTGTGGGACATGAATTTGTAGAAAAGTCTTAAACCTTGACAAAAGGCCAAGAAATGCTTATAGCGTATTGTAATTAGGAAATAGTTAGCTTCTGATTATAATAGCATAAATTGTAACATCTGTATTGTCTCACCTTCCATATGAGACTAAAAATAAAATAAAAGTTTTAAAAATGCCTCTCAGTTATCCCATCTCTGGGTCAAAAAAAGGCATAACCCAACAGGTGGGATAACATGGATCTCAGCTTGGGAAGACTCTGGAACAGGAAACCTTTGTGATTTTCCATAAGTCTTTGCTTTATTCTTGATCAGGTGGAAAATGAGGTTTGGTGGGGTTTGTGGAGTTGTCCTAAATCCCCTGCCCATGTTCTTCCAGCCCCTGGAATTTGATTTTCCTCTGTGCCCTGCTGAGGCTGGCTGAGCCCAGGGGTGGCTGTGCCTCCTTCACAGCCCTGGAAATGTCCTGCAGGAGAGGAAAAGTCCTTCAGGAGAGGAAAAGATGCCTGCAGGAAAGGAAAAGAATCCTGCAGGAAAGGAAAAGTCCTGCAGGAGAGGAAAAGTTCTGCAGGAAAGGAAAAGAACTCTGGAGGAAAAGAAAATTCCTGCAGGAAAGGGAAAGAGTCCTGCAGGAAAAGAAGAGTCTTGCAGGAAAAGGAAAAGAGCTCTGCAGGAATGGAAAATTCCTGCAGGAGAGGAAAAGAGCCCTGCAGGAAAGGAAAAGAATCCTGCAGGAAAGGAAAAGTCCTGAAGGAAAGGAAAAGTCCTGCAGAAAAGAAAAAGTCCTGCTGGAGAGAAAAAGATCCCTGCAGAAGAGGAAAAGATCCCTGCAGGAAAGGAAAATTCCTGTAGGAAAGGAAAAGAGCTCTCCAGGAGAGGAAAAGAGCCCCGAGATCCCTGGCAGGGCTGCAGAGGAGGTGCCAGGTGATGCTCGGTCCCAAGGCAGCAGAGGGCATCCCTGAGTTTGGAGATTCATCCCGGAGCTGCAGGAGCTGAGTGGTGAACAAGGCAGATTTCAGCTCTTTTCCTGCCAGTCCTGAGCAGATTCACCAAGTTCTCTTCAGGGGATTTCCCCCAGCTGTTCCTGAGAAATTTATAAATCATTTATAACAATTTATAATCATTTAGAAGGGCCAAGCAGAAATTCAGATGTGATTTCTCTTGCCTGCTTGGATGTGCACAGACATGGCAGGTGTGGATAAATATCTCTGTAAACACATAACTCAAATTATTTAATTGTATTTCAATTTAATTGCTGAAAATTCACTCCTTTCCTAGGAATTCCTTAGCTCACTTAGTCAGGATATTTACACCAGTGGAATTATTTATAAACACAGAGCATAGCATGGCAGATTTGTTTAATAATTTCAGTAAAACCTTTCAGGATCATCACTTTCCTCAGCACTTGGTGATAAGGCAGAGAGATTAACACTTCCTCCAATATATTCAGCTTTGGATTGATGCCAGCTTGGGATTGATCCCTCAGATCCCTGACATTAAATATTTCTTGAGGAGACCTCTAAGGATAACCCCAAGTCAGGTGCCTCTCACCTCGTGCTCTCTCATTTCATAAGTTTAATGAACATTATGATCTAAATTTAGCCTCACAGGGTTCTGATGTTGGATTTTTGGTGAAACTCCAGGGATGGACAAACAGAGGGGATGTTTTATGGGATGTGCCACAGCAAACCCCACAGGAAGGCTGCCAAGAGCACAGAGATGTGAGAGCATCCCACAGGTGTGAGAGCTGTGCTTTAACAACCACACCAACCCATTCTGTGAGCAAAAACAACCATGATCCCACTTCCCCATGATCCCAGTTCCCCCTGTTCCCAGTCCTCCATGATCCCAGTTCCCATGATCCCAGTTCCCCAAACCCCAGTGCTCCCAGCTTCCAGTCCCCTGTGATCCCAATTCCTGATGATCCCAGTGCTCCCAGTTCCCATGGTCCCAATTCCCAATGATCCCAGTTCCCATGATCCCAGTTCCCCAAACCCCAGTGCTCCCAGCTTCCAGTCCCCTATGATCCCAATTCCCCATGATCCCAGTTCCCCCAGCTCCAGTCCCCTGTGTTCCCAGTTCCCATGTTCCCAGTTCTCCATGATCCCAGCTTCCCAAACCCCAGTGCTCCCAGCTCCCAGACCCCCATGATCCCAGTTCCCATGATCCCAGTTCCCATGATCCCAATTCCCCATGATCCCGGTGCTCCCAGCTCCCAGTTCTCCATGATCCCAACTTCCCAAATCCCAGTGCTCCCAGCTCCCAGTTCCCATGTTCCCATGATCCCAGTGCTCCCATCTCGCAGTTCCCATGTTCCCAGTTCCCACGTTCCCAGTCCCCATGATCCCAGTCCCCCCAGCTGCCTCCCCGCGGGACCCGGCCAGCCCAGCGCCTCTGCTCCAGGGCTGTACCTGGGAGCGGGTGGGGCGTTCCCATTTCCCAATCAATTACAGCACAGAATCGATGGATTTTTCCAGCCCCCGAGGCACACAGGAGAGGGGGTTGCAGTAATTGCATTTGCATTGATTTATATTTGGGCTCTCTTTGGGGTTTTGCTGGGTTTTGAAAGGAAATAATTTTAATAAGGTTGAAATAATGCTCAGAATCCAAACCCCAAATATTTCAGAGAGCTCAGAGGGAAGGATCCCCCAGTGGTGAAGGTGCTGCTCCCACAGGACTCAGGTCCTGCATCCCTGCACACCTGGGAACTCTGGGAGGGGAGAGAGATGAAAAACACTGAGATTTTTCACTTGTGCCTCTGGCCTAGCTGAGGTTCTTCAAATATTTCCAAGAGGTGGTGAAGTTTAGGACCATTTTTTTCTCCTTCTAAATATTACCTGAGTTACTAGTTTGCTTTTCTGAATAATGTCCATGCTGGAGTCAGAACTTTTCCAACTGATCCTTTATAGAAAACTCCTAAAAATTATTTTTAAATAGTTAGAAGTAACTTTGGCACTGATTATGGCATTCTAGAACATTTTTTTTCCTTTCCTTGTTACCTCATTTAACCACTAATTTTTGATAAAATCATGAAATTGTGGAATAATTTCATTTTGCTTCAAGAGAAGCAAAACTCCCAAAGAAGGAAATCTCTATAGCTTTAAAATCCAATCAGATCTGACAATTCAAATCCGTTTACTGAGGAAATTTCCTTTAAGAAAATAAATAAATTACTCTCTACCTTCAGCTTAAATCCATGGCTGCTGGAGTTTAATTGCTTCTCCTTGTGGCCCTAAAACCAGGGCAGCTTCAAAGCAAGGGTGGCTTCTATTAAATTTAATTACCCTTTCCTGCAGCTCGCATGCAAAGGTGCTACAGTGACTCCAGGAAGGTGCTGATGAATCAGGGGCAGATTCCAAACAAAAATATGGATTAAACAGCAATTTCAATGCAAGCAAAAGCTGCCTGTGTGCAGAGATGTTTGTACCCCAGGTAAATTCCTACAACATGGAACCAGGGGCTGTCTCTGTGGATGTTATTTCCATTTTCCTCCCACTCCAACACGTGTTAAGTGTCAGCAATGTCCCCCGTCCCCTCCAGTTGTGTACATCCAGCCTGGATTTTCTCCCTGCTCTATTAATGCCAACAGGTGCCCTCAGCATTTATAGGTTGTTCCAAACATCCCCCAAGAATCCCCATTTAATCCTGCCTGGCCTGCACATGGAGCACCCTGCTGTCAACACGAGGTTCAGGATTAAAACAAGGGATTCTCGGCTGGGATGATTAAACCTGGACATGGGAATGCTCATCTGTTCCCTCAGATTGGTTCTGTCACCTTAAAAAAGGACATGTGTGAATTAATTTGGGCGCTGTGGGCTTTCCAATAAGGGGAATGGCTGTTTGTGTGTAGCTCAAGTGCAGTAAATTGAATTTGTGGATGAGACAATGTGAGACATCAAAGCCACCCTGTGCTCACCTGGTGCTCGTGCTGATGTGACAGGATCTCGTTTGGGAATGGAGAGGTGGCTCATTTTCTGAGAGCTCTGGAGAGTCCCAAGAGGACACAGCCTTGAGCTGGGAAATTTACGTTGGATGTTAGGAAAAAGTTTTTTACAGAAAGAGTGGCAAAGTGCTGGAATGGTCTGCCCAGGGAGGTGGTGGTGGTTTTAAAACATCCCTGGATGTGTTTAAAAAAGGATTGGATGTGGCACTGGGTGCCAGGGTTTAGCTGAGGTGTTGGGGCTGGGTTGCACTCGATGATCTTTAAGGTCTCCTCCAACCTGGTGATTCTGTGGGACACCAGAGAGTGAGAGGAACAAATCCACCCCACATGAGCCACTGACTCCTCCACAGCTCCTCCTGAGGGACAATCTCTGCTCTGTGACAGGAACAGCACCCAGGGAACGGCTGGAGCTGGGCCAGGGGAGGTTAAGGCTGGATTTTGGGAAAGTTCTTCCCCCAGAAGGTGCTGGGCACTGCCCAGGCTCCCCAGGGAATGGGCACAGCCCCAAGAGCTCCAGGAGCCTTTGGACACCACTTCCAGGGGATGCCCAGGGTGGGGTTGTTGGGGTGCCTGTGCAGAGCCAGCAGCTGGGCTGGGTGATCCTTGAGTCCTTCCCAGCTCAGGATATTCCATGATTCCATCATGCCTTGCCTGGGTTGTTCCTGCTGTTTGGGTGGAACATGAGCTCAAGGCTGAGAGGCACCTTGGAAATGCAGGAATAACACAATTCCCACGACATCCCACGCACGGATGAGCTCTGTCCCCTGTCAGCCCACAGGGATAACCCTCAGGTGTGCCACCTGCTCCAGACAGACCCCAGATTTGTGATTCCTGCTGGGACAGTGCCTGGGAATCAGTCAGGCTGTCTGGAGAAACTGTCTTAGTCTGGGGGTGTGTTCTATCACCATCTGTCAGAGGTGGGGCAGTTCTCTTCTGTTCATTGGGCAGTTTTCCTTTATCTCTTCCACAACCAATCCTCCCTCCAGGAGATCTCTGCTGTTAATGGGCAAACCCTGCTCCGAAGGGTAGTGAGACCCAGCAGTGGGAAACCCAAAGCAGCAGGTCAGAGTGGGAGGGGAGGCAGACCAAAAAACAAAATCAGGAGCTGGGAGCTCTTGGAGCCGTCCACAGCAATAATCACCCTCACAGATGCTTAGCTCTAACAGCCTGACAAGATCCCTTTCTTCACAGAGGAGCTGTTTGATTGCTCCCATACTTGTTTCCATCCCAAATCCCCGGGTTGCAATGTCTTTGTGACACTCCAAACATCCCCAGAGCTCTTTGAAGTCAAATTTTAATGTGTTTATTGACACCAGTTATGATATTTCAAAACACATGGGCTACAAATTGTTACCATGCACTGTGAGTGTTTACAGTAATCCCTGTATTAAAACAAACTCAGCCTTTCCTGATGATTTTATATCTTACTGAGTCATTTGCCTGTGTTTATTTAAACTCCTGTTGAGGGTTTTTTTTTAAAATATTAAACACTTTTGAAGCATTAAAAAAAAAAAAAACCTGATCCTGTCTGCAGATCTCGATACTTTTGAAAGGTTTTGCCTTCATTTTATGGGTGCCACATGGCCCAAATCTCCCTTTTGAATTTTCACTGCATGAAGGAGAAATGGTGTAAAACTCTCTGGTTTTAGTGTCTGCTGCTAAGAGTGATGTCTTAGAAGAATCCCTGCAGAGCACAAGGCTCCTCATCCTGCTCCAAGTTCCTCAGAGGGTGCAGGACCCACTCCCATGACTGCCCCCAGACATTCCCTCTGAAAAATAAAAAAATAACACCATAAATTGTGGCAGGAAGAACAGCACTGGGAAAAAGAGCAAAATCAATGTTTGCTAAGTGAAAAAAAAAAAATCTAAATTAGGGGAGATATATTTCCTTAATAACTTGTAAATTATAAGACTCCCAAATTCCCACATTCCTACATGCCCACATTCCCAAATTCCTACATTAACTCCCCCATTCCCAAATTCCCAAATTCCCACGGAGTGTGCAGGGTCCTCTGGATCAGGGCCAGTGGCTCAGTGTGAGTTTTACAACATTTCCCTAACAGGTTATAAAATGCTTCTGTATCTATCTTTATAAGGTCTTTTAAGGGAAAACTGTCTAATTAAGAAATGACACTTGAATTATTTTTATTTTTTAACCTAATAACTAATCACTCATGTTCCACAATGCAGACTTTTTTGTCTAATTACAAATAGGACTTAAACTTATAATACTATAATACTTATATATTATATATATTAAATAATAGAGATAATATAATATATAACATATAAAATATATAATACAGAATATAGAATGCAATATATAATAATAATCTAATAATATATAATTATATATAATATGGGTCTGGAGGAAGAGTGGTAAATGACATGAGAATGTAAAACTGTGGTGGAAAGTCTGGAGGAGCAGCTCCACGCCCTGAGAAGTGCTGGCTGTTTGTACATCCCAACAATTCTGGGAGCCAGGGGAGTTGTCTGCCTGCTCTGAAGGTGTTTGCACTGCATTTCTAAATAATTAATGCCATTGATGACATTAAAGACAACTTGTGATCCTTGGTGATTTTGTTCACTTTGGTTTGTGAGATCAGCCCTTCTTTTGTAAATAGGAATTTAATCCAGCAAAGGGCTGGGAGAGCCCTGAGCAGCCAGGGATCCCCAGCACACAACTTTGGTGACTCTCTTTAACTCATCTTAGCAAATTTCTGTTGGGAAATAATTCCTTATTTTGATTTCTGTGTAAGAAGCACTTGCAAACAACATTTTTCCCCGTCACAGGCTGATCAGTGATCAGCTTAACCCCAAACACCCACTCTGAGGCAGGAATCAGCACCAAAATTGAACTGGCAGATGAGAAAGCAGCAAATCCCAAGGGGAGCTTCCTGCCTGCTTGTTCTGCTGGGAGCAATTCCAGGCAGCTCTGCCAGGGCTGGATCCTCCCTGGGAGCCAATATTTGGGTGCAGCAGCAGAGCAGGGCAGTGTTTGTCTGTCTCCCAAGTGCTATCCATCACTGTGTTTACCATATTTTCCTTTTCTTTCCATAACTCCTGGCTTCTCTCATGTCTGGGTGTTTTCTAACCAGCCTTGAGGTAATAAATCAAAGCTGTCAGCGTTGGAAGAAAATTAATGTGAGAAGTTGTTCCAAAGGCCACCAACCTTTTCCCTACTCCCTGTGAGCTGTGTTAATCCAGGATTCCTCAACAGCTTTCAAAGTTTTCGTATTTTCACAAAGTCTTGAGGCTCCAGATTCTTTTTTTTTTTTTTTTTTTTTTTTGGAAGGGTGGCTTTGTACCCTCCAACAGCCCAGATTCCTGGAGTTTCTTCAGGTGTCAGAGAGAAATGAGGGTGCTCAGCACAGCTCCAAAGCTCACCCTGGGCTATCTCCAGCCAAGCCACAAGCAAAACCCAGACCCTGAGCTGGAACACGTCAGGGGCTGAATCTGGGTTGAACTTTTACAGAGGAAAAGGCCAAATAATTAGAAACCAATCCTGCTCCTGTGCCCTGTAGTGATGACGCCGGTTGAATTATTCATCGGGAGTTATTTATCCCAGGAATGTGGCTGGCATTTCTGCTGAATACATTACTTGCAAGTTTTGATTTCTGGTTTCATTACTCACCCTGCTCTCCAACCCTAACCTCCTCATTTCTGAAAGTCTCTTTTCCAAGGCTGAGAAAAGGAACACTTGGGACACAACCTTCAGCTGATGTGATCCGGCAAAACGCCTCCCTGGGAACGGGCAGCCTGGCAGCTCCAGCATTTCCCTGGAACTCTGGAAAAACCAATGTTCTTACCCCATTCAGCTGCAGATGAACTCCGTAACCCCGGGCAAATCACTTTGTTCCCCCTCACCTCTGGCTGCACATTTATAAAATGGACAGAGTATTTCACTGTAAGATACTGTAAGGCCAGATATGTTAAATTGCCCAGTTACTATGGAAACTGGGAATGCTCCTAATGCAGATGGATGAGTGCAGGAGCAGATGCACCTGACTGAAAAATCATGAGCAGTTGGGAACTTCATTAGGTAAAATCATGGTGTAATCAGAAGGGTTGTGGGAGCCACCAAAAATTCCTTTAATAGAAAGTACCTGCATATTAAATTTGGCTCTGGGCAGACACTGAGGGTTTTCCCTCAAACATTTTCAAACTCAGACATTGAATTGTTCTGTTGCAATTTCTTCTGAGATGTTTAGGTAGCAGCTAAAATTCTGTCCTACCAAACAAAGATCATTAAAACCAGAAGAGCAATTGCAAAATCAGCCCAGAAGTCTGAAGACTGAGACATATTGAGAAAGAAGTTTAATTCCAAAACTAAAAATGTCACGAGCCACTTAAAGAGAAAGTACCAAGCAACTGCTGAAGGCAACTGTGGCAGCTTTCCCTCCACTGAGAGACTGCTGTTTTAATTAAATATCCACAAAACATTGCTACTCTCTGCTTTTGGATCAGAATTCAGCTGTCAGCTGCCCAGCTGGACAACTAAAAGGTAGCTCAGAGCTTTTTCCAAGCACAAATGGAGCAAGGACTTCAACACCCAGGCCAGTGTGTGCCTGCTAATCCCTGCAGCAGAACCAGCAGAGAGAAGCCACTTGTTTCCTCTGCTAATATCCTAAATAAACATGGAATTTGCTTTCTTATCCCTCAAAACCTAAGTGGTGGATTTGGTTTTCAAAAAGGTGTTTCAGATGTGGAGGTTCCCTCCTTCCTTCAACACATCCAACTACAACACATTATTATTATTATTATTATTGTTGTTGTTATTATTCTTGTTATTGTTGTTTTTTTCTCTATAATAAACTGGCCTAATCCCATTGTAATTCCCCCAGTGTGGTTTGAGCAAGGCAAACCCAGCCATGTCCCAGTGCCAGCAGCAGCCAGGGAGCAGCCACTTGTTTCCTCTGCTAATATCCTAAATAAACATGGAATTTGCTTTCTTATCCCTCAAAACCTAAGTGGTGGATTTGGTTTTCAAAAAGGTGTTTCAGATATGGAGGTTCCCTCTCTCCTTCAACACATCCAATTACAACAAATTATTATTATTATTATTATTATTATTATTATTGTTATTATTCTTGTTATTGTTGTTTTTTTCTCTATAATAAACTGGCCTAATCCCATTGTAATTCCCCCAGTGTGGTTTGAGCAAGGCAAACCCAGCCATGTCCCAGTGCCAGCAGCAGCCAGGGAGCAGCCACAACAATGGGCAGGATTTTCCAGCTGACTGTGTGATTTGATCTCTATAAAAGCCTCCCCTAACGCCGACTGTAAATCATTCCCAACATTATTCTCCACCTGTCTGGGAGCAGAGTGCAAGTACTAAGACAACTTGAGGATCCCAGGCTCCTTTCAGCACCTGGGGAAAGGAGCCTTGTGATAAATTCAGCAATTCCACAGCTCCTGCAGCAGGGACAACACTTCCCACTGGCTGCTCCCTGCATAATTCCCACTGATCAGGAGCTTTTATTCTCTTTATTTTCACTTCTAGCCCAAACTGGTGATGGCTGGAGTAGGGAGGTGCAGTTCCCAGTGGAACAGGGAAGTGGTTTCAGAGGAAAATTCCACGTTTTCCCAGATTTGGTGAAAAGCCTCCTCCTGCAAAAACCCTCCTGGAGCAGGAAGATTCTAAGATGATGGTTCTAAGCTGAAAGAGAGCAAATTTAAATTAAATATTGGGATGAAATCCTTCCCTGTGAGGGTGGTGGGGCCCTGGCACAGGTTGCCCAGAGAAGCTGTGGTTGCCCCATCCCTGGCTGGACAGGGCTTGGAGCCACTCAAGTCGCAGGCCATGGTATGAAGAGCTCAGGAAAGTGGTAAACCAGAATTTTTCTGTGTTTTTCAGCATAAAAATCAGTTAAATGAAAGCTCAGGCATGACAGTGAACCATCAGCAAACAGCTTATAATCAGGTTTTTTTCCCCTTTTTTACACACACCTACAAGAGTATTAGAGTTAAATAAAAATAGCAGAGCTCACCAAGTCTATTCAAACATCATTTATTTTAGAGCCTCTGAATAATTTTCTGTAGGCTTCATCAATTCATACACTCACACATTAATTATCCAAACTGGTTGCCTAAATCCCAGCCACTTCTTTGGCTCCAAGCCTATAGTTTTTCACATGTTCCTCATGTAAAAAGGAAGAAATGTATAAATGAGAAATTAACTACTTTTGTGCTGCTTTAAAACCAAAAATGTATCAAGAAAAACCTGACTTTCAAACCCCTACACACTGCCTTTAATTATTTGCTGCAATTCATTTTGTTGGAGCAGGCCTGTGAGAGAAGATTCTTTTTTGATACAAAACCAGAATTTTCTTGGGGTAAACATTCACAATTCCTTCCATTTCTTTCCAAAGCTGCAGGGGACTGATAAATTTTTCCCAAGGAGGCCAAATTCAACCCAAGCCCCTTTTGGGATGCCCCTCCTGATTCCCTTCCAGGTGTCCCCTGTTGGATTAAGCTCTTTTTTGACCCACAGAGCTAGAACTTGTTTCTAGTTCTATTTCTCCCTCAACAATGTCTGTCCTATTCTATAGCATTTCTAAGTCATCATTTCTGATCTCAAAATTTACATACAGATGCACACTGTGTAAGTTTTCTGTCCAGTTTTGAGAATTTTCTACAAATCCATTTCCCACAGTCCCCTGCCTGCCCTGTCTGTGTGTTCTGCCAGTTGATGGGGGAGATTTAAAAACCACAGACACCAATGGAAAGAACTGTTTTATTTTACTGTGAGTATAAAGACAACACAAAAATAAAATGACACATCCACTAAAACTGCCTGCTCAGCTTTAGCAATGAGCAAAAATAAGCAAGGTAATGAACCTAATGATTGCTATAGGAGAGAAAGGATAAGGATTGAGAAAGATCCATCATCAATTGGTTAAATACTTTAAATACTTTACCACCATCCAGAGTTTCACAGCAAGGGCCTGGAGAACCCTTCCCAGCACTGGGAAAATCCTACACAGTGTCTACACCTGTAGCTGAGGTCACCAAATTCACCCCAAAAGTGGCTCCAGCTTTTACAGGTCCAAATCAGCTAGTCAGGCCTGGAGAGGACTTGTTGTGTCTGCCCAAAATGGGAAAGAAGCAGCTCACATCCTGTGTGGAATTTGGAGTTCTACACTAAAGAATTGCAGGATTACAAAGAGATGGAAAATAGAAAAGCTCAAACCCCAAGGCATCGTCCCAGCCCTCCTTGCCATTCTCCCTGGGCCATCCCCACATCCTCAGCTGTGCCTCCCCCAGGCACCACAGAACACACCCAGTGCCTAAAAATCCTCTTCATTCTCTTGCAAAGCCTCAATGAGAGCAAATTCTCCAAATGAAAGCCAACAGGAGCCCACAGATTTGAAAACAGGCCCAGAGCCATCATCTCCTGTTCTTTTCTTGCTTGCAATGCCTCCTGATTTTGACTGAAACAGCATCTGATCCCTGCAGTCAGCTTCAAATATCTGTCTATACACATAAATATAAATATATAAATATTTTCCAATTCCAAGTAGCAGCTACTGAGGGAATATTTGCCTACACAGACCAATAAACTAATCCTGAGTGCCAGGTGTGCCATAATAAATTTCTCTCTGCTCTGAGTGGTTTTGATATTCTTGCTGCTATCAAATAGCTCACACATCCTTAAAACAAAACCGATTTGTTCCAGAAAAATCACACTAGAGTTTTATTCTTAGCATAAAAAGCATTGTATTCTTTATATCTCTGACTTCCCCAGGCCAAGCACTGCCACAAAAATAAATTTTAAAAAAGTCCATGGCTGGGAATGGCTGAGTTCTGCTAGAGCAGGTTCCAAAAGCAAGCAAATCCCTGTCTCACACACACATACTTACCAGGATTGGGGATTTATTTCTCCTAATCTAACCTGAATGCCTGTTTGTAATGTGAGTGAATATCTAAATAGATTATTACATGTAACAGCAACAGCTTTCTCCAAAAATCACTGGGATTATTCAAACCCTAGAAGGGAAGAAAGTAGAGAGGAGTGTTTGAGTAACGTGATCTGCCAAAACAGGACGGAAACTCTTTAACAGCACCTTGCCAGAAACAATGCAGGGCTGAGTCTGCTTTAAACAAGATGATTTTTCAGAATATTGTTACTGACTTTTTGTATAGTGTTAGTGAGGTTTGTGTACACTAATAAAAAATGAAAGCTGCTATTAAAAACAAATCAATGGGCTGGGCCTGGTTTTGATCACACCAGAGCTGGCCATTTGCATTGGTATTTGCAGCATCTGTTCCAATTAAGACTTGTTTTCTAGTTTAAAGATATTAGTGCAATCACTAGAGTTCTGTTGAGAACATGAATAGAGCATTGTTCTGGCAGAATGCAGTTAAACAGACTCCACAGACTCTATTAAACAGCTTTGCTGCCCAATTAGAATGGGAAGGAGTCAGGCAGACAGGGCTGCACTGGGTACCCTCTGTTCCACATGGATTTTTATGGATTCATAGTCAATGAAAAGGGCTAACGTGGAACATGTGTGGGGAAAGCACGGGCTGCAGGCTGGCTTGGGGCAGGGCAAGTGGAGCATCCAGCCCTTTATGTGCATTTAATGGACACCAAATTTAATAACTGTGGCCCCTGGGTGTAAAACAATGCCCAGGGATGGCACTGTCTGCAGGAAGGGAAAATGGGTTAATGTGGGAGTGATGCACCAGGGGCAGGAATCACTCCAAAGGCTGAGCACAGAGGAGCCTCAACCCCAATAAATGAATCCAGCATCACCCCAAACCACCCTGTGCTCCAGTGATGTGCCTTTTTATTTGCACTTAAGAAGTCACAGCTGGGTGAGGGCAATGCCATGGGCACTGCCCACAACATTTTGGGTTCATCCTCCAACCCCACAGCTGCTTTCCCATCCACAGGAGTGCTCATCCACCCTGCAGTGCCAGCTCTGTGCCAGCAGGGATTCCCTCAGGGATCCTGTGGGGCAGGATTGCCCAAACCAGCAGGTTCTGGATGCCTGAGCCTCCTGGGCAGCTGTTAGGGGAAATATTCCCTGTATCCCTGCTGCAGCTTCCTAAAGTATTCCACACCCCAGCCTGCATCCCAGCCCAGCTGCCCTGACTCCAGCTAATTAGCTCTTGCAGCTTTGATGGATGGATTGATTCCGCAGTTAAACAGAGATAAATTAACTGTCTGTCCAAACAGAGTTTGAGGGAGGAGGGAATTCTGATTAGAAAGTTATTTCATGCAGTGCTGCCCTTCCTTCTCAGCCAGTGCTGAAAGCCTCTTACTTCCCTTGGGGGGGAAGCTCATGGAGCCAACCCAGACCTGCAGAGCTCCCCCAAAATTCTGCACACTCAGACCTGCAGAGTTCCCCCAAAATTCTGCACACTCAAATCGGCAGAGTTCCCCCAGGAATTTAACAAATTCAGTCCTGCAGAGATCCTCAGGAATTCAGCAAAATTAGAACTTCAGAGACCCCCAGGAATTTAACAAATTTAGTCCTGCAGAGCTCTCCTGGAATTCAGAGTACTCAGACCTGCAGAGCTTCCCAGGAATTTAACAAATTCAGTCCTGCAGAGATCCTCAGGAATTCAGCAAAATCAGACCTGCAGAGACCCCCAGGAATTTAACAAATTCAGTCCTGCAGAGCTCCCCCCAAATTCTGCACACTCAGACCTGCAGACTCTCGTGAAATTCAGTGAAATCAGACCTGCAGATCTCTCCTGGAATTCGGGATACTCAGACCTTCAGAATTCCCCCAAAATTCTGCAGAGAATTCCCCCCAGACCTGCAGAGCTCTCCAGGAGTTCCAAATTTGTTCCTCAAACCCACAGGGGACACCCTTGGCTTGGGCTAAGTAAAACCACTGATTCTGCACTGATCTCTGCAGGTTGAAGAACTCACCTCTGGAATTTAATTTCCCCACACTTCCAGGAGCATCTGAAATGTGTTTTATTGTGAAACCACCTAAAATTCAGCAAAAAAGTTTGATTTTTTTCTGCATTCTAAAGGACTTTTATGTTAAAAAGTTGCTTTTTTGTCCTGAAATGAGAAATACCCAAACATGTTTTTAAAAGGTGCAATTATAGAACTAATGAAAAAATCTTTAACAACTGTGATAAGGGCTTGGAGAAAGATGGGGTTTGTTAGAATTTAAGTACCTTAACGTGCAAATAGTTTAAAAAAACAAATGCAGCCATCACCTAAATATGTTAAACAAACAGGCATCAAGCAAGATGGATTGGAGATCATTTCATGTAAATATTAACTTTTAAAGCTTTCCAACTGACACAATTTAGGCAACAGAGAATGTCCCTTTACTTGCATCCTCGTACACTCAGCAGTCCTGGAAGGGAACCAGGAGGGGAAAAGAAACAAAAACAAGCAAATGCAAGGTGAAAAATAGAATTTAAGGTTTCTGTAGACATGGCCAACGAAAGCTGGCACAGGGCTGGACTTCCCTGGGTGCCTCACCTCCTCAGAAAGGCTCTGGGAATGTTGGCCAAGTCCTAAACTCAGCCAAGCCTGTTGTCTCTTCTCTGGAGTGTTAGAACACACGGCCCCAGCAAGCAGAGAAAAGTGCCTTGTTCCATGTGAAAAAAACCTTAAAAAGATTGACAAAACTCAACAACTCCACAAGGCTTTTTATCCTTCTTTTCCCCCAACTCCACAAGGCTTTTTGTCCATCTTTTCCCCCTCAAACCTTTCCTCCACCATCTCCCAGCACAAATCCCAGGCGCTCAGTCACTGTTGTGGTGTCTCTGCTCTGCAAATCACCCCCAGCTCTGCCCTGCACTCTAAAGGGAGAACACTCAGAGTGACCAAAATCCCCCCAAAAAAGAAAAAAATGAGAAAAATGGATAAAAATAAAGCAGGAAAGGAACTCTCACCATCATAAAGTGCACATTTCCCTTTCTCTGGATTTTTTTTTCCCAACTTCAAGGTCCTTAATGAGGCCTAGTCCCACCAAGGAGAACCAAGGATATGAGATTTTTCTTCTCTGTTGAAGAGGCTTTAGATACATTAAAACTAATTACTCCTTGTTTTATGCTCCAGTAGGATGAGAAATTCCCTTGAAGCTGGGATGGGAATTAATGCCAGTGGGCAAATTTTTACTGTGTGAGAAGAAAGGAGAGGCAGTATCCAGTGGAGAGCTCTCTCCACACATTTTTTGAGCAATCCCAGGGATGGTGACTCCAGTGCTTCCCTGGGGAGGCTGTTCCAGTGTTTAACCACTCTTAAAGTGAAGAATTTTTTCCTAAAATCCAACCTGAACCAAACTCAAGGCTGTTTTTCTTTGTCCCGTCGGTACCTTGGGGAGCACAGACAGGGCTGAGCATCAGCCAGAGGGAATCACTTTCATTCCTAGGGAGCCTTGAAAGAGAGATTTGGGCTTTGCCAAGTATTTCCAAGGTCTGAATGCAAATTATTATTATTAATAGGATATTTTAGCCTGTCTGGGTAAACTGTGCAAACAGCAGCGACATTACCCAGGGCTTCTCAAGTTTGTGCACTTCAAGCAGATCACCTTTCTCTCTGTAAGCAAGGAACTCTGTCTTTATATCACATTTGGCCTTTTTTTTTTTGGTCTTTCCAAAGCTGTTTAGCCTTTTGTTATTATTTTAACTGTTTATTTCTTTAACAGCTCATTATTTTCAGTGGGCTCCTGTGTCTCATTACACACAGTTCAGCTTTAAGGGGAAATGTGTCCTTTATACAGGTTTATTCTGCCTAAAAACATAATCAGAAGTGTTTCCTCCTCTGATAGTCATCTCTGTAAAGACTGTTCTGGGCTTTATGCTGGATTCCTTTTGTAGAAGTGTTTTACTTGCTTGAAGAGACCCAGAGAAAGTCACAAAAACCTCCAGGAGACATCCTTGATCTGTTCTGATTGAATCTATGGGCAAGAATTTTCAGTCAAGGCTGGTTTTGGGAAGAAAAAGAATTCTTTTTTTCTTATATTACTGCTGTTATTTCTACAGGATAGAAGAACTCAGATGAAGGGATGTGACTCCATCAGCTCCCTGCCTGCAGGTGGTGGGACAGGCAGGGAATCTGGGCTGCCATGGAGCACCTTGGGCACTTAAAATGTCAAGAAAAAAGGGAAAGGATGCAAATAAAGCTGGGAGAGGGGATCCTGGATTCTTCCTGATGCTCTGCTTTCTTCCAGGTGCCCAAAGATGGGTGTCCCACCTGCACAGCCCCTCCAGTGTGTCACCCTGAGAGCAGCTCAGCTCCCAGAACATCCCCCAGGCAAGAACAGAATTTTAAAACCCTTCTGCCCCAGAGCTGCCAGCAGAGCCCAAGCAATGAGGCATCAAACTTCAGATTTCTTCATAAATAATTGGGATGAGACATCACTGAGGAGCAGCCCAGGGTGAGGCCAGCCCTGACCTAACAGGGGTGGGAGAGAGGATCCATTCACAGGGAGGTTCAAGCTTCACCCCCATCCTCTGGAGCCTGGTGACCTCACTGTGCTCAAAACTGTCCAGAACTCTGTCACCTCCTCTGGTCTGGGTGAGGGACACCCCTAAAGAGCCCCACTGAAGCAGAGTGGAAGCACCTGACAAATTCCTGTCCTGTGTCAGGGGTGTTTCTTTTCAGAAGAAGTTCTCAAACTAAAATTCAGAGGGTGTTTTTCCTCCAGCTCACAGGGACAAAACCCAGCACCTCAGGGTTTCACTCAGCTCAGGGTTTTGTTGGGGTAGGGCCTCACATTTGGGGTTTCTGAGCCAGATGTGCACCAGATAATCTGTAAACTCCTACAAAGCTGAGGGTTTGAGGGCTTGAGAGGAGAAGATGCCTCTGCAGTGCTCTCACCTGCAGAAATCATACTGAGTGAGAACTGGGGTTTCATTTATCAAGGCCCTTGGACCGAGTGAAAGACTGGGTGACAATTCCAATTTTTGGGTATTTCCGAAATAAAAATCCAGAATGTTTTTGGAGGGGAGGGTGGGATTTTCTTTACAAAAGAGCAGATTTTATTATTTAATGGGTGACAGCAACACTCAGACACTCTAAGAAGGCACAGGATTTTCACCACTCATTTTCTGTCCCCCCGCAGGGTCTCTGAGCATCCCCACAAAGCAGAGGTGTCCCCAGAGTCACAACCAGTGTCACACAGCATCATCAGGGACCAGTTCTTCGCCCTTCCCAAATCCTCTTCCTTCCCAAACAGCTCCCACAGCTGTAGGGTGCTTGGCACAGACCCCAGCTCAACCAAGACACTCCTGCAAAAGCAAACTGGTCAAAAAAAAGAAAAACAGCCCTTAAAGAATTTGGGATGCTGATTTCCAGCCCAAACAAATTACAGGGAGAAAGAAGGGCTGGGCAGGGCACGAAGGAGAAAAAGAAGCCAAGCTCTGGAACCACTGAATTACCCTCAATCCTCGGAGCGCAGCCAGCGCAGCATACGAAGGATTGCCCCGACAGTTCCAAAAATGACACATCACCCTCTTCCTTTCCTGCCTCGCTCGTGGCAAACCCACAGCAACCAGCTCTTTTTTTTTGTTGTTTTTTTTTTTTTTTTTCCTCCTTGTAATGCCCCAGAATTGCCATGAAAGCAGCGAAAGGAGCCAAGGCAAGAGGAGCTGAGGTGCTCAAACATCGCAGTAGCGCCCCGTATTTAAACACCTCTCCCAGCCCTCCGTTCCCAAACGTGATCCCAGCCAGAGACAGCCCTTTGCCCAATGCCTTCTTTCAAAATACGAGCCCAGCAAAGGCTCTGACCTGTCAGCCCCACTAAGCATTAATTTATTATTTTTTCTAATCTAACCGAGCCCTGCCATACTCAGCCCCTCACAAAGGGGGTAAGTCTCTGCCTGGCGTTTTTTTGGAAGGAAAATGTGGCATGCACCTATTTTGTTTCATTCTGTGCCAGGACCTATAAAGTTACTGTGGGCTGCAGCTCCTGCCAAGTTCTAAAGGTGACAGGGCAATGGGCACCCAAAGGACGCTTCTATCAATGCCCTTTTATTTCCCTCTCTTTCCCCTTCCACCGAACCTTTTTTTTCTAATAGAATTACTCTTATCTGCAAGTGATTTAAACTCTAAGGTTTACAGAAGATTTAAAGAGTGCGAACACAGTTGGAATGTTTTAAACTAACAGTACAAGTTGCATTTTAAGAAAATAATTAACTCCCAGGGGAGGTGTGGTTCTTGGAGTAATGACAGATTCAAGGCTGGCTTTCCCTATATGGAGTTTCCAAATAATAAAATATCTTTGGTTCCCTACTGGTGTCAGATGAGAACCTGTTAGTGTGCTAGTTGCTGGTGGACTGTCATGGGTTTGCTGGGGTTTTTTTGGTGTTTTTTTTTTCTTTTTTCAGTGGGCCCATTAGTGTTTTAAAGACACAGTGCACAGTAGGTAACCTCCCGTGCAAAGCTGCAGCACAAAGCGTTGTAAATGCAGAGTTTGTGTATTTACAGCCTTTCCCCATCCCTTCTTCTGGCTAAAAAAAGATTTAAAATACAACATTTTCTTCTTATTTTGCAGATTTATTGTGTCTGTTCTTGCTGGGGACTTCTCACAGCCACAAACAAGAACCAGCCCAGTGTAATCCCAGTCTCCCTCCTGCCCACTGGGAGGGGTGGAGGGCACAGCCACCTGCCAGGGCACAAGAACGGATGCAAACCCTCCAAATTTAGTAACTCCTACTGAAAGCGTTGGTCAGGCAATTCAGCAGAGCTTCAGCCAGCAAAGATCCCATGTAGAACTCTGTCAGGAGCTGAGATGTTGGGCAGAACTTAAAGCTGATTTTTTTTTTTTAATCTGTGATGTCTCCTTTTGAACTGTGGTCACAATAATGCTGTAGCCTCTCAGGTTCCTGAAGGATGGCACAAAAGCTTAGATAGAGAGGAGAATAATTTCACAAAAAGCAGAATAGTTGCAGGATAACAAGAAGATTCTCTATGACTTGTGCACAGATCCTAAAATGATGCACGTATTCACACTTTAGGAGTGGCCTATGACATACATGTGGTCCACACCTTCTCTTTTTAAAGTTTGAGTAACTTAATGGATAATTTACACATGAGATTCCCAACCTGAAATTTAAACCTGAAACTCCCAACCTGAAAATGAAACCATTTGCTGTGATGTGAGTTACAGCTCATCTCATTTGTACTCATACCATTTATTTTGCCCAAAGAAAAAAACCCAAGAGTTATATTCATAATTTCATAACAGTTTTTTACTAAATTCATTAAACAGCCACAGCAGTGTGTGTAACTCATGATGTAGGTTAAAGGAGCCACCTGAACTGATGAGTCTCAGCCCCATCCCCATTCCTCACAGCTCTCCTACTCAAGTTTAAGACTGCAGCACCACACAGGCACCAGCCTGTTCTCAGGAACACTCCCAGCCTCTCAGGGACAGCTCTTGCCACAAATTTAATTACTTGCAAAACCTTTGGTCATTAACACCCAACCTAAATTCTATTGCAGGTCACAGGCTATTAAAAAAATGAAGTGTCCATGCTCCCCAAACAATGATTTGTTTAAATGGAGCTTGGATTAAACTTGCTGAAGCCACAACAGCACAGGAATCCCATCGCCAATGTCCTCAGCTTGTTCCAAAACCTGCTGGAAAGCTTGAGAGGGAATTACTTCTTCCTGAACCTTTCCTTGATGCTCCACAATTCCTTCTCCAAGGCCAGGTTGGACTTGGAGCAACGTGGGGTAGTGGGAGCATCCCTGCCCATGGCAGAGGGTGGAACAGATGAGCTTTAAGGCCCTTTCCAACCCAAACCATCCCAGGATTCCATGATTCCAGGCTGTTTTCCATCCCTCAGGCCACTGAGTGTCTGTCTGGGTGGATAAATGGGCCAAAATGTCTAATTCAGGAGGAAACAACGTGAGCCACGTGGCTGTTGCTAACGATGAGCATCACAGAGCTCAGAGGACACCTCTGCCCCCTGAATGTTTATTCACCTCCCTGGCACGAGGCTCCCCAGTGCTGGAACAGCTGCAGAAGCCCAGGACAAGCTCCATGGATGGAGGGAAGTGTTTGTCACCTCCCCTGGGGTGGCACAGGCTCCATCAGGGACACCCAGCCCTTCTGCTCCTCAGCCAGCCCAGGTTCTCCTGGAATGGGGCTGGAGAGTGACACGTAACCAAATCTGAGTGTATGTACTCACAGAGGCACAGCCCCTGCAGCAGGGATAGTTTATTGCTTTCATAATATTTTCCGGGTTTTGAAACACAAACCACATGTTTAATATTTTCTTTTTTTTTTTTTCTTTTTTTTTTTTTTCAAAATTTACACATTGCACTTGCTGGAGAGTTCTTATTCCAGCACCCACAGCCCCAGACCCTTCCCAAAAATGAGGAGAGGGAGGAGAAAGAGACTTCAGAGCCTGCTGCCAGAGCTCTGGACTCTGGAACAGCCCAAAATCCCTGGTTGTGCTCCTCCCCTACCTTGATTTTACAGGGCAATAAAGAGGTAATTTGGATTATCTTGTCATCAAGGAAATCATTGACATCCAAACAAAGGAGAGGAGTTTGACAGCTTGGTGCACATGGAAGGGGAGAGAGCAAAGAATCAGGAAATGCTCTCAGCCAAGTCCACTTGGGGTGTAAAACCCTTAAAATTCCTTCAGTTCCACCACAGATGAGCTTGACCACGGGCAGAATAAGTCCCTCTTAGTCAGAGTAGTTGAGTACTTGAGTCAAGCCCTAAACTTTTGAATATTGTTCCAGAAGGAAATGGGAGGATTCCCAAATTTTTTAAGCTCTCCATTAAATAATGCAAGAATCTTTCAAAGCTGAGCTGTCCCTTGGGCCATCCCTTCAGCAAAATTGAGCTTGCTGATGTTGTGGGTGTTGTAAAAACAAAGGAATGATCAAGAATCATGCCCTGGAAGTGGAAGCCAATTCCCTCATGTAAAACCAATGGGAATTAGACACACAAGTGCTTTGGAAAATCCTGTTAAGTAGCTGTGGCATCAGTAGATTCCCTTTAAAATCTATCACTCTCCACTTGAGTGGAAGGGGTGTGGAATCGAGCTCTGGATGGGAGAAGTGAGGGAAAAGCCCCAAAACGTCTCGTGAACACCCACACAAACAGGATCCGTGCTTCAGAGTCCAAAGGGAACGAGGATCATGGGGTAGGTAACATGGGGTGCTCCATGCAGGACCAGGCTGGGAATGCTCCTGGAACACTTTGTAAGAGTCACTGAGCCCCTCCCTTTATTGGTGCCAAATAAATCCCTAAGGACTGCCACCTGTTCATTGTAGAAAATGGTGATATTGGACATGCAATGGTCAATCAAAGGATCAGGGAGTTCAGTCTCTTGGGAGACATTTTAAAGAGCAGGAGCTCTGTGTTCCCCAGGCACACACTGTGCTCTGTGTTGCCTTCATTAGGACTCATTTTAATGGGATAAAAGGTTAAAAATACACATAAAACTCCCTCAAAGGGCCTATATTTGTGTGTCAGGGCCACTCCAACGTGGCACTTTCACAGCCACCTCTCTTCACTCTCATTTCCTTGTGGGACAAAATGTAATTGGCGGTTTTGACTGAACTCCTGCCACACTACAGCATCTCCAAAACACTGCAGCTGTTGTCAGAGGCACTCGTGGATCCTGACAGATGAACAGCATCATCTAGGGGCCAGAGATCAGCACTGGGAATCACACACGGCCAGGAAACCCGGGGGATCTGCTCCTCAGCAGGCAGGGCACTCATCAAGGAGAGGCCATTGCTTTATTCCTGTTTAAAACAACACCCTGTGCAACACCACAGAACCGAAATGCAGCTGGGCTGGTTTAGTGTTACAAATCATCTTTGTTTTGGTGGGTTTCCAGCTGGGTGAAATCACCCTGGGCCTAAGGAAGCAGCCCAGAGCTCTGCCCTCAGAGCTGGAGCGATGCACAACACCTTTTTCAGGTTACAAAATCACAATAACATCACTAAAATCACTGAAAAAGCATCTAGAGATGTGACCAGGGTGAGTATAAGACACCCAAATTGGAGGTGGCACATCCTCTGTGGCTCAGTCCCTGTGCCACCAACTTTGTAAATGAAGGGGACACCGAAATCACTGAGCAAGGCCCAGTCTGGGCCTAAAGGCTGACTCAGAGCTGGAGGGATGCACAACACCTTTTTCAGGTTGCAAAATCACAGTAACATCACTGAAATCACTGAAAAAGCCTCTAGAGGTGTGGCCAGCATGAGTATAAAACACCCAAATTGGAGCTGGCACATCCTGTGCCTGCTCAGTCCCTGTGCCACCAACTTTGTCCCTCAAGGGGACACTGAAGTCACCAAGCAAGGCCTAGTCTGGGCCTAAAGGCATCCACAGACAGAGATATGGCATGAATATTAATATAAATACAATGTATATGTGGCTAGGGTGAGTATAAGACACCTAAATTGGAGCTGGCACATCCTGTGCCTGCTCAGACCCTGTGCCACCAACGTTGTCCCTCAAGGGGACACTGAAATCACCAAACAAGGCCCAGTTTGGGCCTAAAGGCATCTACAGACATAAATATGACATAAATATAAATATAATTTTTATTAATATAAATATCAGGCACTGAAATCAATACAAAAATTCCTCTCCTGGGGTGAGCAGGGCCCAGGGTGGCTCTAAATGAGGCAGAGCAGACTATGGCCACAGCCATGACTCAGTGGTCCTTTGAAATCCTCGCCTCCTGCAAGGTGGAGTTGGACTCTCAAACCAAGAGTTTTCTGTAAAAAAGCAAAATAGCTTGAAAATTGGTGATTCTGAACCATGTCATGGCCAGAGGGGAGCAATGTTCAATGAAAATTGCAAAAACAAATACATGAACGAGCCCATCTCCAGGGGGAAATTCCAGTTTCTTGCTCTTGTACTCACACCCCATTCTCTGCCAAGGAATTTGGGCTCTCAGGAATTATGAATGGAATAATCCCTGTGATGCAGGGATGTCCTAAATAATGGCCAATTTTATTGTATGAAATTGTGATTTGGAGCTGAAATTCTCACCCTGAGACCAGGAACTTATGCAAACTTCTGCTGACAGGGATCCCATTGTCACGAGTGTGAACTGAGCCGCTTGTCTGCCATCACCAATTTGAGATATTTTATGAGTGAGCGCTTTTATCACAATAACACGATGAAAAATGTGATTTCCTTGTCTTGTCACAGCAGGGACAAAGGATTTTTCTGGGTAGATAATCACACTTTTGGAGAACAAAAGCCTCTCAAACATGGTTAATTGACATGTCATGAAATGTCCAAGTGGTGTCCAAGAAGCACAGAAACAGAACAAGGCAATGTCAAAATTACTTTTAGAGACTTAAAAATGAGCATTTTCTGTGAATGCTCTCAGCTAGAAGCAAAAAAGGCAAGAAACCACACAAAGGAGGGACCTGGGCTCGGGTAAAACCCATCCTGACTGTAAATGCTTTGCTAAACTGGGGGTTAACAGAAAAGAAGCTGCTAGAAAGTGACCCCCCCCAAAAATAAAATGGATGGGCAAACTTTGACAAGGCTCTTCCCTTCAAATTCCCAGCCTGGCCATGGAGAGGCTGAAGGGGGCACTTGAGCTGCTCCAGGAGGGCAGCCCCAGACTACAAAGACACGCTGGGCACAAAGGAAACTGCACCAGAAGAGTGTTTAATGTCCCTAAAAGCCACCCCAATAGAAAACAAATGAATGATGAAATAACAGAGGGCCCGACAGGCCCTGCTCCCAAACGTGGAGTTTGGGGCAATCCCTGGCTATTATTTTCACAATACCTTGCATTCATTACTTTATTTAAAAATGGTGTACTGTGTCTGGAAAACAGGAAGTAAGCCATAAATCTCTAGTTTAAAAGCCATCTGAAGCCTGTGGACCAGATATGTTCTCAATCAGTAGTCAGGCAGTAAATAAACATTTATATACAGCAACTGCTCTCAAGCAGCCTGACCTCCGGCTATTACAGGGCACATAAAGAGGAAATTTGTTTAGTCCCATAAAAGCCCAGGCAATATATCAATAGATTATTAAAAATGGAAACAAAGTAGGCTAATGGATTATATTGATTTTAATAAACATAAGTATATGGGATTCAAAGATAAGAGTCAGATATGACATCCTTCCAAGCTCACCTTTCGGGATATCTCCTAAAATCAGCCAAACTACAGCTGTCAAGGATGGCAGGGGCTGCTATTTTTTGCTTTGCAAATCGACATATTTTTGGCTGAAGGACTTAAATTGGAGGGTTTGCATTTTTATTTCTGTTTGTGAACGATGAGTGCAGTCAAAAAATAAAACTTGCACATCTTTTAATGTCGTCACCATGCAGGGGAAAAAAAAATTAAAGCAATTGCAGGCTCTCCTCAGGCATTTTGGCTGGGAGTGCACAGATGCTGCTGGGCTGGGATTTTTAAGTTTTGCTACACTTTTGCTACAGCAAATATTGGTGCAGACACTGAAGGCAGAATTTCTGATGCTCTGGAAGCCTCCAGGGTGCTCAAGTAGCCCCAGTGCATCTCTTTAACTTCTTCCAAGCCTGAAACTTGTCTTTATGTTTTAAATAGTTGTTGTGTGTCCTGGATACATGGCTGGTGGTCACAATCCCAATATTTGTCCACGGCTAGAATCTCTTTTCCTTCCTCTCTTCTCCTCTGGCTTGGGGAGGTCCCTTCATTCCCCATGAGTTCAGCATCACTGTGAAAAACTAATTCTTGTTTTTAACTTCAGGAGAAAGTTTGTGGGAGAGTCAAACTCTCCAGCCAGGAGTTCTTAGGGGTGAGGGAACAGAGAGGAAAAACCAGGCCAGGGCACATCAAATGGCATCACTGTCATAACTGGAGGGAACTGCAAAGTCACAATTTCCAAGCCTCAGAGGAGGGAAGCAGAGTGTTCTGGATGATAATTGGGTCAATGTGATTAGGAGTTTAATTTACCTCAGCAATCAGGCTACGTTAAAGCAGCTCTTGGAGCTAAAGAATGGAACAAGAGTCAAAAATCAAAGCTGGTTTTCCATTGTTTTTTCCTTTTGTTTTCCATCAACAGCAAGGCCTAAGGGCACACCCCCCAATTCTTTACCTAAATTCACCCCTCTCAAAGATCCTATGAAGTAAATTAAAATCCCTAATTATGAACTTCCTTAAAACCTGGACTAACTCAGCTGTAATCTCTGTGGAAGGTTAGGACACTTCCCTGGTTTAGGGCAAGAACCTGTGCCCTGCCTTTTATCCCACCAACCAAATGCTGCTTGAAAGCAAACGAGCTCAGGGCTGAGCTCAGACACTCATGAGTTTGGATGCACCCCTAGAAACAACAAAAAAAAATGGTTATAAGAAATTATTTGTTAAGAAATTATTTCCTAAGAAAGTATTTATTATGTTTAAAAAATGGAAAATCAAGGAACCAAATGAGTTCCTTTCACTAAATTGCCAGAGATGAGCAGGAGGTTCTGATCCAAAGGACAGACCCGTCCTCCTCTGAGCATCACCTGCCTTTGGTATTACCTGAAAACCCTGAAGGAAGATGCCTCATTCTTGTCCTCCACATGTTTTTATTTAAACAAACAAATCCTCAGGAAGAGTTTGGAGCACAAATCTTTCAGGAGCAGCTGAGGGAGCTGGAAAGGGGCTCAGTGGCTCTGCACAACTCCTGACAGGAGGGGATAGCCCCAGGTCGGGCTCTGCTCCCAGGAACAGGGACAGGAGGAGAGGGAACAGCCTCAGGCTGGGCCAGGGGAGGCTCGGGGTGGATATTAGGACAGATTTTCTCATGGAAAGTGTTGTAAAGCATTGGCACAGGCTGCCAGGGCAGTGGTGCAGTGACCATCCCTGAAGTGTTCAAAAACGCGTGATGTGACATGATTCTGTGGTGGCACTGGTTTGGCAATTGGGCTTGATGATCTTACAGGTCTTTTACTTTAATAATGCCACAATTCTGTGATTCCTTTCCTTGCAAGAGGAGGGACTAACAACAGGACCTGGAAAGGTCTGGGCTCCCCCCGGGCCAAATTTAGTGTAATATTTATTGGGGTGCTTTTTCTGATCACAAACCAAAGGCTGAAGTCTTCATGTGGTGCCAGTTGGTTGCTAAAGAAGAAGAAATGCCTAAACTTACATAAATTTCTCCCACCACTCATTAGCTCCCAACAGCAGAAATAACACCCTTGCTAAATCCCGAATCCACCACAAATTACAGTAATCTGCAATTATAAACTCCAGTGTTAATGAGGCTTGATTGCCCCTTCTTTGTGATGCCACCTCTAAATGCCACTTACATTTTACAGCACTTTGGGGTTAACAATCTGCCTGGGCAAGATCGCTAAGAGAACTCAAATGGACTTTCAGGAACACCTTTGGTGATGGCAATTTGTTACCTGGAAACCAAACACAGCCCCGAGGGCCAGGGACCCACATCCCCTCCATCCTCCCACCCCGGATTTGGGGCTGATACTGAGCTTTATGCAGGAGGGCTGGGCTCTCTTCATTAAGGAGAGCAGCATCTCAATTTTTCTGCTTGACCTTTCATCAGCTGTGTTTTGGGAAGTCTCTGAGAGGCCTAATTGTGGCATTTGTACCCTCACAGAGCAGCGCCGAGAGCAATAAACAGCTTTTACAAGAGATTAAACGCCCAAGCAGAGCCAAAGCATTTAGATAACTGCAAAAGCCATTTATTGACACGGCTCTGATGCCCAAACCCGCCTGTCTCAGACAGAAAAAAGCAGCAAACCCCTCTCACAACCATTCCTTGTCTCCCTTCCTAAGAGTTCTCTCTGCTTTTGCCCCAGTTGCATTTCTTCAGCAAATCCAAATAACTTTTTTTTTTTTTTTTTTTTTGGGGTAGATTGCTTAAGAAAGAAAAGCAAAGCTCAGAGGATGGCTGAGAAATGTTATTTTCAGGCACTGGATTCAATTGCTGTAACATGGGAAATATTTGACGAAAATCAAAGCTGGATTTGTTCTTCCTTGCTCAGCAGCAGCACTAATCCAAACCATCAGAACAGACCTGGAATGGCCAAACCAAGAAGTGACAGCAATATTTGGGGTGCTTGGGGAGACAATGAGCCCAATTATCCATGGATTTGAGGAGTAGTGTTAAAAAAAAAAAAAAATTGGTGGGAAAACATGAAGAGAAGCTGCTGTAGAAAAGAGGGAATTAAAGAGCAGGAAAACCTGATGTTTGATTTAATTTCTGTATTTTGCCAGGCTGGACTCCCAGCAGTTGGGGATCCCTCAGAACTCCACATTCCCTTGGCATCAGAGGTCAGGGGAGTCTCTCAAAGAGCTTCAGCACCTGCAGTGTTCTTACAAGAGCTGGGTCCAGTTCCTTTGGGTGTCATGAATCAAGTCTAAAACAGATGGAAAAACTGAATTTCCTCCCTTTTCCAAAAGCTCTAGAAAAAAAGAGGTATTTTTCTTTTTCCTCCTTTTTTTTCTTTCTTTTTTCTCTTATTTTTTCTCCTCTTTTTTTCCCCTTTTATCTTTTTTCTTTCCATTTTAGTTTTTTCTCCTCCAGACTTTAAAACTGACAACGAAAAAGTCTAGACAGCCATGAGAGCTCAGCATAAAATGTTCCCAGTGTAATCTCTCCTGGAGTTTTTCTCTAAATAAAAGAAAACCTTTCCTGGCTGGAAACAGGAGACTCAAGGCAGGCAAAGATGTTGAGGGTGTTTGAAGTTCAGAGGGAAGACAGAAAAATAAACCATTCGTGCTGTGTGTTATTGTCTCTGCCATGACAGATAATTCCCAATAACCATCAACACATGGAATTTAAACCCAGCCCTGCTCCTAGGAACAGAGAATTCCCGGAGATGTCCAGAGCAGACAATCTGGAGAAGAGTCAGGAATCACCTGCATCCTGCTCCCCATTGAGATGTTCCCTGTGCTGCTAAAAAAAAAACAACTCAGGAGCAGGAGGAAGGGCTCTGGCACTTCAATTTTATTAAGATATATGGGAGAAAAAAAAAGAGAAACTCCAAAAAACTAACGCCTGAGGTGTTTCTTTTAACTCAGGAGCAAGAGGAAGGGCTCTGGCACTTCAATTTTCTTAAGATATATGGGAGAAAAAAAAGAGAAACTCCAAAAAACTAACGCCTGAGGTGTTTCTTTTATCTCACTACAACCAGTTAATCCCAGGGTGGGATTGTTGGGTGTCTGTGCAGGGCCAGGATTTGGTCTGGAGGATCTTTGTGGGTCCCTTCCAGGCCAGGATATTCCATAATTCCTTCTCCACCAACACCTGATGTCCCTCCAGCTACCAATGTACTGGGAAAACCAGGATATTGCTGAGTCCCACAGAGGAAAATATCTCCTGTACGTGGCAGAGGGAATGAGATGCTCAAATAAATGCATATCTTAATTTTCCTCCCACAAACCCCATCTGCATTTACCCTCCAGAACTCTGGGAAATTTGTCTTCCTCTCACAGGTTCCTGCCAGTCCATCACAGCCAGGAGAGGAGAATTAATGTGTCTCCCACACGAGTTAAGTACATAAACTGTCACGAAATATTAACACAGATATGAAGCTATTAGAACAAACCCCACTCCATAAACGGACTCCAGATAGGGGCAACCAAGATAACAGCAGAATAAAAGGACGCATTAAAGTTATATCCCTTTAAAAAATTAAACAAATCACTTTGATAGTGATAGGCACTTCAGAAAGCTTAGCTGGGGAGTCTGAGGGCAGTCAATAAGGCAGAGCTAATTGGAGAACAAATTGACATTCATAAGCTGGCATTGAACAAACAAGGTAATAGAGAGTTAATGCAGGGAACAAGGGCGGGGAGCAGGAGCCACCCAGCCTCAATAATGGAAAGGGCCCAATTGAGCAAATTCGAAGTGCAAACACTCTGATCTCAGCCTGCTAAGCAGGGCTGGCCCAGCAGCTCCCAGCCCTAATAGACTCATTTGGGATGTTGTCTTTAGAGAATGAGTGTGTCAACTGAGAGCAGCCACCAAATCTCCATAATGGCCAATGAATCCGGGTTACGGAGAGCAGGCACTGATAAGGCTCAGGTGGGTAAATACTGAGGGCTGCTTGGCACTGAGGGGTGCCTGAAATGACAGCAAGCAACCAGCCACTGCTGGAATAATGGGGCATTAGCTTCAGATCGGAATTGCAAGGAGTCAAACCCAAAGGAGGTACTGGAGTTCAGCTCTTCCTTCCACAGTGGCCTCTCGCTTCCCAAAAGGAGCTGCTCTCTGCAGGACAAAGTGAACCTGGGAGGGTTTGGGACCTCTTCTTCAGCCAGGAGCAGATATGAACACTGAAAAGTTTAGAAAATTGTGTATTTTAATATTTCACTATGTCCTGATCTCTCCTAATGCTTCCCACCAACATCATTCCCTCTGGATTCATCAATGCCAACCAAACTCCTGAAAAGTGGTTTAGTGGGCCAGAGGCTCACCTCAACTTATTGTGACACTGCTGTTGCACAAAAATGGCACAGTGTGACCCTTAGGAGTTCTTTAGAGCCTTTTCTTTCAAGTGCTGGGAGGATTAGAGAACACTGAATGGAACAAGCAGAGAATTTTTTCACTTTTCACCTGTCTGGTGGCACAGCTTTAGGTCTAGGATGGGTCAGAAGAAAGAGAATAAGGAAAGCTAAAGCTGGAGCTCCAGAGATGAGTTTATTTCTCTGTCTACAGGCCTTCAGATACACAGAGTGTGTTCATTCTAATAATTTATGAATAAAAAATAATTTGGTAATCAGTTCTTGATGTCTCAGCAAGCATAATCTCTCCCACATCTCCCCAGAAAGCCAAGGCCTGATTTGAGAAGTAGAGGTGAAATATTTTCTGTTGAAGTTTCCATCAGGTGTCATGCTCAAGAAGACTCAACCAGCTTTGAGAGTGGTTCCAAAAGGAGCTCATTACCTGCTCATGTACAGCCAATTTTGGGCACCTTCATGAATTGCACATCAACCAAACATCTTCCTTCCAGCATTATTCAGGGAACAGCTGGGAATTCCTCTGCTCTCCTTCCCAGGGGTGCTGGGATGTGCCCAAAGTCTTCACCCAGCCTACCTGGCAGGAGCAGGCCCCCACCCAGGCAAGGTGTGCAAGGATTTACCATCCAGCAGCTACCATTGGGTTACTCCTCAGCCAGACCTCCTCATCCTCATCCTCATCCTCATCCCTGACATTCAGCCACCCCTGCAACAATCAGCAGTGACATTTCCATGGTGTCTCAGGCACGTGGGCTGAAATTAATGAAGTCCAGCCATCACCAGTTGTGCTTTTTAGTCCTTTTTAATCCATCAGTGTTTCCCCAGTGTTTAGAGCCTTCCCTGGCACATGAGTGATTCCCTCTGCCATCCCAGTCTGGATCAAAAAGGACAGCTGCTCCTGGCTCTACAGCTTCCAGGGTTTTTTTGGGTTTTTTTGGGTTTTTTTGGGTTTACTGGGGGCTTGCAGAGTGAAGGCACTGCAGGGGTTGGTGATGATCCCCAAGTGCCCCTGACAGGGCCATGATCTCCAATTCCT
This sequence comes from Pyrgilauda ruficollis, assembly GCF_017590135.1. Classification (NCBI taxonomy): domain Eukaryota; kingdom Metazoa; phylum Chordata; class Aves; order Passeriformes; family Passeridae; genus Pyrgilauda; species Pyrgilauda ruficollis. Next base: position 4,346,760 of record NW_024525378.1, on the reverse strand, counting down.
TTTGATGCATCAGCTACTCTCAAAAGCAGGAGAGCCTTGGAGCCCTCAAGGAGTGATTTCTTTGGCTTTGTTTCATCCATTGATTCATCCAGAACTGCCAGTATTGGCCTGCACAGGATTTTCTGCAGAGTTACCTCCTGTTACCTTCTCCCACAGAAGCATCTTTGTGGAGTTTCTCTCGATTTCCCCTCAACTCCAAATTCTACACCCAGAATTCATGACAACTATGACACAAATAAGCATTTCTGCTGCTAAAAGTAACACATTTTTGGTATCTTCCTATGCTTCAGATATTAAACCTGTTTTTTATTCCTATTACTCTGATTTCAATTACCATCTTCAGCAGCATTTTCCTTGTTTCCACCCCAGTTTTTGTTGTTGTTGTTTCATTTTTCATGTTTTATTCAAACCTGACATATTTCCTCCCTGCTACACATTGTACAAGCTGTCTTCCCCAATGCCTTTGCTCTGCACAATCCTGGCTCCCATCCAATCCCAATTTAGCCCTTGAAAACTCTCAAATATACCAACAAGCCACTTTTTTGTCATCAACGAAATATTTATGCTCAGACAGCCCTCAAAATAGATCTGGGAAGATTTTTAGCTATGTCTATATTAGGGGGCACCAAACCAGAAGGGATATAATAAGCAGCAGAGTTTTGCAAGTGAATAAGAAGCTTTTTTTTTTTCCCCTTCAAGCAATTCAGAGCTGGATTTGGGACATGGGATGAGCAGCCACATCCCTGATAAAAATAAAGATTTTTCCAGTGCTGGAGATGCATTTCCTCAGTGTGAGGACAACCTCCAGCACGGAGAGCTTTCCAACAGACTCCACTGTATATCCATGATAACCTCATTTATTTTTTGCTGCCATCCAAGGTGCTTGCCAGGCTGATATTGATCATTGCCTGAGTCTCTTAAAGGCTGCAAATGAAGTGACTGCACACCACGAAACCTCATAATCATAAAAATAATAGTAATAATAATAATAGTAGTAATAATAATAGTGATAATAATAGTGATGATGATGATAATAATAATATTTTATACATTATAATTATATAATATATCTAATAGATAACATATATTATAGATCTATTACAATTATATAGAATTTTTATTATTACTATTATTATATAAGATATATAAGATTATATGAATTATAGTTATATTACTATAAAAGATAAAATTAATTCATATATAAGATATTTGATTATATATATAATTATATATTTTCTAGAAATTATTATTATTATTATTATTATTATTATTATTACTATTATTATTCCTCACATAATTGATGGCAAGAGTTTCCCTTTTCACCTGGCTGCTGCTCCGTGGAGTGGGAGCAGCAGGAATTGTGTGTCCTCCATCGCTAAGTGACAGCCAAGACTCAGCAGATGCTCGCTGGGGTTTGATCCCTTCTGCAAACAAAGGATAATTTCCTTTAGAAGTGACCTGACTTGGAAGGAATTGTGTGGGCCTGTTGGACTGAGCCTTTTTCTGACCCAGAGATGGGGCAACTGAGAGGTGTTTTAAAAACTTTTATTCCATTTTCAGTCTCATTGTCTCATGAGACAATACAGATGTTATAATTCACACCATCACAATCAAAGCCAACTATTTCCTAATTACAAGTGTTTCTTGGCCTATCAGCTTTAGCCACACCATGCTGTAGATGCCTTAAAGTTAATAATCTAAAATTACCCCTTGTGGGTCCCTCTGTTTCTCCAAAGTATCCAGTCCTTTTTACAAAACCATCCTTTGAAACTTGTCTCTATCTCCATTTCTCTCTCAGCAACGTCTGTCCCGTTCCATGGCATGTCTAAGTCAGCATTTCTTATCTGAAGGTTTGCACACAGATGCACACTGGGTGAGCCTTCTGTCAGGCTTGGAGAATTCTCTATAAATCCATTTCCCACATGGGCAGTCCCTTCTGAGTTTCTTTCCCCACCAGCCAGAACACCCCAAGCCCCCTGGGGGAGTCAGGGTGATGGTCTGGCCTGTGTGGAGTAGGAGCACCCTTGAAATAAGAGGTAGCTCCATTAAATCAGCTGCTACAACTGGGATACACCCTGTAGTAGAGCACCAGAGGAAAAACAGGTTGTAATTGGAGCACACAGAATCATCAAGGTTGGAATAAAAGTCCCAGATCATCAGGTCTGAGTGTCAGCCCAGCCCCAGCACCATGGTCACCATTAAACCATGTCCCCAGGTGTCACATCCACAGGTTTTTTGGACACACAGAATCTCCTGAGCTGGAAGGGACCCACAAGGATCATCCTGATTGAACTTTTATCTTTTCCATGTATTTATAATCCTGCAGTTCTTCAGTGTAGAACTCTAAACTCCATGGACAGTGGGAGCTGCTGCTTTCCCCTGTGGGGCAGACACAGCAATTCCTCTCCAGGCCTGGCAGTCAAGGACACCTCACTGCCTCAGGCCTGAGAGATGGAAATAAAAGGGAGTTGGGGGGAGCAAACTTGGGATAAATTCCTTCATTACCTGAAGCTGTCATTGGCAGATTAACCCCCTGAAGGCCAATGCATCAAACTTATAAAAACATGAAAACTTATGACCCGTGGTCCATTTTGGGTGTAGGCCCTGAGGGCTTTGTCTGCCCTAAATGTACCTGAAGGCCCTTCAATAAACAGAACTGCTTTTTATTTCCATAATTTTGTCTGGCCTCTGTTTTTAGGTAGCCCCAAAAGGCATCAATCCAGTCCAGCTCCTGGCCCTGCACAGACCCCAACAATTCCCCCCGTGATGGGAGCATCCAGGGCCAGGGACTCCTCCACTTCCCTGGCAAGCCTGTCCCAGTGCTAGACAAGCCTTTCTCTGAAGACTTTTTTCCTAATATCTCATCAAAACCTCCCCTTCACAAGCTGAGGTGGTTGATCAGCCCCAGCTTTGTAAGAGAGCTTCTATCTCACCCCAAACCTGAGGAATAAAATCCTCCAGCTCTCAGCCCATTGTAACGATGGGACCAACCCAGCTCCTCCATCTGCACCTTCAAACTGAGGAAAAAAACCCCAATATTGTCAATATGAGCAAGGAGTCTCTTCCTTCAGAGCCTGGGCTGAGACAAAAGGCTTTTACCCCAAATAATTTTTAATTTAGCAGACTTCCAGATGGGTTTGTGCCTGGGCACAGACACCCTGCCCCGGCTCGAGGCATTAACGAGTTTTTAAAGACAGTTGCACACAACAGACCTGGCACTTAATGAGCCTGTTTGCTCCAGGGGGGGAGCAGAGAGGCAACTGTTGGGAAAGAAAGAAATGCACAAGGATATAAAAGATGTCGAGGTTTATTTTAGCCAGAGTTGGAGTCAGGACTGCATAGGGGCAGCTCATTGTTCTGTTTTCATAAAGTCATTTAAGTAGCAAATGGCCCCTGAAACTGATACTCTGATTTGAGTCATGTTGGAAGACATATTGAATTAATGATGCAGGTGTGGGTTGTTGTTCCAAAAAACTTTTTTATAGCAACGGTGGGAGAGGAGAAGGTGGAGGAGGGGGGGAGAAGTTAAATGAAAAGATTTGGTCTATGTTATGTTTTTCTAATATTTGAATTTTAGCTAAGATTACTCTTTCTCCTCTCTTTAATATATTGTTTTAAATAAAAAATGCTAATAAATCTTGAGAGAAATATGTCATAGCAGAGTTTAAAAACTGTAGTGCAATATATAACAGTTCATAAAATATTCTATTCAAATAGCCAAAATTGTAGTGCATTTGGACCAGAAGTAGTTAACTGCAGGAACAGCATTTTATTAGCTACTAAAATTAAGAAAGAGTACTGCTGTTTCACAGCCAGATAATTAAGTACCGTTTTCTCTTTTTTAATACTATAAAATTAAACTTCCTGTTTAAATGGCCTGGTGGGGACTGTAGGCAAAGGGTCGTCTGATGAGCCCTCGGGGCAAATCCAGAAACACAACATAGCACTTATTCACACAAGACTTTAACAGGGTGGAAAACACTGATTGAGGGGGGAAAAAAATGCTGCAGTAAGCGAAAAATTGCAGGTCATAAATCAGAGATCCATTTTTTCACATCATTTTGGCTAATCCATTAAATCTCAGTGCAAAGGAATCTATCAGAAACAGAAGCCACGGCCTTGGGTTCCCTGTCTCCAGATGTTATTAAAAGTGTATGAGCAGTGAAAGAACTCAATTAAAGCCAGAGCACTGATGAGATGTTCCAGCCACACCAGGCCCACCAACCTTTCTTTGCTGGCTCCTCTTTTGTCAGGAACAAAAACCTCTTTTCCCAAAGGGATTTCACTCCCCACTTCACCAGGGGACAAGGCTTGCTCCATGTTGATCTAAAATCTGGTTTTTGTACTCAGACTCTGAAGTTGTACACCAAATTCATGTCAGTAGCAGAATAACACACAGGGTAACAACCTGGAGTAGCTGCACCTCTTATATTCATCTTATCCTGCTGTGCATCTGTAAGCTGCAAAATTCTTCCTGTTTTGGCTGAGGAGCACAAACACTGCAGAGAATCATCCCAACTCTGCAAATATTAACCCAAATCCTGCCCATCTCTGATCCCACAGGGAATTTGCAGGGTGTAAATGAAGGATTTCTGGACAAAGCAGGTGAGACTTTGCCCGTGAACCCCCCAGCCTCTGTTTCTGGAGGTTGTAGGGTGAGGTTTATTGGTCAGATCTGATGGGAAACCTGCACCTCCCAAGGAGCAGAGACCCTTCATCCCTAGAGCCACTTTTCTGTCCCTCACACCAGGAATCTCCACATCCACCATGTTCTGACACACACACAAAAATCCAACACACTGTCAGATAGCTTGTTCCAGCTGCAGGTGACTTTCTGTTTAATGCTGGAGGTTGAAATCACCTGTGAAGCCTTCTTAAATCAGAAAATATTGTCTTTGGTTCCAAAAACACAAGTGCAACTGCTGCTGCTCTGCTCAGGTCATTATTAATTACAATAAAACACTTCCAATCACCACCAAAATTATTAATAATGTTGTGGTTGAGGCAGTTCATTGGGATTTGGGAGATTCAGGATCATTCCTTCCTTTGGACCTGACAAAAAATACTTGGTGGGAATTCATCCCCATCACAGGTGAGCAGCTACCAGGTGTAAAATACTCACTGAACTACTTAAAGACTTCTGCCTCACCTTACAGGAAGGAAAAATCAGAAAAAGAGGTTTGAAATTCATAAAGAATTCTAGGATTTTTAAATTTTGTGGGTTTTTAGGCAGGAGCAAAATTCCAAAATCAATTTGGTAATTTAAAAACCTGAATGCATGGAAATATTCTATTACATCCAAACTTTACTCCAGTTTCAAATTTCTAATGGTGTTATGTTCATTCTACAAAAAAAAATTTTAGAAGAAATCCCTGAAAATCCAGAGTGACACTTGATAACAGCATGACCAGGATTTATTTGATTCTGCTGCAGCTTTTTTTTCCTTCTGAAATGAAAATTCAGGAAAATCTGACTGAGCTCTGTGAAGCATTTGGATTCAGTGTGGTTTTGGCAACATTTCTATGTCACACCAGAGCATCACATTTGGGTGGCAAAAAAAAAAAATCTGAGCAGAATGTGGAATTTGTTTTGCTCAGATTCCCCCACTGGAGAGAATTTAGGATCCATTGGCTCTCTGGAATTGTGAAATCTTCAGAGCCTGAAGGAATGGGATTTAGGGTTTTTTTTTCTCCCAAGGCAGAAGAGAACAGGACATGGTTTGTGTCAATTTTGTTGTTTCCCTGTGGATCCCTGAGGTTTAGGTAGAACTCACCTGGCCAAGCATCACTTAACTCCCTCAGGAGACCCAACAGAAAATTTTCATGACATTTTTCTTCAAAGAAAGTGAAAATTAAGAAAGACACGCAGCATTCCCCAGCTATGCCACAAGCAAAACAACATTGAGATCCCAGGGAACGTGTCCTGTTGGCAAGCAGCAATTCCTGCTGGAAGGAACCAATTTTCAGTTTCCCAAACAGAAAAAGCAGAGACAAAACAAAACCTCCTCCTTGCACAGCCTCATCCCACACACTGAGCACACACAGCGCCGGGGATGCCCGGAGAGCTCAGCCAAGTGTCATTGCCAGGGAAGCCTTAGCACTACCCAAACTTCTTTTCCTGCTTTTTAGGTGGGTGTTTTTGGCCCTTCTCAAGCATCCCAATTCCTCAAGCCCAACAGGAGCTGTGGAACTTTATTGGGGGCTTTGCTTGCAAAATCCTTTCGGTGCGTTCCGGTAACACAACACCACATCTTCATCGGGAAATCCATCTCAGCCCTTAAAGGGGAAAATCAAGTCTTGAAAATCAAGTCTTTTATGTTGCTATTAAGTCTGAGCAAAGGCCAGTTCTAGGGTTTCACCCCTCAGTTCTGCTGGGGCCGTGCATCAGATTGCTCTGGAGATAAGGCCCCAAATTCCGGGATCCCCTCGGAGCATCCCGAGCGCAGCTCCCGGGGAGAGACTAAACACTGCAAAGTCTCTCCAGCAAAGCAGTGCTTTGCATTAGGGCAATAATAAACCACTGGGAGAAGGGGAAAATCACCCTCTGTAGTGTTTAGTCTAATTTAATCTAATATTGGTGGCTAATGGGCTCTGATCTCTGTGTGTACAAGGAATTCCTTCCAAGCGGGCCGCACTGAGCTCAGCTTTGGCATTTCATGTGGAGCACTCAGCACTTGATACCCGAGGAGCTCACTGAGAGCTGCTTTTAAATCAAATATCCAGAGCTGGAAATACACAGGTTATAAACTGTTGGATTAGGCCCTTTTCTGACCCAGAGATGGGACAACTCAGAGGCGATTTAAAAACTTTTATTCCATTTCCAGTCTCATGTGAAGAGACTGTCTCTTTTATTCCATTTTCAGTCTCATTGTCTCATGAGACAATACAGATGTTATAATTCACACCATCACAACCAGAAGCCAACTATTTCCTAATTACAATACATTATAAGTGGTTTTTGGCCTATCAGCTTTAGCCACACCATGCTGTAGATGCCTTAAAGTTAATAATGTAAAATTATCCTTTGTGGGTCCCACTCCAATGCATCTTTCATAGTTCTGTTTCTCCAAAGTATTTAGTATTTTTTACAAAACCATCCTTTGAAACTTGTCTCTAGCCCCATTTCTCTCTGAGCAATGTCTGTCCCATTCCATGGCATTTCTAATTTAGCATTTCTTATCTGAAGGTTTGCACACAGATGCACACTGGGTGAGCCTTCTGTCAGGCTTGGAGAATTCCCTACAAATCCATTTCCCACAATAAACCAACAGCCTGAGATTTTATTTATTTCCTGTTGACTTTAAAAATTATAGGAAGCATAAAAAGATGGACACAGACACATTGTAGAAGGGGTAAATATTTGGGAAAGGACAGCTTTAAGTTCTCCTGGACTTTCTATTTATTTGTTTTTAGAAAATCTCTGGACACAGCATAAATATAAACCCTGTGTTAAGCAGGTCTGTGAGAATTAGTAAGTAGCAGACTTTTTTGTGCTGAATTTCAAGAGTTTTAGACAACACTAAAAAACACTGACTTAAGGAAAAATAAATTATTTAGGCTCCTCACTAAGGGCCACAACTGCTTTTATCCATAGGAGCATCCTCCCATCACAAGTTCAAATGAGACCAATGAATGAGGCTGTCTCAGATTTTCCTCTCCCACAATTTCACACATTTATTTCACTCTGCACTCAGATAATTCCCCCCCAGTTTAGTTCTCACAGACCTCAGCTGTATTTAACTTTGTCAAATTGCAGTTGCAATTCCTCACAGAGTGTCGAAAATCTGAGTTGGCGATATTAATCATGTTTATAATATTTAGAGCAGTCTTGTGGATGTAACAGGTCATGTGGAGCAATGGAAATGCAGGATTGGGAAATTATTGCTGAAATTGCCACGAAGATCACAGACCAAAAAATGTAATAGAAGTAGTATAAAGGGATTCAAGGAATCATGTTTTGTATCACCCTATTTTTGAATGAGATTATCTAGATTTGTGACCAATTTGATTTAAACAATGAATTAACAGCAGGAGGAAATATCTAACCTGAGGCTGGCTGTATTTTACAATGCTGGAAATGTTTGTATCTCTTCCCCTCCTGTCTCCACGGTTGTTTTAGTTGTAAGTGGTGCTGTTTTCATCCAAAAATTCCCTGAAAATCATTTTCTCTCACCACTCTCCAAATGGTTTCAGAAACCAAACCCTCTCAGGGCTGCTCCCCCAGGCAGAGGGGCTGAGCTGAGGTTTGGGGGCTGCTGAAAACACAAAATTTCTTTCCAATACAGGAAAGTTCAGACAAACTTCCAGTGAACCCCAGACAAATTTCAAACCCCCAAACCACACAGGCTGGGTGAGTTTCAGTGTGGAATTTTAGGGTTCATTAACACAGCGAAAGACCCAAAAAATGAGCTGAAATCCCTGAAATCTGGCCCAACCTCCTCCCACACTGCTGCAGCCCCTACCTGCCCAGGTGAAACCCATTTCCCATCATTTTATACCCCATTTTTATGGCACTCCCCTCATCCCTGCTCTCCTCAGTGCCAGGCAAACAGAGCAGGAATCTCTGCATGAGACGCCCTAATTGGCAGCAGAGCCCTGGCCCGGCCAACATCTGCAGCTGGTTTTGGTGATAATAAATCAGGGCTGGGGGGTTTCGGTGTGGCAAGCTGCCAGGGAGCTTTCCTTCCCCCAGTTAGCCAAGAAATGGGAAGACAGCAGCAAGGACTGGAGCAGCTCTGGGTGGTTAGAAAGGAGGGAAAAAACCAATTTCATATTATCCATAACCAGCACTGAGCTCCACTCTGAGCTTTCCAAGGACCAGACAACAAACGCCTTTCTTCACCACTGAGCAGCAACTTGTCCAGGAAAGCTCAAAAACATCATTAAAACAAGGGCACAAACGCTGCAGCTTGCAGGAATGAAGGTTCATTGGGAGGATTTGGGAGCTGCCCGGGCTCTGTGTGTGCTGTGATCACCCAACACTCACTGCAAACACCTCCACAGGTACGTTTGCAATCAGCAGGTTGGATGCTCGAGCACTGGGTCTCTCCAGATGCCTGCAGCACTGACAGCTCAGCCCCTCACTCGAAATCTGGGTCAGACCAGAAACCCTGGATGTGAGGTAATCCCCATTCTGGACGGGAAAATTCAGACTGGGAAAGAAATCCTAATCAAAGGCTGGAGGAGTTGACTGAAACCAATAAGAGAGCAAAATTTGAAGGTGACTGAACTGTAAATTTAAATGTTGCTGAGCCTGGCAGCACAGTTTAGTGCTAAGTTTTTAAAATCAGATTGCTGTGGCATTGAGGATGGAGCAGAGGCCAAGGCACTGAGCTCTGCTTGTGGCACATCCACACCAAGCAAGGAGCAGAAATTGCAGGCTCTGCCCTCAGAGCTGGCTGGTGCTCAGTTTGGCAGCTGATTTCCAAACTGATCAGTTCAGTTTGGCAGATGATTTCCAATATTTCCATCCCCAGAGTGAGCCAAAGCCCTGCCTCTCCAGGCTGCCTTCCCTCCAACCCTCTCTTTGCACTGGAGCATCTCTGCACCCTCAGATATTTAAGTCATTTTTGGATCTCCATTCACCCATCGCATCCAGGTCCCTCCCAGTCCTTCCTTCAGCCTTTCCCCCTTCCCAGTGCTGTCTCCTGTTGTTAAAAATTCCCTTTCCAGCTACAGCTCCCTCCCACAGCCTCCACTGCTCCAAGAGTTATCTGCCCTAGGAAATATCCACCTCATTTACAAGGTCACAGTTATTTTAGCCTGAATCCAGTTATACAAGAAACCACCCCCTCTCCAGTGCCAAATCCCCAAAGAACAGTGACAAGTGATGGTCTTGTGTGAGGCTTCAGTCCTTGAAAGACAACAACAGTAATTAACACAATTAAGAGCGTCTCTAATGCCATTTTCAACAACCACAGGCAGGTATTGCACTGTCAGGAAGTGGTGATCCACATTTGCCAACAGAATATCTGGCAGCAAGGATTTCTGGAGCTTATTTAAGCTTTAAAGCCCATGGAAGGAGCTGTGCACAATATCCTGTTTGAAGGCATTTCTAATTTAAATTAATGACCTGAAGGCTATCTCGAGGCAATAACGATCTTATTGTACCAAATCCCACCATAGATGAGGTGAATTACAAATTCCTCAGGCTGATTCTGTGGTTAACATTCCAAATCCCAGCTATCCACCGTGGTGGTGGCAGTTCCAGGAGCAGATTAGATGAAACCACACAGGCTGTCTTCAGCCTGGCTTGGAACAGGGAAAAAAAAAAATGTTCTCCTCAATCAGTGGGAAGCAGAGAAGCCCTGGGGGTGATGAGTTTGGAGTTCTCATTTTCTCCAGGTATTTTATGCCCAAAATTTTGCTTGGAAGAGATGCCAGAGCATGCAGGTACCAGGTGGGAAGGTGAACTCACCACCAAGCTGAGAGCTGCTTCCCCCAGAGACACCTGGGTCTGGCACTGACTTTAGAAAAAGCACAATTGGGTTAAATGAGATAAATGCCCATTTTTCTCCTGAAATTCCCCCAAAGGGCCCATTTTTCTCCTGAAATTCATCCAAAATGCCAGTTTTTATCCTGAAACTCCTTCAAAATATCAATTTTTCTCCTGAAATCCCCAAAAATGCCCATTTCTCTCAGGAAATCCACCAAAAATGCCTGTTTTTCTCCTGAAACTCCCCCAAACCACCCATTTTTCTTGCGAAATTCCCCAAAATGAACATTTTTCTCCTGAAATTCCCAAAAATGCCCATTTTTCTCCTGAAACTCCCAAAAAATGCCCATTTTTCTAATGAAATTCCTCAAAAATGCTCATTTTTCTCTCAAAATTCCCCCAAAATGCCCATTTTTCTTGTGAAACTACCCCAAAATGCCCATTTTCCCCTGAAACTCCCCCAGAATGCTCCTTTTCCTCATGAAATTCCAAAAAATGAAAATTTTTCTCCTGGAACTCCCCCAAAACGCTCATTTTCCTCCTGAATTTCCCAAAAATGCTCATTTTCCTCCTGAAATTCCCAAAAATGCTAATTTTTCTCCTGAAATTCCCCCAAACACACCTTGCACACAGCACTGCTAATGGGCAGGGTCACTCTGGGCCCGGTGACGAGTTGCACATTTGTAAGTCCATCTGTCACCTGTAAACAGAACCCAGGAAAAAAATCAGGTGGATGAAATTTCCCTTTGAAAAAGCAGGGAACCAAATTGCCCCTGGAAAGGGGCTTTCAGCAGCTGAGAAAAGCAAGCTGTTATTTCACTCAGGGCCCAAGTGCAGGGCAGGATTTGCATTTCAGACACAGATCTTCTCCACTGAACAGTGCAAGGGGTTTTTCTCCTGAAACTCCCAAAAAATGCCCATTTTTCTAATGAAATTCCTCAAAAATGCTCATTTTTCTCTCAAAATTCCCCCAAAATGCCCATTTTTCTTGTGAAACTACCCCAAAATGCCCATTTTCTCCTGAAAGTCCCCCAAAATGCTCCTTTTCCTCATGAAATTCCAAAAAATGAAAATTTTTCTCCTGGAACTCCCCCAAAACGCTCATTTTCCTCCTGAATTTCCCAAAAATGCTCATTTTCCTCCTGAAATTCCCAAAAATGCTAATTTTTCTCCTGAAATTCCCCCAAACACACCTTGCACACAGCACTGCTAATGGGCAGGGTCACTCTGGGCCCGGTGACGAGTTGCACATTTGTAAGTCCATCTGTCACCTGTAAACAGAACCCAGGAAAAAAATCAGGTGGATGAAATTTCCCTTTGAAAAAGCAGGGAACCAAATTGCCCCTGGAAAGGGGCTTTCAGCAGCTGAGAAAAGCAAGCTGTTATTTCACTCAGGGCCCAAGTGCAGGGCAGGATTTGCATTTCAGACACAGATCTTCTCCACTGAACAGTGCAAGGGGTTTCTGTACAGAGATTTTTATCCTTCATCTGCATTTTCTCAGATTTTGCCGTTTTTTAGTTCATCCAGGATGCCATAAACAAAGCTTTCAGTCCAAACACAGCTCCGTTTTAAGCTCTAAATATATTATTAGCATTAGGTTTTGTGCTCTGCTGGGATGTTAAATGACATGGCAAGCTGTAAAAGGGACTCAGTAAAAGTATTAGCAAATCCACAATCCCTTTCCAAGTGAAATCTCCTCAGGTTTATTGTTGGGATACCTGAGTGGGAGGAAGTCACTGTTTCCTTTTGATTTGTTTGAACCCCTAATTCAAACCACAGCCTGAACTTTCTCAGTCTGTGAGGCAAAAAAAAATCCAAAAAATGAAAACAAACAAAACAAAACCATAACAAGAAACCCAAAGAAACAAACAAAACACACAAAAAACCAAACAAAATTAAAAAATCTCCAAACACACAACAAAAAGCCCAACCCCACTGGTGCAAGTGTAATTAAATCACCAGATTTTGATTATTAATTATTAAGAATGACCTTGAATAGAGGAATGGCTGAGCTGTAGTGATTCTGGGTATCATCATCCTACAGGTCATTCCAAAATTAAGTAGAAACTTTGTGCCCAACATGCTCCAGCATGGAATAAAGTCAATATTTGGGGACACTGGTCCCTGCTGGTAATGGGCAATTTATTCCCCTCACCCTTCTCCTTCCCAGGGCACACTTTATTATTTTAAGTCTCTTTTCTCAGGGACAGACTTTGCCTCCCATTATTTCTAACTCGTACGTGGTGTTGAAAGCCCGAAAAAAAAAATGATAAATTAAATGAGAAGGAAATGTTTAAGGGTTCCTATTCATAACAAAAATACTTAAAGGCAGCTCAGGCCATGAATCTTCCCCCAGCAAGTTGAGATGTTCATAAAGACCCTGATTCAGAGGAGAAGCTGGTGGATGTCTGCTGCTCAGGGGATTTATGGGGTAGAAGCTGGGCTGGGGGAGAGCCCAGGTGAGTAATTAGTTCCTTGCAGAGCTCAGGATGGACTTGGCTTTTCCCACTTGTTCAAAGGCTTTTCCCCCAAATTGGAGAGCAGCAGGCAGGGCTGCTCCACGTGGGCTGGGGGCTGCTCTGCACCCCTTGCCTCTGCTGTGTGAAGATTAATGAGGGCCCAAGCCCCCATTTCTGTCAGCACAGACACGTGCATCCAATTAAAGCATCCAGAAACCTGGCACACAAGTCCCAAGGTGTTTTCCAAAGCCACCCAAAGGTTTTTTTGCTGGGTTTCATTTCCCAGTTCTGCCCAGTTAATAGGGATTACCGTGCAAAACTCATTTGACTTTTGCTGTGTGTGTCAGCTCTGGGGTGAACGTGGTGGGGAAGGCTCTGGGTTCATAAATCCTGAGGGTTTGGATCCTGTGTTTACCCAGGGAACAGAAATAGGCCTGGATTGTGGCAGAGAGGTGCCCCTGTCATCGTGTCTCAGTGACACACAGGACCACCTTTTGGGTTAAATCCCCATCCCTGCCCTGCCAGCTCTGGGAATTTTCAATAAATATCAATTCCTGCCCACAAACTGAGGTTCTGGGGCTTTTTTAGCCACAGACTGAACCAGGATCACCCATTTTTTGCAATAACAAAAGCAAACAGAAATTCCTCAAGAGCTCCTAGGACGTGGACAGAAATGTCTAAACTTGGTTTTCCGGGCTGGTGAGGATCCAGCAGCTTCTTTCCACAGGTGAATCTCCAAAGATCAGAAAGGTTCTGCTCCCACAAGAGGGAAGCTCCCTTCCCTTGGCACAGTTCCTTCTATGACAATGGAATAACATTTTCATGGATTGTTTACCCTGAACTGCAGCAAAGTTAAGCCTGAGAAGCCAAAGTGCAGCTCAGGAGAGCAGAGCTGTGGGTGACAGCCTGGGAGTGCTGCACAACCAGAACTGGAAATGAATTAAGCACAAGTTAATAAGCCACGTCTGGAGAATAAAACAAATCCTCAAGCCTTGCATTAAATGCTGAAATATATTCATATATTCAGCCTTAATTTCAGCCACCTCAACACTTGTGAGCTCCAAGACCTTCTTGTGCAGTGTCTCCCAGCATCCAAATTTGCCTGGACTTTCAATTATCCAGACAATAATGAAAACATGTTGGCCAGGCGAGCGCTCGGGTTACAATCACAAATTCTTACTTCAATAACAGCCATAAAACAGAGACCTAAAGCATGTTTTTTGCTTTTTTTCCAAACATTAGCAACTCATCTGATACTTAGGCCAAGGATCCAGTTTCCTGCAAGCTGATGACATGTGAGACCACAACCCTGAGGCTGATATTAAATTATACATATATACATATATAAATATACAGAGAGAAAACCTGTGAAATTACAGACACAGATGTGTTATTGGTGTCATAATTTTTTCCCATTAAACACCGTATTAGGTTTATCCCCTCTCTATACTCGAAAATCTTCACATATAAAAGATGAATGGCAACTTCTCCAGGGGATCCTTGTGGTTTAACCTTGTTACAGGAGGTCAGACACGACACACAAACTCTGTTGGTACGAAGATGGCTGGAAAATGGGATTATTCCTTGGCTCTGCCTTCCAAAGGAGAGCAAGGCAACTCTCCCAGCCCTGCTCCAGCACCCCAAAAAGGACTTGTGGCACTCAGAGAAGCTTGAGGAGCATATTTGGTGGAGGAAGAACCAAGCAGAGCCTGCCTGGCAGCACAGGCACTGCTGAAATGCTGAACCATGACGATTTGGGGTGAATTAGCCCAGATTCTCCCCTGTTTTCACTGCTGACCCTCTGTTCAAATCCCTCCCTGCTCCTCTCCCACAGCCAGACTGAGCTGTTGGACTGCTGGGAGGACCAGCCCTGCTGACAGCTCTCTGCTCTTCTGGGTGGAAAAAGAGAAGTCCTTTAAAGTTGAAAATAAACAAATAAATCACCATAATAAGCAGAGGTGGTCAGAAAGGGTGTTAGAAAAATAACTCAGCTCTCTGCACTCCCTGGCCACTCTGCCAGCCCTGTTTGCTCCTCAAACACAGCCCAGGATGGAGAATCTCTCTTTTCACCCACCCCGTTTTCTGAAACTCCTGCTCTGAGCCCGTGTTCCAGCTCTCACATCTCTACCACGACCCCATGAATTCATAGAAAGAGGCTTGATGAACACAATAAATAATTCCTACAGCATCTGGGGTGTTTTTTTGGACCCAAACCCTTGTGGGAATGCACATCCCATTGCCAGGAGGACTTAGCTGCTCCCTGCTCCTGGAGAGGAGCCCCAGAAGTGCCCAATTTGCAGTAAAATTCTTTCATTTTTGGGTTTTCTTCTTGCAGGAGCTGCGTCAGAGCCTTGGGAAGAGCACCTAAAATGTTCCCTCTCGCTTTCCCACCTTCCCAAATCTCCCTGTGCACAGGGCTCAGGCAGCAAAAACCATAATTCCCAGCCCAAGCAGCTCCAGAGAAGGAAAATTCCTCCCCAGGAACCACTGGACACAGAGCAAACCCCCAAAACATCTCTCCTTAGAGGGGCAGCAGTTCAGGGAGCCAAGGGAGCTCTTCAAATCCCAGAGGAAAGGCCTGTGATGCCTTGGGAAGGCTGACTTAGAAAAGAAACTGGACAGAGTTAAAAAATAAAGCAGGGATTTATGAAAAGGATCTCCTCCATGGATCCACCTTGGGCAGCACAAGAGCCCAGCCAGGGCTGCACCCAAGATGAGCCAAAATGGTCACAAAATGAACCCAAGATGAGCCAAAATGGTCACAAAATGAACCCAAGATGAGCCAAAATGGTCACAAAATGAACCCAAGAGGAACCAAAATGGTCACAAAATGGACAACTGGTAATGGGGTCTCTGACTGTGATCAGCTCTGCTCCATGTGCACATTGCAGTTCATTGTCCAATTCCAGCTTTAGCCCCTGCAGTCCCACCCTGCTTGTTTTTCTCTCTCCAGCCCACGCTGTTTGTGCTCTTGGGCTGAGATTTGGATCATTTGTCCTTGGTCCCCAGCTAGAGAAGGAATTGTTTTGTCTCCCTGCTCTGTGCACAGAGCTCACCATCCCCTGGTGTGAACCCAGACCCACACACAAAAGCAGCACAGAATCTGAACAATAGAAAAGCCAAAACCTGCGGCATCACCTGGATTCACCAGGAAGAGGGAAACCTGCAAGATCCCAGCAGTGAGGAGCAATTTGACACATGCTGAATTGACAGATTTATTTCTCAGCTCTGTTAAAACAATGCTGATAATTCTCTGTTATGGTACGTGGGAATTATTTGATATAGGTGGAAGAAAGCACTGCTGTGTAATTTGGGATATTATTGATGCTCTAAAACATCTTATCCCAGGGGTTCAGTGTGAGCCTGAGCTCCACGTTTTAAACAGGATTTCCCAGGAGTTTTTGTGGCTGCTGGGAGTTGTTACAAACCAGGATCAAACCCTTTAGCAGGGAGGTGTCACCAGCAGCCAGGCACAGGATCTTTCTTCCCAGCCTTTTCTCCCTGCTGGGTGCAAACCTGAAGCTGCAGCCATGGAAATGCCTGGATTCCCAGGGAGATCTCCCTGGTTTTCCTCACTCTGCTCATCACACACCTGTGAGGATTTGTTGGATTGTGATTCTATGTGGTGCCATCAATCCTTGGAAACATTTAGGGACCAAAATCCAGCTCAATCATCTTCAAACCCAAAGCCTGACGTTGTTTGGTCACCATCCTAAAAAACCTTTCCCATGCCAGTTCAAGCAAACAGCACATGATTCCAGACATGGGAAATTCTGCAAACTCAGGGTTTACCTGCACATATTCCAGAACCTTCCCTGGTCCGCTTTTCCATTCCTGCCAGAAAGTGTATGGAATATGATTTTTGAGCATGCTGGATGCCCCTGCCTGGCTCTGCTTCCTGCTCTGCAGTTTCCTGTGGGTTATTTGCAGGGCTGTGGGCACTTGCAGTTATTTTGGAACTGCATCTCCTAATATGGGGTGGCGGGAACAGAAAATCCCACACAGAACAGTCCAGCTTGGGATGTATTTCTGATGCCAGGCCACTCCTAAAAATACTCATGTGCCCATAAAGGCACCCCATAAAGAGAAGAAAACCAAAGTAAAATCCCCACAGAGGGATCTTCACCCTGCTGAGCCCAGGAGCTGCTGCAGCCTCAAGGATTGCCAGGTCACCCTGGCTCACAGGGACCAAAGGAAGGAGCATTCCCCTGCCCCTGTGGTGACTGTGCCCAGCACCTGAAGGCCAGGCTGGGCTTTTTCTGCCTCACACATCATCACCCCGGGCCTGAATGGACTGGCAAGGCTGGTGATGATGCGTGAGGCCAAACGGAATCCAGCCCGAGCTGCCAGGGATGCCTTGGCTGAGGGTGCTGACAGGGCTGGAAAAAAACCTGCAGGATGGGCTGGGAGAGCTGGATCTGAGTCCCTGCAGTCAGGCTGAGCTGCAGGAGCAGAGCCTGGGCAGGAGCAGACCTGGGGCAGGACCAGAGACGGGGCAGGACCAGAGGTGGAGCAGGACCAGAGGTGGGGCAAGAACAGAGATGGGGCAGGACAAGAGCCAGGGCAGAACCAGAGATGGAGCAAGAAAAGAGAGGGAGCAGGACAAGAGCCAGGGCAGGACCAGGACCAGAGATGGGGCAGGACCAGACCCGGGGCAGGACCAGGACCGGGGCAGAACCAGGACCAGACCCAGGACAGGACCAGGGCCAGACCCAGGGCAGGACCAGGACCAGACCCAGGACAGGACCAGAGCCAGACCCAGGGCAGGACCAGGACCAGACCCAGGGCAGGACCAGGACCAGACCCAGGACAGGACCAGGGGACGGGGCAGGACCAGAGGTGGAGCAGGACCAGAGGTGGGGCAAGAACAGAGATGGGGCAGGACAAGAGCCAGGGCAGAACCAGAGATGGAGCAAGAAAAGAGAGGGAGCAGGACAAGAGCCAGGGCAGGACCAGGACCAGAGATGGGGCAGGACCAGACCCAGGGCAGGACCAGGGCCAGACCCAGGGCAGGACCAGGGCCAGACCCAGGACAGGACCAGGATCAGATCCAGGACAGGACCAGGGCCAGACCCAGGACAGGACCAGGGCCAGACCCAGGACAGGACCAGGATCAGATCCAGGACAGGACCAGGATCAGATCCAGGACAGGACCAGGGCCAGACCCAGGACAGGACCAGGGCCAGACCCAGGACAGGACCAGGGCCAGACCCAGGGCAGGACCAGGATCAGATCCAGGACAGGACCAGGGCCAGACCCAGGACAGGCCCAGAATCAGACCCAGGACAGGATCGTGATCAGATCCAGGGCAGGATCAGACCCAGGACAGACCCAGGATCAGACCCAGGACCAGACCCAGGACAGGCCCAGGGCAGCACCAGCAGTACACAGGAGGTGCTGGAGCACAGGCCATGCACCAGCCATGTCCTGGCAGTGTCAGTCATTGGAGAGGCTTTTCCTGCAGCTTTCCTCGGTGTGAGGGGACAGGAGGGTCCCTCAGCTGCCTGCACACCCCTTTCCCAGCCCCTTCCCTGCCATGCTCATGGCAGGCTGTGTTTGTGCTCAGTCCTGCCAGGGCAAACCCTGCCCAGCTCAGGGCTGGGGTGGGCAGAGGCTCCCTCCTGAGCCTGGCTGTGGGGATGCACATGGACACGGAGGAGACAGGGCCTGGCATGATGCAGGAGGAGGAGAAGGCTCCCAGCCTCTCCTCAGTGCTCCTGAGCCAGACCACGGTGCTGGAGCAGCATCCGTGCAAGGAGGGGTGTTCCCCTGCCATCCCCAGTGCCACCAGGTTGTCCCCAAGCACTCCAGAGTGGGTAATTTTATCCCAAATGTGCCTGTCTAAAAATATCTCACTTCTGTGTTTTTTGACCATATGCCCAGGACCATGAAAATTTTTCCGTAGGAAAAAAAGCTGAAAAAAACCCTTAAACCCATAACATCTTGGAATGATTTGACCACTTTCTTCTCAGGACATTCCCTCCTTTTTTATGCCATGATGGGGTTTCTCCTGAATTTAAAACATCAATTTGGCCTAACATGAGGAGAGTGTTCATTCTTCCAAACCATAAAGATCAGAGACTATAAACTGTTGTTCCTTAAATGTTTCATGGCAAAAGGCATTCAAAGCGTAACATTAACACAAAGTTTTCCTGTAAAACAATCTGGGAAGTGTAATCTCTGTAAGAGGTTTTTTATGCACCATGGCTAATTGTTCCTGACAGTATGATTTTACATCAGGCATTTTTTGTAAATTCAACACCATTCGAACTTTATGGCAGGTAATATTCCTTACAACTCCTCAAATCCTGCCCATGTCTAAATTATTGTTGCAGAGTGATGTCTGGGGGGCTTTTTTTTTTTTTTTTAGCTGCCAAATATTGGGAGCAAATTCTCTCTTGTCTCGCAGTTGTGGCACTGGGAACAACTTTATGGAATTCTTCCACTCCTCTCTGTGGTGTCAGAAGGGCTTTTCACACCTTTAGCACACATCAAAGTGCAAAGGGTTTGTGCCTGGGGGCACAGCAGGATTGTGGTCACCTCTGGATGGAGGAGGATGGAGATGTTCTCAGCCTGGGATGCTGAGTCTGTGACTCCTTAAAATTCAGATTGTAAAGCTGCTTGAAATGTCAGGGTTTTATAGAGCTTGTCTCGAGGGTTTTACCTCACCTGGTGTTCACCTGAGGGTGAGCAGGAGCCAGGTGCTGCCATTCCACAGAACCATGGAACGTTTGGGGTCACAAAGAACCTTAGAGATCAACCCTACCATGGGCAGGACACCTTCCACTAGGGCTCCAAGCCCTGTCCAGTGTGGCTTTGGACACTCCTGATGCCTCTCCAAGCAGTGCTGTGCCATTTTCCCAAAAGCTTTTCCTCTCATCCACACCTTTGGGTGAGATTTCCACATCCACTGGGCCTTTGGTCCAGCCTGCTTTGCCAGGCTGACTGACCTGTGCGTGAGTCTGATCCATGTGCACACACACATGAAAAAACTCCCCTTGACCAACTCATTCTACCTTATAAAATATGGGTTATAAAAAGTTTACGGGGCCTGTTCCTGCGAGGGGCTCATTCCAAAGCGCACTACGCAAAACCCTGCTCTTTTATGGCACGGCAGAAAAGGGGCTCAGTCTGTGCCCCTCCAGCATCCAGAGATGGGATTGCCTTTCCAAATGGACCACACAGCCTTGCCAGGGTTGCTCCCGGGGCAGCAAGTGCATTTGTGCCTGGGGTTAATTGACAAGTGAGGAAACACTGGTTCTTTCTGCTGGAAATTCCCTCTCGCCCCACCGATGAGGAGCTCCACAAGAAAAGTCAAAAAGGAGGTGATGGAGTCGAGTGTGGACCTTCAACCGGTACCACAGAGGCACAGAAATCCCAGAAAAACCAACCTGGAGCTGCTTTTTCCAGGTCCTCCCTGAGGTGGCTTCACTCAGAGGAGGGAAGGAAGCTCCAGAGGATTGGTAGGAGCACGTGGACTCATCTCCTCCTCAAAATGGAAATTTGACTCCTGGCACTTCCTGTACCTGAGGACAATAATAAATGTCCAGAGTGTGACATTTATGAAAATTACAGAGCAAATCAGATTCAATGCTGCGAACATATAAAACACTTCACGTGGAGGCTCAGACCAAATCAAAATAGCTTTCAGTTCACCCATCCCCTAAACACTTGAACTGGGGTTCCATCTCCTGCCCTGCTCTTTGTTCTCCCTGAAACTCCCCCACCTCCTGCCCTTTGATCCCACCCGAGGATGACCTTGACCTGCTGGAGAGACCCTGCTGCCCTCCCTGCTTTCAAGTTTTCCCTCAGCCATTGAACTCCACTCCTGGTTTGAAGATCTAACAAGGAGCTGTTTCTGCAGGTGCAGCTGCTTCCAAAATGCCACTGATTGATTCTGGAATAATTTATTGAATTAAATTTTATTTCATTCACAGTATTATCTGTGCAGTGTAACAGAGACTCACTCCTGGCTCGTGTCTTGGGGTTATTCTGGGATAACTGAGGCATTTCTTTGTGAAGAGAAAAAACTGGGGCCCTGTCCTATGGCAAACCAGCAGCAAAGCTCTCCTGGCAGAGGATTTAATCTCCACTTTTCATGGGGCTGCAGCTCACACTTGGCTTTGCTGAGGAAGGCTACAGCAGGCACTGGGGGAAGAATTTCTGACTCTGAACTGTGACAGAAATTAAAGAACACCAGCCTCTTCTCCAGGACCACCTGACTGTGCTCTCCACAAAGATTAAATCATCCTATGGAAAATTCTTTAGACTAATAGGGACACAAAGTCCCAAAAGCTGCTGAATTCTGGGTCTGTTCTGGTGATTTTTCTTTATTTTTTTTAACTGAAAGTTGATGTGAACCTGCCTGCCTGACCATGTCCCACCATCTCAGAGCTGCCAGCCCATGGGTGATGCTCCCTCCTGTCCCATCTCCTGAGTAACAGAAATATTAAAAACTTTCCTCTGCTGGGTTCCCAAAGGACCCATAATTAGCAGCATCCTGTGGCACCGTGATCCTCAATAACATTAGTGATGACAAACAACACCACTCACAACAATATTACAGAGACCCTCATGCTTTACTCCCATCATTCCTGCTCCAAACTCTTAATTCAGGTGATCTGGACCAGTTCACCCCCAGATTTATTTCACATGTTCAGCAAATCAGTTTCCTCAGCACAAGGCTGAATTATTCATTATACTTTTTCTTCCTAGGATGCAGAAGTTACTAAAAGGTTCCTTTCTTCTATAAAGCATTTTCATGTTTGAGTATTAATTTTTAAAATCTCCTGCAAACCCAGAGTACTTTGCAGTTGTTTGCTTTAGCCCTTTCCAAATTTGTCATTAAGGCTGGTGAGTGTGCACGCACAGGCACACACAGATAAACTTACACAAGCAGATGGGCACAAATGTCATGCTAGTTTTTTTCTACTCTGGCTCCCTTGCAACCTGGGTTCAGAAACCCAAAGGCTGCTGAGCGGAAGGTGGACAAGAACTCTGTAATTTAAGTGCTGGACAAATGTTTGATGGAGGAAAAAGCCCTTTACAACTGGGTCTGTCCCTGATGAGAAACCCAAAGGCTGCTTTGGGTTTGAGAAACCCAAAGGCTGCTGAGCTGAAGGTGGACAAGAACTCTGTAATTTAAGTGCTGGACAAATGTTTGATGGAGGAAAAAGCCCTTTACAAGCCCCAAGGTCCATCCCTCACCATCAGATGAACACATCCACCCATCCCACCTGGGCAGCATCCCTGGCACCTCATTTCTGAAGGACACAACCCCGTTTTTGTTGGTGCAATACCAAACCCCATCAAATATAACATTGTGTGCAGCATGAAGCCCATCCTGATTTCGTGGTCAAACCTCCTGCTTCTATCTTCTCCTTCTGCTTTGTGTGCCCACTTCTGCTGGGAAATGGAGTATTTTAAAAGCTTCAGCAGCTCCATGAGGTCACTGCAGCTACAGAAAGCTGTAAAAACTGCCTGGGTTGATGGCTCAAGCAGCCACAGGTCTTTTTCATTACAGAACAGATATAACTCTATGAAATTATTATAATAATAACATCATTTATTTCAACAGGACTGAAGCAAAAAAGCTTTATGATAGTGTTTTATACGCAACATGTGCACCATAAATATTTCCATAAAAACATGCATTAAAATATAAAGTTGGCAGAAAGAAATCAAAAGTCAGGAGGAAAAAAAAAAAATCCAGTTAAAGAAGCATTAAACCATAAGCCAGGGAGCAGGGAGCCCCTGCCAGCCAGGGCAACAGGCTGCTCCTTCTCTGGTTTCAGCTACTTCCCAGCACAAAAGAAAGAGCCAAGTGGTGCTGGAGAAAGTCCCTGACAAACTCCCACTCACTCCCCCAGCTTGTCCCTCCTCCCTCATCCCAGAATCCCACAATGTTTTGGGTTGGAAGGGCCTTAAAGATCACCCAGTGCCACCCTCTGCCATGGCAGGGACACCTCCCACTGTGCCAGGCTGCTCCATGCCCTGCCCAGCCTGGCCTTGGGCACTGCCAGGGATGGGGAGTCTTGGGCAGGAGGCTGAGGTTGTACCCAGAGCACAGAGACCCCAAAAAACCCTGCAGGGCTGCCCTTGGCACCCCCTCAGCTCGGGGCTCTGGGGCTGAGGCCAGGCTCTGTTCCTCACCCAGGATTTGGGGGGGTTCCTGTCATCTCTGAGGGGCATGCTCTGATTTTATGGCCCTGAGGGGCTGGCACTGCACCAGCGCTCCCCCGGCCTCTCTTCCAACACCAGTTTAAGGGGGCACAGTTACTGCCTTCAAACTGAGAATCACGGAATGTCCTGAGCTGGAGGGGACCCTCAGGATCATTGATCAGCTCCTGGCTCTGTCATCCTGGGGTCCCCCTCAGTCCCCTCCTGGATCCCCAAACTCCTGGCCATGAATAACACAGATAAATCCAACAAAGGGATGAAAATGCAGCCGTGGATCCTCTGAAGAAACCCAGGAGCTCTCAGGTACCAGCCCAGGCCCAGCTCCCAGCCCTGCTGCCAGCCCCAGGCACTGTTTACACCACGAGCACCCACACGACAAAATTCTGCTTCTCAGGCCAATTCTGCTGTAATCCATCATCCCCCAGCAGACTTGTCAGATTGGTTTGTCTACAAATATGTTCACACTTGGAAATATCTCCCTTCTGTGAGCAGCAAGCCATTAAACATGCATTTCTCTGGTTTTCCCATCTTGCTCTCTGTACATAAAATCAGTTCTCTGCTTTTGTCCCCAGTAAATGCCTATTCCACATTTTTGCATGTTTTAAATATTCACGCATACGAAAGAAGCTGTAAAAACATTGCATGGCTTATTTATTATTTAGTGCACACACTTTTTGCTGCAGAATACCAAAATAAAAAGACATTTTACTCAATTTTTTTTTCACTCTGAGGTTACTACAGATCAAAGCAGGAGGAGGTGACTGTCCCTGAGCCTGGCAGCTCCCCTCAGCCCTTGTTCAGCAGGTCAGAAGCACACACAGCCCCTGCTGCCTGCTCTGGGGTGCACAACTCAGGGATTTGAGGCAGGGCTTGCTCCTAATTATGGGTTTGTGGTGATCAAGGCAGTGTAAAAACCATCATAAAAAAAAAAATAAAGCTAAAATATTGTTATGAGTGTGCGTGAGTGTGCTTGGAGCTCTAAATCAGGTAATCCTGGAAGACAGAAGGAGTAGAACAACACACCAGGATTCTGGAACATTTCAGTGTCCTGTTGACTCAGAAGATTGGAGCAGACAGGTAGAGCCCAAAGACAGCATGATCTAAATGTGGGCCAAGCTCTAACACACAGCAGGAATGTCTAATTTTAGTCTGTCCAGTTTTGGCAATGTCACCTTTAATTGCATGGCTCATTTGAATTGTAAAACACCTTTAAAAGCTAACTAGTAAAAGGAAATAGGCCATATTTTCTAGACTAAGAGTCATATTCAGTTTTAACTGCAACGAAATTGGGTTTAAACAGTTAATGCAGGTTAGGATTGAGTTAGCAGAGGGAAACCATGGCCTGCAAAAGGCAGAAGTCGCAGGAGTTTGACTGGGACTGCAGTGGGATCCCTGCTCTGCAAACTCTTTGTGTGACACACAATTCCCTGGGATGGATTTTTCCTGGCTAAAAAGGTGCAGATTTCCACACTGTGTGTGCTGGGGTGAACTGCATTTCAGGTTTTCTCACACGGGGCTAAAATCATCCTCAGATCCTGAGGAGCAGGAGAGCCAGGCCAGTTCCACCCATTGCCAAGGCACAGGAATGGCCACACAGCAGTGAGCAGCGTCCTGGAGGAGTCTAATATTTAATAAATTATTTTTAATAATGCACAAGGCCTCAACAGGCATGCAAAACATTTTTAAAAACGGATATTAATTAAAATCTATTCACTAACTGGGTTGTTGTGCCGATTTAAAAATAACACAACCAAAACTGTTGCAGAAGAGAAGATTTCCTGCAAGCTTGGGCTGAAGCTCATCAGCTCCAGCAAGGCTGGATTTTATCTCACACTCAACACAGGGTGCAACTCCCAAAAATTGTGATTTTGAAGCCCAAGGAAGCACCTGGTGGAATCACTGAGTCCATGTGGGAAGATATTCCCAGCAAACTGCTCCTGGTCAGCAGAGGAAGGAGAAATATCGAAGAGTGTATTTAAAGATATAGATATAGATTAGATATAGAGATAGAGCTAGAGATGATATAGATATAGATATAATCTGTTGTTATATTGTTTTATATATAGCATATATTAATAATAATGTTTATTATAAATATAAATACAAATATAACTATAACATACAGATATATAGATATAGATTATATAGATCTAGATCTAGATATAGATATATAGTATAATATTATATATAAATATAAATTTGTTTAACTCTGTATCCCCAGCAGATTTCCTACTTTCTTAAATATTCTGAAATTTGTTCTGTACTATGTTCGTGGTTTTTATCAGTTTTTGTTATCCACAGTTTTCCAGCTGAAACCTGCTCCTCCAGCCCCACTCACTCATGATATCTTGGATTATCTGTCACTGGGATGAGCAACACCCTGGGATTATATTATTAAGGAAATCCCAAATGTGCAGTGGGTTCAGTAAACCTAAAATGTGCAGTGGGTTCAAGAAGCCCCAGATGGGCAGTGGGTTCAGGAAACCCCAAAGCCCCAAAATGTGGAGTGGGTTTAGTAAACCTAAAATGTGCAGTGGGTTCAGGAAATCCCAAATGGGCAGTGGGTTCAGCAACCCCAAATCCTCAAAATGAGCAATGGGTTCAGCAAATCCCCAAAATGTGCAGTGGGTTCAGCAAAACCCAAATCCCCAAAATGTGCAGTGGGTTCAGCAAACCCCAAATGTGCAGCATTCCCTTTTATTCCAGAGCACAGACCAGCAGGTGCCCTCGCCTGCACCAGACAGCAAAGCACAGAGCCCACAAAAGGAATTTGTCACCAAAAGCGTCACCTTTTATTCCCTCCAGCCCTGATTTCACAAGGTTTTTAAGGACACGTCTAAATTTAATCTTCAGAACTCTGTAATGATCCCAGGAGGTCCATTTACACATTAAAGGTCATGCATGCATCTACATCCTACAAAAACCAAAAAGACATCTTGAGTGCATTTCTCATTAGAGATAATTGTTCAAATAATTAATAAAGAATACCTGGCCTGCAGATTTCTTTAAAATTTTTTCTTTGTTTTGCTTTGAATATCCTCAACCTTTGAAATCTGAAGTCTCCTCTCAGATATTTCCTCTCTTAATGTGTCACTCCCCTTTTGAAGTGTCCAAAACTCAATGCAAGATCTTTCTTGGACTAAATTCTGTTCATTCCCCTTAAGCCTAATGAGTCATTAAAAAAGGCAAGTGGGAAATCGCCTGGCAATTAAAAACAGAATATGGAGGGAAAAATTAAAGTAATGCATCCTTGGACTGTAATTTAGAGAATTTATTAGTCATAAAACCTTGATGAGTTATTCTCATGGCAAAACCTGTAATAAGAAGGGAAAAAAAATAAAAATAATGAACACATTTGTATGACAGAAATTGTGGCAAGTGTGGGGAATGACAGAAGCCTCCTTGGGCAGGGTTAACTCCATAATTGCAATCATATGGATATATCTTCATGCCATTATTTCAGTAATATATTGTCAATTTTACCTTGGAAACCTTTTCCACCCCAACTACCCGATTTGATCTTTCAAAACTAACCACAGGTCTTGTCTTGAAGCAAACTGCTGGGAGCTGTGCAAGAAAGAAACAGAGGAAACGGGGGAGTGATGGGATTTGCTGGGAGCTCTGGGGAAATCCCTGCCTCTGGATGGGGCTGGCAGACACCTGCAAACCTGGTTTACAAATCTGGGTGCAAAATCAGCGTGGGGAGGGTCTCAAGAAAAGCAGGAGTTGGAAGTCACTGGGAAGTTCAAGCCCTGGGGTTCAGCCATGAAATGTCACCTGTGCTGTGCTGTCACAGTCTGCCCTGCCCAGGACATGTTTGCCCATCAGCAAAGCCACAGCCCTGAGGATTAAGCACAAAACACCCTTAATTAAGGGTAATTAAGGGAAGTGTTGAGTTGCATCAGTGAACACTGACTACAGATCCTAAAGAATCCTAAACTCAGATCTGGTGCCCACAGTGACACCTCCCACTGCCTTTCACCTGAAAACTCTGGTAAATCAATAAAACTTGGGGCAGTTTCCAGTGGAGATGAGAGGTGCAAACCCCCAGACTGGGCTCACCAAGCACGGCCTGAGCCTGATTTCCATGTTCTGGTGCCAGGCCCCAGCTGGGCTCAGGTGTTGTCCTGCTCAAAGGGACTTGGCTGGGCTTGGGACGCCCCTGGGGAGAACCTGCCCATGGTTCCCATGGTCCCTTCACTTCAAACACTGCAAGAAGCAGGGAAACAAAGATTTGGATTAAACCCAAAATCCAAATTTGAATTTCAGAATTAGCAACCAGATCCTCCCAAAATCCCACCTGCAAACCAGCCCTGAGCTGTGGAGCTCAGATTTAATGTGTGGCTTCCCCCCAGACTCCTTCCTCCCCACAACATTTCTTTGTGCATCGCTTCAGGAATCAGGCTTGGAGTCTGAGCTGCTCCAACAGGGAAAAAACAGTCCATGAGCCAACAAAAAATAGCTGGCAATAAAGAGAGGGAGCCAACAACAGAGGCAGTGTCTGTGTCAAGGCTCATTTCATTCCCCACACAGGCAGTGTCCTGACAGGAGGCTGAGTAACACCTATGAGGTGCTTGATGTATTTAATGGGAGCCTCTGAGCTGTGGGGTCCTCCCCTCACCATGTGATCTCTTCCAGAAATAACCATCCCTTGGAATGGAAGGGCTGTGATAGGCACAATCTGTTAGCAGCAAATTGAGCTGTCACCCTTGTATGTCATGTTCATTTGGCTGATTAAGGAGATATTAATCTACTGCCATTGTTACAGTATCTGTCATCTCAGGGAGGGAAAAAAACCCCAACAAGGATATGCAGGCAGCTTTTCTGGAGGTATATTTATACACCCAGGGAGAGAGGAGAAAGCAGAGGTGTGCAGAATACAAATGGAACTCTGATCTGCTACAAATATTGAACCAACTGCGATTGATTACAGATGCACAGGCAGAGCCAACAGCAGATCCTGCTTCAGGTGATGCTCAGCCTGGTTTTGGGCTGGTCCTGGCTCCCCTGCAGGGCAGTGAGACCAATCCTGAGCCCTCAGGCTGTGGCTCCTCGGGACACAAAACACTTTGTGATGGGCGCAGGGTGTGGTGGTGAGGGGTTTCTGACAGCACGTTTCGTTATTTCAGGAGGCATCATCAAATGTCTTCATTGCGGTTTGGAAAGGAGTGGAGACTCCCCTGTTAATATTGCTGAGTGGTTTCAAGGCAGGAAGTTCCTGAAATACTGAATAAGCCTCGGGTTAAGGTCCAAACCTGATGGTTGGACTTGATGATCTTCGAGGTCTTTTCCAATCTTTATAATTCCATGGTTCTATCACCAAACGCCTTTTTCCTCAAACATCAGGATCTGTTTCTGGAACCCACAGCAGTGAATGCCCATTGAACACCCCCAGAGTGAATCCACCTGAGATTCAGCCACACTGCAAAACCAATCCCAGCTCCTCTGCCAGACAATCCCTTCCTTACTGGAATCCTTCATTCTTTCCTGGAATCCTTCCTGGAATCCTTCCTCCTTTCCTGGAATCCTTCCTGAAATCCTTCCTTCCTTCCTGGAATCCTTCCTTCCTGGAATCCTTCCTTCCTTCCTTCCTTCCTGGAATCCCTCTTGGAATCCCTCCTTCCTTCCTGGAATCCTGGAGTCCTTTCTCCCTCTCTTTGTGCCCCCCTCCCCTGTTTGCATTTCCCCATTGAGCAGCTCCTTCAGGCTGTTCTCAGCTCCGGAGTCTGAGCTGCTCCAACAGGGAAAAAACAGTCCATGAGCCAACAAAAAATAGCTGGCAATAAAGAGAGGGAGCCAACAACAGAGGCAGTGTCTGTGTCAAGGCTCATTTCATTCCCCACACAGGCAGTGTCCTGACAGGAGGCTGAGTAACACCTATGAGGTGCTTGATGTATTTAATGGGAGCCTCTGAGCTGTGGGGTCCTCCCCTCACCATGTGATCTCTTCCAGAAATAACCATCCCTTGGAATGGAAGGGCTGTGATAGGCACAATCTGTTAGCAGCAAATTGAGCTGTCACCCTTGTATGTCATGTTCATTTGGCTGATTAAGGAGATATTAATCTACTGCCATTGTTACAGTATCTGTCATCTCAGGGAGGGAAAAAAACCCCAACAAGGATATGCAGGCAGCTTTTCTGGAGGTATATTTATACACCCAGGGAGAGAGGAGAAAGCAGAGGTGTGCAGAATACAAATGGAACTCTGATCTGCTACAAATATTGAACCAACTGCGATTGATTACAGATGCACAGGCAGAGCCAACAGCAGATCCTGCTTCAGGTGATGCTCAGCCTGGTTTTGGGCTGGTCCTGGCTCCCCTGCAGGGCAGTGAGACCAATCCTGAGCCCTCAGGCTGTGGCTCCTCGGGACACAAAACACTTTGTGATGGGCGCAGGGTGTGGTGGTGAGGGGTTTCTGACAGCACGTTTCGTTATTTCAGGAGGCATCATCAAATGTCTTCATTGCGGTTTGGAAAGGAGTGGAGACTCCCCTGTTAATATTGCTGAGTGGTTTCAAGGCAGGAAGTTCCTGAAATACTGAATAAGCCTCGGGTTAAGGTCCAAACCTGATGGTTGGACTTGATGATCTTCGAGGTCTTTTCCAATCTTTATAATTCCATGGTTCTATCACCAAACGCCTTTTTCCTCAAACATCAGGATCTGTTTCTGGAACCCACAGCAGTGAAT
Source organism: Pyrgilauda ruficollis (assembly GCF_017590135.1). Classification (NCBI taxonomy): domain Eukaryota; kingdom Metazoa; phylum Chordata; class Aves; order Passeriformes; family Passeridae; genus Pyrgilauda; species Pyrgilauda ruficollis. The sequence continues at coordinate 4,316,997 of NW_024525378.1, read as the reverse complement.
GCCCATTGAACACCCCCAGAGTGAATCCACCTGAGATTCAGCCACACTGCAAAACCAATCCCAGCTCCTCTGCCAGACAATCCCTTCCTTACTGGAATCCTTCATTCTTTCCTGGAATCCTTCCTGGAATCCTTCCTCCTTTCCTGGAATCCTTCCTGAAATCCTTCCTTCCTTCCTGGAATCCTTCCTGAAATCCTTCCTTCCTTCCTGGAATCCTTCCTTCCTGGAATCCTTCCTTCCTTCCTTCCTTCCTGGAATCCCTCTTGGAATCCCTCCTTCCTTCCTGGAATCCTGGAGTCCTTTCTCCCTCTCTTTGTGCCCCCCTCCCCTGTTTGCATTTCCCCATTGAGCAGCTCCTTCAGGCTGTTCTCAGCTCCATCCCTCTCCCCAAAAGCTCCTTTTTTGTTTGGGAAGCCGAGGTGGGGCTGTAGGAGATGTGAAGGTGCCACCTCTGCTGTGGAATAACAGAGCACTGGATGTGGTCTGAGGATTAAGCACAAAACGCCCTCAATTAAGGGTAATTAAGGGAAGTGTTGAGTTACAGCAGCACATAATTGGTAAGTGAACACTGACTACAGATCCTAGAGGATCCTAAAGGATCCTAAACTCAGGTCTGGTGCCCACAGTGACACCTCCCACTGCCTTTCACCTGAAAACTCTGGTAAATCAATAAAACTTGGGGCAGTTTCCAGTGGAGATGGTTCCTGGTGCCCCTGTCAGTGCTGGTTACAGAACTTTAACCAGACCAGGCTGCCCCAGCTTTTATTTCCGAGCACAGCTGTCATTAAACCAGGATTTTAATGAATATGCACGTGAGAAATCTTGTCTGCGTAGGGTTTTTCTCATTTTTGTAGTGGGAGCATTAATACAACCTGAAAAGTCCCAGAATCCATCATTAAAAATAAGCAGTTGGCTTCACATTTTCCTGGATGAGGAAATGTATGCCAAGCCCCTCCAGCCCCCCCTGACTTTTGCCAGAGTCTTCATAGTTTATGTTTGAATCAATAACTATTTTAATACAGGGAGTTTAGAAAAGTTTGATTCAAATTCCTTTGACACAGTTCCATCAACATCCAGTTATAGAGCCATTCTGCATATGACTCATTAAATATTTAAAAGATTCCTATTATTGAATTAACTATTTATTGATTTATAATTTAAAAGATTTATGCTCGGCCATTAAAAAAAATTCCGAGCTGACTTTCACTTAAAGAGATGTCAGGTGCCATTTGCTGCTGGTGAATGTCTAATGTAGCCTTTTCACCCCTGGAGTGAAGAAAGGACAATTACTCAAGGACCTCTGGTTCAATATTCGGGCTGCCTGGATGCTGAGGTCGGTGGTTGCTGATTTTTCCTGCGGCATTAGGTCATGCTCAGCAGCCTCCATCCATCCCCCAGAACCTCCCTGGAAATGCACAGCTTGTGGTTTCTCCTTCCCCATTTATTGATTTGCATTTTGTCCTGGTTTCTCATATTCCCGTGGTTTTCCTGTGGTAAGGATGCTGTGGCTGAGGTGCAGAGGGATGGACACACAGACACTCACAGATCCTCCTCCTCCTCCTCTTCCTCTGCCCTTCCAGGGCCTGGCTCAAGCTGTCCCCTCAGCTGCAGGGAACAAAATGAGCATTGCAAAATTAAAAATGGATTTCAGAGCTCAGCTGAATTGGGAGCGTGGAAATTAAAATATACTACGAGGCTCACAGCAGCTCCCAGCTTTAAAGCAACGCTTCCCAGGCTGATGCTTTGCTTTTTTTCTGGAGTAAAAAATATGAATTTAATGCCTTTATTTAGCACCTCTAATCTGAGGCTCACCAACTGCTTTAGCCCCATTAATTATTGAAACCTGGGAGAGCCCCTAGGGGTGTCTATTATTATAATATTCCTTTTACAAATGACTAAGCTGATGCACAGGAAGGTTAAGTGACTCTTTGAAGGCCACACAAAGTCCAGCTACAGCTTTCCAAAGAGCAGGAAAATGGGCTGGAGCAGGATGAATGCACTGTCTGCCCCAACTGTACAAAATCAGGGGGATTATAAATACAGACAGAAATACTACTTGGATCTAAAGGAGGAGAAAAAAAAGAAGCACAAAACATAGGAATGGCTTTTCTTTCTGTACACAGCAAGCAAGGCTCTGCCTCAGATAATGATCTCTCCCTATTTGTTTTACTTTTGACTTCAGGGACCTGAGTTTTAGTGATTCACATTTTTCTACAGCCCGTTCTTGGCTCTCCATCAAACCCACACAGAGTAATTAGCACAGGTCTGTCAGACACAACTACAGCAGAGTCATGCATTACACCCAAAAATTGTTGCTCCAGCTTCTCCAATCCTTGAATTATAAATAAAGACTTGAAAAGGCTGCTTGCTCCAAGTAGTAACTATTTCAAGCCTGCCATACAGCTCTCCCAGTGGTATTGCTGGGGGTTAGGGATTAACCCTAGAAAAATAATTTTTGGAAATTCAGACAGAAAACTGTAATAAACTGAGTTGGAATTGATATAGGAAGGGAAGAAGGGGGTATTATGGAGCCAGAGACAGGGAAGCTCACGCCAGTGGGATATGGGAGAATACTTAAACAAATAGAGATACACACACACATGGATATTTTTGTTTGTCTTGCCTTTATTCCTCAGAAATGGGCATTGGGAAGCAGCACTGAGGCTCTGGCAAAGGTGCAGGAGGTCAGCTCAAAGTGGGAAGTGAAAAGGTGGGGCGTGAACAGCACACGTATTCATTAGCAGTGAAATCCAAAGATGTTATTGCTGCAGTTGTTCAGATTGATGCCTGGGGATGCAAACCCTCCCCAGTCCATGCCTGTGGCTGCTCCCAGGTCACTTTGTCACCAGATCCCCTCGGATCAGCCCCCAGGTGCCCCCTGACTGCAGCCAGCTCCCCCAGCAGTGCAGCCTGGCCCTGGCTGCGCTCTAAATGTGCATTTCTGTAAATTCAAGAGCTGGGTCTGCACAGAGTAACTCCCCACGGCCCAGCTGCCAGGGGGTTGTTCCCATTTTCCTTCCTGGAAAAATCCAGGGCAGTGTTTGCTGGGGTGTTGGGGATCTTTCCCCAAGCAGTGGGGCAGAGCTGCTCGCAACACCAATCTTCAGAAACCGATGGGCAGGGATTTATCTGGAGCTCCAAGCGCTTGGGAAAAGGTTTGTGCCAGAGCAGGGCCAGGAGGGGGGTGTGGGGCAGAGATTGGCAGGGCTGGGAAGCTGCGATCCAGCTGTGATCCAGCTGTGATCCAGCTCCCAGGGGAGCTCCCCCTGTCCTGCTGCACAGCCTGAGGAGCTGAGCAGAGGCTGGGTGTGAGCACAGGGAGGGATGAAGATTCTCCCCCTGGGGACAGCGGTGACAGACAGGCTCCTCATCGGCTCTGTCACCTCTAATGGACTGGAAAGGGAAAAAAGGAGCCCAAAGGAGCATCAGCCTCTCTCTGCAGAGCAGGAACTCCCAGGCAGGCAAAGAGAAGCCCCTGCCCTGCCAGCCCTCATTAGCAGCTGCATCCTCACAGCCTGTTGGCCGTGGGAGGCAGGAGAATGCTCTGAGAGCAGATTCCCACTGGAATTTCCATGAAACCCTGCCCATTCAGCCACTTGCACGGTGCCCTGTCCTACAGAGCCACAGCCTGAGCAGCCTGACCAACGACTCCAACAGCCAGGAGCAGCTTTCAGTGTGGGTGGCACCAATTCCAGAGCCTGAGCAGAGCTGTGGGCACTTTGGACACCCAGAGAGGCTCCTCAGAACCCTCTGACAAACCCAACCCCACCAGGCTCCTTCTGCTCAGATCAACAAAACATTCACAGGATGGGTCAGGGGGGAAGGGACCACACTGGGTCACCTGCTGCCACCTCCCTGCCCAGGCAGGGTCACCCCAGAGCACAGGATTGTGTCCAGAGGGTTCTGGAAATCTCTGGTGAGGGAGACTCCACACCTTCCACGAAGCTCTCTGGAGCTCTCAGTGATGCCCAGGCACTTCCAGTGCTGCCCACACCCCTCGGGAATTCCATCCCTCCAGGCAGCTCCTTCCACCTTCTCCTCACAAGCTTTGCCTGACCAAAAATCCAGAAGTGACTGCCAAGATGTGAGGGTGTAATCTGATTTTTGGTGCTATACATGGCTGGAGAAAACTGGCACCCAAGCATGGAATAAACCCAAATAATTTTTCTTTTCATTTGAGGCCAAAATATCTGCCCTCATTTGTTCAGAAATTGAGGTTCACAGACTGAGGTTCACATTTTGAGGTTCACAGATCGAAATTCACAAATTGAGGGTGACAAATTGAGGTTCACATTTTGAGGTTCACAAATTGAGGTTCACAGACTGAGGTTCACAAATTGCGCTTCATATTTTGAGGTTCACATTTTGAGGTTCACAAACTGAGGTTCACAGATTGAGATTCACAAATTGATGTTCACAGATTGAGGTTCACAAATTGAGGTTCACAAATTGAGGTTTACAAACTGAGGTTCACAAATTGAGGTTCACAGACTGAGGCTGAGCCCAGCTCTGTGTTTAGCAGGAATCACTGCACACCGAGATTAATAGAACATCATTCAGTGTCTGAGAAAGCCAGTTATGATGAAGAAGCTGTTGAAACAGGAAACAGTTGATTTCCCGGGAGCCCCGTAAATCCACCTCTGATGTCCTTTCAAATTCTCTGTTATTGCTGCAAAAATTTTAAACACCAGCAAGGGGGTGCAGCAGCTGCCACACTCATTAACTGGGAGAGGAATTGTGCTGTGGGCCTGCCTTTGCAAACTGGTTCAGATACATAAAAACCAGTGACCTCCTCCTCTTTCTCCTCTTTTTCCTCCTCCTCCTCTTCCTCACCCCCAGGACTGCCACAATTCAGCATCTCCCTGCCTTTGTCTGAGGTTCACATTTTGAGGTTCACAGACTGAGATTCACAAATTGAGGTTCATATTTTGAGGTTCACAGATTGAGGTTCACATTTTGAGGTTCACAGACTGAGATTCACAAATTGAGGTTCATATTTTGAGGTTCACAGATTGAGGTTCACATTTTGAGGTTCACAGATCGAAATTCACAAATTGAGGGTGACAAATTGAGGTTCACATTTTGAGGTTCACAAATTGAGGTTCACAGACTGAGGTTCACAAATTGCGCTTCATATTTTGAGGTTCACATTTTGAGGTTCACAAACTGAGGTTCACAGATTGAGATCCACAAATTGATGTTCACAGATTGAGGTTCACAAATTGAGGTTCACAAATTGAGGTTTACAAACTGAGGTTCACAAATTGAGGTTCACAGACTGAGGCTGAGCCCAGCTCTGTGTTTAGCAGGAATCACTGCACACCGAGATTAATAGAACATCATTCAGTGTCTGAGAAAGCCAGTTATGATGAAGAAGCTGTTGAAACAGGAAACAGTTGATTTCCCGGGAGCCCCGTAAATCCACCTCTGATGTCCTTTCAAATTCTCTGTTATTGCTGCAAAAATTTTAAACACCAGCAAGGGGGTGCAGCAGCTGCCACACTCATTAACTGGGAGAGGAATTGTGCTGTGGGCCTGCCTTTGCAAACTGGTTCAGATACATAAAAACCAGTGACCTCCTCCTCTTTCTCCTCTTTTTCCTCCTCCTCCTCTTCCTCACTCCCAGGACTGCCACAATTCAGCATCTCCCTGCCTTTGTTTTGCCTTCCTGATGCCTCTTTCTCTTCCTTCAGCATTTTTTCCCTTCAATATCTTATTTTTGGGGTCTCCAAATTCTCTCTAAACACACCTGCAACACGTGAGAATCCTGCTAAATATTTTTTTTTGGGGTCTCCAAACTCCTCCAAACACATCTGCAACATGGGAGAATTCTGCTAAATCCTACTAAATCTTATTTTTGGGGTCTCCAAACTCCTCCAGACACACCTGCAACATGGGAGAATCTTGCTAAATCTCATTTTTGGGGTCTCCAACTCTTTCTAAACATGCATGCAACATGGGAGAATCCTGCTAAATCTTATTTTTGGAGTGTCCAAACTCTATCCAAACATGCCTGCAACATGGGAGAATCCTGCTAAATCTTATTTTTGGAGTGTCTAAACTCTATCCAGACATGCCTGCAACATGGGGGAATCCTGCTAAATCCTGCTAAATCTTATTTTTCGGGTCTTCAAACTCTCTCGTGCCTGCAACAGGAGGATCCTGCTAAATCTTATTTTTGGAGTCTCCAAACTCTCTCCAAACACATCTGCAACATGGGAGAATCCTGCTCTGGCTGGGCTGGACATTCCTTCTGACACCCATGCCATAAATCTTGGTGAGGCATGGGCTGGTCCAGCCAAAAGGACTTTAATGCCATAGGATTTATTTTATTTTATTCTGTTTATTTGCAGTTGGCTCATTTTCTTCTAAATGAGGGCCGTTCTGGGTGTTCTGCCAGCTTTCAAATGGAGCCCCCCAAGGAGAGAAGGACAGGCACCATCCCACAGTGAGCTTCTCATGCTGTGAGTGTGTGAAGGCAGCTCCACAATCAGGAGACAACACCAGAGTTATCATTTTTGTTACAAAATCCACCAACAATCCCCGTTTTGTGATGCATAATTAATGCCGCTGCAGCTGCCGTCGGCACTGCAGCCCATCAAAACCCTCCAAAAAACAGGATTTTCCCACTTCAGACCCTCAGAGTGGGGATCTGGCTTCAATTTCCAGCTCTAGCTCCTCTCTGAAGAAAAGTCACCCTCTGTGACTCTGCTGAGGAGTGCACAGCTCCTTGCTGGCCACCAACCCCATTTAGGCTTCCAGGTGACACCACAGGAAGGATTTTCCAGCCTAAGGATCCCGTGACAGAAATGCCTCAGCAGGACATTAAAAATGACAGTGCTGAGAAGCAGCATGTGATTCCTGAGGAGTGGCAGAGCGTGGTGTCCACACATGGATTTTGTTTGCTGTTGTGCTGAGAAACCAATTTTTCAATATCAAAAAATCCCCCTTTCCTTCATGTGCTGAAGTGTTGTTAATTTCTAACTGCCTTCTGTAACTTTTTGAATTGAATTTTAAAAATTAATTTTAAAATTATTCTTTAAATTCATTTTTAAATTAAAATTTAAAATTCATTTTAAAATTAAATTTAAAATTGATTTTTAAATTAATTTTTTAATTTAAATTTTTTAAAGTTTTAAATCCACAATTGCTCCCAAGATTTTTTTTCTGTGTGCTGTCCTCCCTGCTTGCCACTCTTGAAAATAATTGTCTGCATTTAAAGTGCTGCTTCAGAACAGGATCAGCAAGTCAAAAGCTCTGCTTCTCCAGGAATTAACTCCATTTCCAAGCATCAGATTCATATTCTTCCCCACAGGATGAATTTTGGCACCTACAATATTTCTGGTTCCATTTCTCTCTCAGCAATGTCTGTCCCATCCCATGGCATTTCTAAATCAGCATTTTTTATCTCAAGGTTTGCACACTGGGTCAGCCTTCTGTCAGGCTTGGAGAATTCCCTACAAAAATGGGACAGAGGTAATTAAAACACTTTTTTTTTTTTTTTTCCCAGATTTAGGAATCCCAAGGACAAAAGTAAAATTGCTCCGTGCCCTCTGCATGTCCCTGGTGCTCCGTGGCGATGCCATCCCTGCAGCCAGAGCTCCTGCCATCCTGCACCCCCAGCTTCAAACACAAACCACATTTTAACCAACAGGTCCCATTTCCCAAATCCCAGCCATGCATGACTTCCCTGTGTGAGCAGCTGAATCTTATGTTTCTTCATCAAGGAGTTTTTCTTCCTGCTTTCTCAGCTGTACAGTGTCTCTGGATTTTATTTTTTTTTTTTATTTTATTTTCTTTTTTGGCTTGAGGTCTCTGCCTAATTATCTGTAACCTTCTGTTCGAAGATCGCTGTCCTGGCCTGATAAAAACCAGTAACTTTGAAAACAAACTGGGCCTTAATTTTCCTTGACAGCCCTTCTTTAAACATGTGGGCAAAGCCCTGGCTTAATTAAATGCACATTCGTATTCCAAACAAATTAAGTACAATTAAGGACTCTGAGTTATGGGTATCTATCACTCGGTGATGTTTTTGTAAAAATTACCACATTTAGATCAAACACAGAGGACCCTTTGCTTAATTGCTTCATTAGGGCCCGATGCAATAGGCTTCATAAATACAGGGTCTGATGTCTCTCTGGGAATTGCCCAAAAGACGGCTCTTAAAGTAATTGCTTCCACATTTCTGCCTTCCTGAGCTCACCAGTGCCACCGAGGGCCTGCCAGGGACTGGGCTCCTGTGGGAAATGGATTTGTAGGGAATTCTCAAAATAGAAATTCTCCAAATGTGTAGGAAATTCTCAATTTATAGGAAATTCTCCAAGCCTGGCAGAAGGGTCACTTCTGTGTGCAAACCTTGAGATGAGAAATGCTGATTTAGAAATGCCATGGAATGGGACAAACATTGCTGAGAGAGAAATGGAACCAGAAACAAGTTTCAAAGGATGGCCTTGGAAATAAGGCTGGATACTTTGGAGAAACAGGACTGTGAAAGATGGAAGCCACGAGGGGTAATTTTAGATTATTATTAAGGCATTTACAGCATGGTGTGGCTAAAGCTGATAGGCCAAGAAACACTTATAGTGTATTGTAATTAGGAAATAGTTGGCTTCTGATTGTGATGGTGTGAATTCACAGAATTTACAGAATTCACAGAATCACAAAATCACAATAGAAATTCTCCAAATGTGTAGGAAATTCTCAATTTATAGGAAATTCTCCAAGCCTGGCAGAAGGGTCACTTCTGTGTGCAAACCTTGAGATGAGAAATGCTGATTTAGAAATGCCATGGAATGGGACAGACATTGCTGAGAGAGAAATGGAACCAGAAACAAGTTTCAAAGGATGGCCTTGGAAATAAGGCTGGATACTTTGGAGAAACAGGACTGTGAAAGATGGAAGCCACGAGGGGTAATTTTAGATTATTATTAAGGCATTTACAGCATGGTGTGGCTAAAGCTGATAGGCCAAGAAACACTTATAGTGTATTGTAATTAGGAAATAGTTGGCTTCTGATTGTGATGGTGTGAATTCACAGAATTTACAGAATTCACAGAATCACAAAATCACAGAATCACAGAATTCACAGAATCCCCAGGTTGGAAGAGACCTTCAAGACCATGGAGTCCAACCCAGCCCCAACACCTCAGCTAAACCCTGGCACCCAGTGCCACATCCAGGCTTTGTTAAACACACCCAGGGATGGTGACTGCACCACCTCCCTGGGCAGCCATTCCAGAACTTTATCACTCTTTCTTTAAAAAACTTTTTCCTAATATCCAACCTGTATTTCCCTTGGGGCAGCTTGAGGCTGTGTCAATTGCAATGTCACATTTGTTACAGAATTGTGACATCTGTATTATCTCGCCCTTCACATGAGCCTGAAAATGGAATAGAAGTTTTGAAAACACCTCTCAGCTGCCCCATCTCTGGGTCAGAAAAGGGTTTAATCCCACAGGGTCCCTCTGTGTCCCCCAGCCTGGGGACCCCTGGTGGCTTTGGGGCCCTGCTGTGCCCTGTTCCAGGAGGCTCTGACAATTCCTGCAGGCTGGCAGCACATCCCTCACCTCCAGGTCTGCTGTGGGAAATTTAGGACTCTAATATGATCAAGCAGAAGCCTTTTATTGCTTACATCACACTCACATTTATAGGTTCTACAAACTGCTTAGTACTCCCTTCTTGATTGGTGCCTTTGTTTTGTTCACTCGTTTTTTGCCTGCATTCCTCAGCATCTGTGGCTGGTTACAGCCTAGGTGTTTTACAGTCTTCTGCTTTCTACTCCTTGTGATCTTGGTCTCTCAGCTGCTTCTTTCTTATTTCAGCACAGTTTATGTCTCAGCAACTTTGATGAATTCTGCAGTGCCCTGAGAAAATTCTGATAAGAGCATTTCAAGTGGTGTGGCTGCTGCACACTGAGGCTGAAGCTGTTCAGACACATTGCTACACAGGTCCCAAAAAAATGGTATTTTGGGGATTCCTTTTTCCAGCAGCTGCTCTGAAACAATAACAAACCCCCAGAAAACATCAGATAGCTCCATCCTGGGGGTTTCATTAATTTTATCCTTTTAGTTCCTACAAACACAGCTGGCTTGGTGCTGCAAGGAGAGGTTTGATTTACAGTGATTGCTTCAGCTGAACATGCCCTCATTTCGATTAAATTAAATAAATCTTCCTTCAAACACACCTTGAGTGAGGAATCCAGTCAGAGTGAGCCCTTAATGCCCCTCAGTGCCTGTGGATAACGTGGATGCACAAGGGCTCAGGGGTTTTTCTGATGAAATATCAAAAGAGCAGCAGCAGCAGTGATGCCATTCCCTTCCTTTTGCATTTGTTCCTGGCTTAGGAACAAAACCTGAGCTTCATGTGACAGGCTGAGGAGTTCTGCTTTTTCCCTGTGGAAGCCAAAACAAGCTGTGTGCACCCAGAAGCAAGAAAAGTGATTGCAGCAGAGCTCAGAGGGGTGGGAGCTGCCAGGACAGGGCGGTGAGAAATGGCATGTCACTCTCAAATGAAAGCTTTGCAGCATTTCTGGATGGCTGTTCAAATATTCCCGTTCCTTACCAAGGAAAGAAGTGTAACTAAAATGCTTTCAATTCTTTCTCTTCCAGCTTCCTTTGTATCTCTTCTAATTTTTTGCTTGTCCTTGAAAACATAGATATAAAAAGGAAAAAAAAAATCTTAAAAAAGGAGATAAAAAGATATAAAAGGGAAAAGGAAATCTGTCCACGTTCTCCAAGGAAAATGCTTCCAAGTTTGTATCTCACTCAAAAAATACCCAGAAAGATGTTGTTTTCTTTGATTAAATATTTGAGTGTCCTGAAAAGTGCAGTTTTTCCATGGAGACCATCACTGCTTACAGAGAACTTTCAGCAATTTAAACCATGCTGGTGACATTTGTACAGAGGTTGAACTGTTTCATTTATGAATAACATTATTTCATCATGTAAAGGTAAATCCATCCTGACATGATCAGTGCTGACAAATCTGGAGACAGATGCAGCAGAAAAAAGTAGAAAAGAGGGGACAAAATTCTTGTGCCTGCTGCTGTGGGGACAGGAGATCCCCAAACATCAAGGCAAGGTGAGGAACATCCCTTGCACTGATCAAAGGGATGGAAAATCCTCCAGAGATGAATTTTCCATGCCTCAATCATCTGGTGGACTTTGGGGCTGGAATTCTCCCCCTGCCTTTCCATGGAGCATCCAGGGCTCAGCTTCTGCCAGCACCCAACCCAACCCACCAAGATTTGGGTGATTTTCCCTGCAGATTTGCAGATTTCCCCTGCAGATGAACAGCAGGATACAGAATTTACCATCCAAGGAGTGTGCTGAAGGCACACAAACAGAAGCCAGCCCGATTTCTGATTTCCAGTGGCCACAGAAACAGAGCTGCTTATTTTCCAACTGCTTTATTCTCCACACCAATTTTCCTCACTGCAAAAGCCAAAAAAAAAAAAAAAACAACCCCAAAAAAGCACAGCAGATTGTCCAGCTCATGACTGGATGGCTGGCAACAGAAATCCTATTTCCAAACTGACCCCTGCTTTCCTGCATGGCATTCATTAATTCCACAGGCTCACATTTCTAGGAAGATGTCAGTCATGTCTGTGATTTTTCTATCAGCTATTAATGCCAGATCACAAGGTGAGAAAGCAGGGGTTTTAATCTCAGGACCCTCAGGAGATGGAGCTGCATACATTTGGTGTGAGCCATGTGTCTGGAAATGTCAAGGACAAGTATTTTTAAAGTAAGGAGTGAGTGTTCATATCCATGCACAGTCTGAAGTCCTACACAAGTGATCCAAAGCAGCCTTTTCCTCCCTCCTGAAGCCAGGAATTGAGTTTGGATGCCCTAACTGGGCACCTCTGCATTTAAAAATTTGCATTTTTATACTGAGTGACATTTTCAGCCTCTCCCATGGCACTGTTCACTGTTCTACTCAGAGAGAAGTTTCTCTGTAGGAACAGCAAGAGTTCCCTGTCTCCAGAAATTGTTTGTGAACTCTAAATATGAGGCTGGTTCCTCACCTCTCATTTATTTTTTTCATTACCCATTAGATTATTTTCCCAAAATTTCCCCTGATTGTGCCAAATCAGGCACTGGATCTGTTACAAAATCCATTATTTTAGACCTAATGACATTATCTCACCTGAGAAATGCACAAAATCTCCTTTTCTTCCCATCTTTAGCCCAATTAAATGATAACTTTGAGTCCCACCATATTCCAGGTGTCGCCACATAAATCTACTGCTCTGCGGGGTCAGAAGTAACTACATTATTGAGAAATACACAGAAACACCATTAAAATGCCATTTATTTCTAATTTCACATACAAAGCACTAACACTGCACTTTTCTTTTTGTCCTACAACTTCCACGACAAAAACCCAACACAGTGAAAGGTTCCCTCAAAACTGTGCTCTCAGAAAAGTGGAAAAATAGATGAAATTTCTCCCTTTTTTTTTTGGTAAATAATGGATTTCCTCAAGCCATGCCACAGTGGAGGGTGGGGACAGAACGAACACTCATCCCTAGGAGGGCTCTTAGTCCTGAATCTCTGGGAATTTTAGTGGGAGCACAAGTGGAGAGGGAGAAACAGGAATTCCATCCAACCACTGCCTGCCCAGCTGGGGAAAACCCTGGCAGGACATTTATTTCACAGCCCAGTGCCCACTGCCGCCACCCAGGAATGTTATTTAACTCCCAAAGAGTCACAAATAGTTACTCATTTGCCCTTCACACCTATTTTCTTTCTGTGGGCCCTCGAGTTTGAACCTAAAGGGTGTAAAAGGTCTTGATAGGAACCAGGAGAGGGGAAAAAAAAGAGGAATCTCTGAAGGAGCACGGATTGTTCTCATCCTTTGCTTGAAGCATGGATCTGCCCCTGCTTTCAGCTGCTAACTGCCACCTAACATATTATCCTAAGATATTATCCTAAGATATTATCCTAAGATATTATTCTAAGATATTATCCTAAGATATTTTCCTTCTTATTGCACCCATTTTCCCTTCACACACTGCCACTGATTTTCTTTCCGTGGGCCCTCAAGTTTGAACCTAAAGGGTGTAAAAAGTCTTGATGCCAACCAGGAAAGGGGAAAAAAAAAGAGGAATCTCTAAAGGAACACAAATTGTTCTCATCCTTTGCTTGAAGCATGGATCTGCCCCTCCTTTCAGCTGCTAACTGCCTCCTAACATATTATCCTGACAGATTATCCTAACGCATTATCCTCCTTATTGCACCCAGCTCCAAACATCTTGGATCTGCGAGCCGACAAAAGGAGAAGGCTCCTTTATCAAGTCAATCTCCAAGCCCCATTATGTTCCCCTACAACAGTTTCCGTAAACATTCAGCAATTTTCGGTGTCTGGGCTGCGCAGCTGAAGAGGTGCATAAACAGGCTCCACTGAAATGTGAAGATGACTGATAATGTACTAACATTGAGACCCCTTGCTGGGATTATTACCCCCTGAGTGCTCCTTACAGAATGTGCCTCTTATCTCACACTGACAACGCTAATAGAATATGCATAGCCCTATTAGCATACAAGATAATAGCACCCTGGAGGGGACAGAGCCATAAAACTTTAAGTAGAAATCAAAACAGAAGGAGGAAGAAAAAGGGAACATTGTCACAAGCCAAAAAGGAGGGGGAAAAAAAAAAAAAAAGAGCCCGAGGGCAAATTTTGCTGCGGAAAACACACATAGTCATAATTCTTGTGCTAGTCACCATGCAAATGGTAATAGTCTTTAGTCCCATGAATACTATCAGTGCCGTGTTTGCCGTGAAACATTAATTGAGATAATGTGCCCCTTTCGGATGCAGCGGGGAGCCGTATGTCAAATTGTACCACAACAAAATTACGGCAACATCTGCAAGAAATACACAACAGCCATTGGGGTACCTGGCCTTGGATGAGTCCAACTGGGGCTTCTCCTGTGCAGCTGGAGCCTGGGGAGGAGCAGGAGGGCAGGGAGCAGCTGTGGACTGTGCCTTGGGATGCCAACCGTGCAGGTCGGGTGTGTTATCTCGTGTTATCATCTCCCGAGCCCTCTCCAGCCGCTGGATGGAACCTCCAGCAGCCCTTTGAGTGCCAAAGCCCCTCTTTAGTCACGTTTGGTGCCTGTAACCCGCATTGTCCCCGGCCTTTCAGGGCTCACCCGCAGCTGGCAGCCCGCCACGCATTCATGTGCTTTCCATCTCCCCGCAAGAGCCAAAGTAAATCTTTCAGTGCTTGGCACAAGAGTGTGAATTCAATAAAAAAGGGCTTCAAACAAGTTTAAGATGGCTTGTCTCTAAACAAACAGGGAGCAGCGAGCTCTCTGAATGCTCTTTGTGGGGTAGCTCTGCCTGGAGCTAAATGCAGATAACCCCAGCAGCATCGTCAGAGGAGCAGTCACCTGCCAAGAGGGTATGGAGATACCTGCACAGGCTGGGACCAGCTAGGAGGGCATGGAGATACATCCACAGCCCTGCTCCAAAGGGCTGGGACCTGCCAAAAGGGCATGGAGATACCTGCACAGGCTGGGACCTGCCAGGAGTGCATGGAGATACCTGCACAGGCTGGGACCTGCCAGGAGTGCATGGAGATACCTGCACAGGCTGGGACCTGCCAGGAGGGTATGGAAATACCTCCACAGGCTGGGACCTGCCAGGAGGGCATGGAAATACCTGCACAGGCTGGGACCTGCCAGGAGGGCATGGAAATACCTGCACAGCCCTGCTCCAAAGGACTGGGACCTGCCAGGAGGGCATGGAAATACCTGCACAGCCCTGCTTCGAGGGGCTGAGACCTGCCAAAAGGGCATGGAAATACTTCCACAGGCTGGGACCAGCCAGCAGGGCATGGAGATACCTCCACAGGCTAGGACTAGCCAAGAGGGCAAAGAAATGCCTCCACAGCCCTGCTCCAAAGGGCTGGGACCTGCCAGGAGGGCATGGAAATACCTCCACAGGATGGGACCTGCTGCTTTTCCAGCAGCTTCCACCAGGCACTCAAAGCTCCTCGTGGTGTTCTTTGTGGGATGCTGAGCTCCGCGACGTTCTGTGTCTCTGACTGCTTTTCCAGCAGCTTCCACCAGGCTCCTGTGGAAACACCACTCAAAGCTCCTAGTGGTGTTCTTTGTGGGATGCTGAGCTCCGCGACGTTCTGTGTCTCTGTTGTATTGAATGTGGAAAACACGTTCACTGTGAAAATTTAAAAAATTTAATAAAGGACAATGGGAGACAAGGACCATAGAGCAAAAATGTAAAAAGTTTAATAAAGGACAATAGGAGACAAGGAGCACAGAGCAAAAATGGAAACAGTTTAATAAAGGACAATAGGAGACAAGGAGCACAGAGCAAAAAATGTAAAAAGTTTAATAAAGGACAATAGGAGACAAGGAGCACAGAGCAAAGGTTATTGGGTCAGCCAAGAGCACACTGTTCTCTTTGGGGATATCCCTTAAATACCTTTTCATTACATCGGTCTGTTGCATGTTCATAAACAATTATGCATAGTAAACTTTTTCCCAAACTAGTTTACATATTTTTACATGGCCCCTCCTTGGGTCTGCCTTTTTAGAACATGTTTATCCCTTGGTTGTGGTTTTAGTCAATTTTTATCATCATCTTCAGTTTCTGGGCCTTCAGATGGTGAGTGCTGATAGCTGGCAGATCTGTCCTCATCCTGTGTTCACTGAGTGTTATCCCATCCAAGCAGGCATTTTAACACAAGGAGCTATTTCACTAAGCTTAACTAACAACAGAAATAAAAACTATATCTTTGTAACAAAGTTACTTTAACACCACTCGTATAAAATCCATGTTAATATTTGCAAAAAGCCAAAATTATAATAGGCATCTATAAATATATATAATAATATATATTTATATTTTTATATATTATATAAATATATATAATCTATATCTATAAATTATAATATATGTTTATAACACTGAGGATGGATAAATAAGGCAACTCATAGGTCTCAGAAGGCTGATAATCCCAGTTTATTAAAATCCACACACTTTTATAGACCATTAGATACAGGTGGACCTGACTGGTCCTCAATCAATACCCTCACATCACCCTTCTGTAAACATTCTTAGGAGAAAACAACACCAGCCACAAAGATAAAGAATTGTTTTAATTCCTTCTCTGAAACTTCCCAAAACTCTACAGAGCAATGCCTGGGAAAGTTTGTCTGACTTTCTTCTTTGAGCAGTTCTCAGCATCCATGTCAGGGTTCCAGTTGTGGGTTTCTCTGGGTCTGATTGAAGGCACTGCGGACAGTAATTTCATGTTTGGACTCAGGTGTTTATTATTTCTTATCAGTGAAACAGTCTCACTACTATGAATTCAGCAGCTTTTCATTAACAAGGCACAAAATGGCCAACAGTCTCTTGTTACAAGGTCTTTTAAGACTAAACTATCCAATTAAGAATTGACACCTAGATTATTTCTCCTTTTTACCCAATAACTGATACCAAAGAGCTGCAATGAGGACTTTTCTGCCCAATTACAAGATGACACCCAAACTCGTGAAGAAGGAAGAAGCAAGAAGAAGAAACCCAGGACAACACCCTGTGCCCTCCATCCTGCTCCCATCCACAACATACTAAAAATCCCAAACCCTAAATCTCTCACCAAGTGACACACCTACACTACTCTCTACAATCTATTTCACACTTTTGTGGATTCCAGTCTATCTGGAAGTCTAGGAAACTTTCTCCATGAATGAGGGTCAGATCCAGCGCTGCCCTGGAGGTCAGGGCACCCCAGAGCAGACAGAAATATTCCCTGTGCTCTGGATTTCCACACATCCACAGCTCTGAATGCCCAGGACCAGGAATACAGAGCCCTGGGTGCTTTTCCTCCACTGAGCTCCTCATCATTTTGGAAGCATCGTGCGAAGTTTCCTGGGATTCCTCCTGCCATTCACTGGGCTTTTCTATAGAGCCTAAACGCTTTGTGCCCGTGGCTTTGTGTTGCAAAGTTCTGCAGCTTGTGGGAGTCTGCCTCGCTTCATTTTGGCTGATGGCACTTTGTGCCGAGGGTTTCAGCAATTAGGAAAGGCTCTGGTAAAGAAAAGAGAGGAATTTTGGAAAGGGAAAGTAGGGGGGAATTGGAGGAATGATTCCTGAATGTACCTCCACATGTGTCCCCTGTGTGTGTTAATGCAAGAATTCATCCTGCCATCAGTGTTATCACAGGGAAAACAGCTCATCTCAAAAATATAGGGATTTTAGAGACTGCTGAAGCGTTTTGTTTAATGTTCTTCTGTGGCTGATTCGAACTCTGGGATAATTTCTATTTTCTTCCTGGAAAGATAACAAACCTTTGTGTGCATGTGGCAGGAGCTGAAGTCACCTCGTGTGAATCACAGCTGTACAACACTCACAGGTTACCTCCATCCCAATTTTTTTTTCCCACTCTTCTTATCAGGGATTCAACAAGGAAATGCTATTTCCACAGAAAGGTGGAAGGAATGCCTAAAGAAACAGCATTTTGTGAACACCCTCACTGGATACAAACGGGATCTGAGGGGGGTTCTCTGCCCAGGACAGGGTTTTGGAATGAGTTATCTTTAAGGTTCTTTCCAACACAAAACATTCTGGGATTCTGTGATTCCATGTCTCCAGGACACGGAGTGCTGATTCACCTGGAAAACCTCACTGGATGTTTGGGGGGAATGTTTTGTCAGTTGTGTAGTATGAAATTAGCCAGGTTAAATTACCTTCTGTACACACAGGAAAAAAAAAATATTAAAACTGCTAACAATTTGGAAAAAACCTTTAGGAATGTTAAACTATGAGAACAGAGAAAGGTTTGTGCACTTCAGGTGAATGTGAGATGCCCCCATGGCAGGAGGATCTGCCTGAACCTGGGATCTCTTTTTTTTTTTTTTTTTTTCTCTATCCCCTTTCATGACTCTCCTTAGTGAGGCCCAGCCCCTGGATTTATTCTCTCTGTGTTCACTGAATCCCCTCAGTTCAGTGGACACCTCACACTGACTTCTCTCTAAAGTCTGGCCTAATAAAGCTAGACTAAATGTGGCCATTTCCTGGCTGCAGCAGCAGACAACAGCAAAGTGAAAAAAAAAAAAAAATTGTTATTTGTGTATTCCTTACATATTCATCCCGAGGAGTTTGGTGCTCAGGGAGGAGGAAACAGCAAACAGGGAGAGGCAGGATTATCAACCAGCTCATTCCATGCCATTAATTATTGCAGGATAAATAATCTGTTTTCCTTACAGGAAGGCTTAACTTTCATTTTAGCAGCCATTATCTCCAAGGATGCTGAGGAGCCCAGGACACGGCAGGGCCGTGCAGCCTGGATGTTGTTATGTATTTATTAAGTTGTATCAGGGCCCATTTAGCAGCAGCTCTGCAGTTTATCACGTAAATATCGAGTGCCAAATACAAAAGAGAAGAAAATAGCAACATAAAAAATTTATCTTTGGGGGGAGGAGAGGGAGAAAGGGAGAGAGAATGGTGCTGATAATGTGATTGTGCCTTCAGCAATAGTGGCTAATATCCTTCTGCGAGGGGTGGTGTGAAAATATTCCTGGGCTGGGGGAAGAGGAGGAGGAGGAGGAGAGGGGAGCTGAGCTGGTGTTTGTTTGTTTTAAAGTGTATTCTGGTTGCAGGCTAGGTCAGCGGGTGGCCAGACTGAGAAAATGAGTCCCCCGGGCTGTAATAATTGTAACTGTCAGGGAAAAAAAGTCAAGGTCTTAGATAGCAGTGGTCTGCTCTGACTTCTGACCATGGAGAAATATAGATGAAAACTATTGCCTGGGGCACTCGGCGAAGAAACCAAGAGGTTTTTAACTCGTGGTGGCTTGTGCTTATGAATTGGAAAGCCCATTTTGCACCTTGGTGGTTTGTATTTTTAGGATTATTTTCATTTGCAGTATAAATGAAGCTCGGGGTGTTCCTTCTCCTGATGCCCAGATTTGTGATGCAGTGAATTTCTATTGCCTGAGCAGCTTTGCATTTCTGAGCCCCAAACAGCACTGAGGTTTATCCGTGATCTTTTGGCAGTGGTTATTCACAAGGAGAGCCTGAATTTGATTCTCTCCTGCACTCCCCATTTATCTGAGTGGTCCAGAGCTGCCTGGCATGGATTATTCCAGAATTACACACAGGTAACTGCACTGACTTCCACAAAAATATTCCAAGGATAAAAGCAGTGGGAGAGAGGGGCTGAAAAATTTAAACCACACAAGATTAAACCTTGCAAAAAGGGAGAGGAGGGGGGGGAAAACCCATAAACCTTGTTCCTTCTTTTTTTTTTTTTTTTTTTAATTTTTATTACGCAGCCAAGGATCAGTAACTTACAGGTCAGGGTTTTGTGAATCATCCATTTGGCCTTTATTTAAGGCAGAGTGGGAGCTCTGCTGAAAACTTGCTCAAAACCTGAGCCCAAAAAGTTCCATTTTGGTCGTCCCTTAGGCAATATCAGGCACATTCCCTGCTCCAGCTGGGAGGGAGGTGCCAGTGCAGCCCAGCCACTTCCCCTCCTCAGGCAGGGCTCAGCTGAGCCCAGCAGCAGCTGAAAGCAAAGCTCTGAGCCAGCACTGCAAGGTTTGGAGACCTTGGACTTGTTTCTATCTGCATGGGGTGAAAACAAAATCACCCTTGCAGTGGCAAAGCTCACTCGTGTCCGGTCACCTCTTCCTTCAGTGTCCCTTTGTCTTTGGCTGGAGGAAAAACTCTGATGCCCAAAAGCTTCCTCATCAAAATCTGTGTCCTTCTGCAAAATGTTCTGGCTCCAGCGAAATATTATTTATTTTTCGCTGCAAAATGCTTTGTTCAAACACCTCAGGTTCTCTGACAGCCTTCTAATAGGAATTAATTAGTAAATGTAATGCCTTTCATTTTAATTAATAAGAGGAAATGGAAATATTTCTATAGAGAGACCCAAATAAGCTACACAAAACATCAAACAGCAGCTTGAGGGTGACAGCAGCATGTAAGGCTTTGCTGGTAAAGGTGGATAATTATTGCTGGGATGTGATTTGCTTGTTGAAAGTCACTGTAATAGTGAATTGGGTAATGTTTATAGGCCCCATCTGTACTTTCCTCACCTTCCTCACAGCCTGTGTGTGTCCTGTGAAAAAAACAGAGCACGTGGAAAGGAGAAATGGTGGTTGGTGGTTGGAGTAAGGAGCCAAGTCCAGTGGAGCAAACAGGAACATGTCTGAGGAATAATACAACAGTGGTGTTTGTATTTTATCATCGCACAAAGAGGACCTTGCTCTGCCTCCCAGCAGCCCCAAATCTCAGGAATTCCCATTATTTGTTGCACTTTGTGGAGAGGCAGCAGAAAGAAGAGGCAGAGACTGTGGCACTGCTTTGGGAACCTCTTCAAAGCTGCTTTGCCTGTGGTCCCAGGAAATGCTGACAAGAGCAGAGACTCAAAACCCAGGAGGAAGCACCAGCTCCTCTGGCCTGGCTGAAAGAACAGGGCCCAGACATTTCCCTGCACTAGACCTGCTGGGTTTTGCTTGGAGAAAGGTCATTTTCCATGGCACAGGAAACCACTTCCATGTGAGAGCTGCTCCAGCAGCTCAGGACATCCAGTGAGAACCATAATCTACCTTAGTTAGCTTTGAGAACCATTATTTACCTTAGTTAATTTTGAGAACCATAATCTACCTTAGTTAGCTTTGAGAACCATAATCTACCTTAGTTAACTTTGAGAACCATAATCTACCTTAGTTAGCTTTGAGAACCATTATTTACCTTAGTTAATTTTGAGAACCATAATCTACCTTAGTTAACTTTGAGAACCATAATTTACCTTAGTTAACTTTGCCTTCTCACCACCAATGGGTTTTTTGGCTAATATGAGGACTTCTACAGGGATTCCCTGCTGATGAAGATCTTGATATATATGGTACCAGTATTACGCCATAATCTTTGATTTAGCCATTAAATCTGGGCCCATCCCAAAGCCCTGGAATGAGGAATGTGCTTACTAGGTAAGCAAAATTCACCTGAAACACCTGCAAGCCCTAAAGCTTCCAGCTTTGGCAACAGGAGAAGGAAACCAGAGTGGAAATCTCAGCTCTAAGGGACTTCAATGACTTTGAACCTCAGTGAGCCTTCATTTATGGGCTAGCTCAGCCTGGAGCCAGGCACAGCAACCCACAGGGCTCCCTTTTCCCAGGTTTTCAGCAATTCCAGCTGGCTGCACTGTCACCTGTGCAGAAAGGAGACAGAAGTGCAGGTCTACGTGCCCAGGGCTCCCAGCAGGTACCTGTGGCTCACCAGTGCAGCAGTCCCAGGGATTTTCTGTTTTAAGGTGAAGGTGGAACACACAGAAGATCTCAATGTCACTGCAGAGCTGGGAGGGAGGGCTGTGAGGAGGAGGAGGAGGAGGAGGAGGAAGGCAGGAACCTTCACAACTAATGTCAATTTTCTGCATCAAATATTTTGATAATTAAACAAAGCTGATCAAGAGAGGAAAACAGCATGTCTCCAGAGCTCCGGAAGCAGAGGCCCATTAAATAGAAGAGTCAGAAAGTGCCAGAGGCGGCAGCCTCAGATTAATGGCACTCCAGTAATAGATTTTCCCAGGCACAGTCACACAGGAGACAACTACTGTGCAGCCAGAGCAGCGATGAGGCCGTTAAAGCAACAGTAACATTAAATCACCTGGTTCCAGGGGGCCGCCGATGGATGGGAGCGCATCGGCTCCGCCGCCGCCGCCAAGGTGGAGAGTTCAATCTGCTCTCAGGCACAGGGGCTGCATCCCAGCCGTCATTCCCAGCAGGGAAAGCTGGCAGCTGGGATGGAGGATGGATATAAAACCAGCAGTGGTTGCAGAAGGAGCAGAATTCCCATTATTTGTTGCACTTTGTGGAGAGGCAGCAGAAAGAAGAGGCAGAGACTGTGGCACTGCTTTGGGAACCTCTTCAAAGCTGCTTTGCCTGTGGTCCCAGGAAATGCTGACAAGAGCAGAGACTCAAAACCCAGGAGGAAGCACCAGCTCCTCTGGCCTGGCTGAAAGAACAGGGCCCAGACATTTCCCTGCACTAGACCTGCTGGGTTTTGCTTGGAGAAAGGTAATTTTCCATGGCACAGGAAACCACTTCCATGTGAGAGCTGCTCCAGCAGCTCAGGACATCCAGTGAGAACCATAATCTACCTTAGTTAGCTTTGAGAACCATTATTTACCTTAGTTAATTTTGAGAACCATAATCTACCTTAGTTAACTTTGAGAACCATAATTTACCTTAGTTAACTTTGCCTTCTCACCACCAATGGGTTTTTTGGCTAATATGAGGACTTCTACAGGGATTCTCTGCTGATGAAGATCTTGATATATATGGTACCAGTATTACGCCATAATCTTTGATTTAGCCATTAAATTTGGGCCCATCCCAAAGCCCTGGAATGAGGAATGTGCTTACTAGGTAAGCAAAATTCACCTGAAACACCTGCAAGCCCTAAAGCTTCCAGCTTTGGCAACAGGAGAAGGAAACCAGAGTGGAAATCTCAGCTCTAAGGGACTTCAATGACTTTGAACCTCAGTGAGCCTTCATTTATGGGCTAGCTCAGCCTGGAGCCAGGCACAGCAACCCACAGGGCTCCCTTTTCCCAGGTTTTCAGCAATTCCAGCTGGCTGCACTGTCACCTGTGCAGAAAGGAGACAGAAGTGCAGGTCTACGTGCCCAGGGCTCCCAGCAGGTACCTGTGGCTCACCAGTGCAGCAGTCCCAGGAATTTTCTGTTTTAAGGTGAAGGTGGAACACACAGAAGATCTCAATGTCACTGCAGAGCTGGGAGGGAGGGCTGTGAGGAGGAGGAGGAGGAGGAGGAGGAAGGCAGGAACCTTCACAACTAATGTCAATTTTCTGCATCAAATATTTTGATAATTAAACAAAGCTGATCAAGAGAGGAAAACAGCATGTCTCCAGAGCTCCGGAAGCAGAGGCCCATTAAATAGAAGAGTCAGAAAGTGCCAGAGGCGGCAGCCTCAGATTAATGGCACTCCAGTAATAGATTTTCCCAGGCACAGTCACACAGGAGACAACTACTGTGCAGCCAGAGCAGCGATGAGGCCGTTAAAGCAACAGTAACATTAAATCACCTGGTTCCAGGGGGCCGCCGATGGATGGGAGCGCATCGGCTCCGCCGCCGCCGCCAAGGTGGAGAGTTCAATCTGCTCTCAGGCACAGGGGCTGCATCCCAGCCGTCATTCCCAGCAGGGAAAGCTGGCAGCTGGGATGGAGGATGGATATAAAACCAGCAGTGGTTGCAGAAGGAGCAGAAAGATCTTTTCCTAGGATGGAGAAATGGGGATTAAACGTCGCGGCACGTTTGGGTTTGTGGGGATCGATCACGGTGGTTTTGCTCTTCTCAGGGAATTCTCAAGGTTTTAGCTCCTCTCCTGACTTTCAGGGTATGAAAATAGTGTTTTGAACTTGTTTAGATGCAGCCAAAGTCCAGGAAGGGGATGGGAGGGCAGGGAATCAGCCCTGTGATCTTATTCGCGAGTCAGTTTTATCTCAGCAGTGCCTGAGCTGATCTTCCTTGAAAAGTCCATCCTGTCTAAAGCATTTCTATAATACAATAATAACAGAAACAAGAGGTTCTCCCAAGCCCAGGCTGGCATGGATTAGAGTCCACCGCAAGAGGACTTTGCTCCCAGCTGGGGTGGATGGAAACCAGATGAAGTGGCTGAAAATCGGAAACAACTTTGAGACGTTCTTGAATCCTGATACGATCACATCACAGGGATGGGTTAAATTTATGATCTTATCTAGGATTTTTGTTTGTAATCAATCCCAGACCCACTGGCTATCACTCACTATAAGCTTATGATTTCCTGGTGCTAACAAGGAAAAGTTGGGACATCAAACTCCGAGGGAGTGAAGCCAAGCTAGGATATTAACAGATAGGATCAGAACTGGAATGCAGCAACAACAGCAACAAAAACCCCAAAAACAAACCCCACACTACAAAAGGAAAGTGCCAGCCTCCTGCAGCCTCTGCATTTCAGCCTTTGTATCTTTTGGCCCGTGTTTCAGGTGTGTGCATAAACCCCATTTCCCAGGCTGAAAGATTTGGGGATAAAAGCTAAAACCACCAGAAATCTAACAGGAATACCCTGAGATCAAAGCAGAGCTTCAGTGTGGAGTACAGTTCATCCTTCGTGCTGGATAGGCAGTGTGAAATGCAGCAAGATGCACTGATTTCATACGTTTTCTCTGAATGAATATGGGTAGGGAAATTGCAGGAGTTTTTGGCACCTTGTCTTATTTTGATTCAAAGCCTGTTTGGATAAACAACAGGACCAGTCTAAGGACAGAAGAACTGCCCTTCCCTGATCACTGTTTCCCAGCTGATCACTGCTGGACAAGGATTGGGTCTCTTGCACGTTTACCCACAGCACATCAAACTTTGGGAGTCTTCAGCTGTGCCAAAGACACAGCAGAATTTGGACATTTCAGCCCAATTCTGTCACCCAGCCTTGCTGGGACAGGATCCCTCAGGCATGGAAAGGCACAGGGAGCACACACCCACGTGCACCTGCATTGTTTCAGCTGTTCCCCTTTCTTAGGCTCTTCCCACACCTTCTCCTGGGCTACAGCCAGGTTCTCCGTGTGATGAAATGGATTTACAAGTCCAAATTAATGCACTCCACAACAGTTTTGTTATATAAATATATGCAGTGAATTCCCCTGCCAGGTGATTTCCAGGTGCAAATCAGGATTTTGGTGTTTAGGAGGCTTTAGGAACATCCCTGCCCTGCACTGGACAGCCCTTCCCACAGCCAGGAGCTCCCAAATCCACCCTGAATTGCTTTCTTCCCAACTTTGCATGGATTAGCTGGGACTAACAGTGTGACAAATCTGTTAATGTTCCAACAGGCAAGCCCTAATTTCATCCATACCCTTCAGTCATTTTCCATATGGACATGGAAACTTGGTTTTTTTCTTTCACAAGCAGGCTGTTAATATTTTCAATATAGGCATGAAAAGATGGTTCAGAGTGAAAATGTTTCAATAGGAAGCATTCAGAGTGTTTCAAAAAGTAGAGTTTTTGAGTAGTACCTAAGGGTTTTGTACAAAAAAACAAAGATATGTGCAGAATAAGTAGAATATATAAGCTTAGAGAAGAGGTTTAGCAGAGGATGAACTGTAACTTATGGATCTCAAGCTCCAAGACCAATCCAAAGGGTTTTTTTCATAACTACTTGAGAATATTCAAACCTGCATTTGGTTCAGGAGCTCACAGCCAGCCCTACCAAGCTATAGCCAGCAGGATAATTCATCCCCCAAAGAAATAGAAGTGTCCCAGGGAAACCAGCAGGGCCAGGCTCTTTATCATGGATAAATCAGCTCCATAAATCAGGAGTGGCTCAGCTGAAGCCACTGGTGCTGCTCTCCTTGGGAATGAATGGATCAGAACCACCCATTCCAGGCAGTTCTCAAAATCAAAGTGTGTGACTGTATCAGTAGCCTGGAATTTCTCCTAATTAGCCCCAAATGTGGAGCAGCTAATTACCTGGGCAAGGCAATAAGGGAGAGATGGCAGAAATTGAGTGTAAAGTATGTGGAGAAACATGAAGAGCAAATTCACACACAGACAGGGATTGAGGTGTAACAGGCATTAAATAATAGCTATAAACTTTTATGCCTGGACATGAATCACAATATTATTTCTTCCCAATTGATGCTCACAGCAGAGATGTGTGATGTTTTTCACTCTCAGTGATGTAAAAATGGCTCCTAAAATTAGCATGGAACAGGGTTTGTGTGGAGCAAATATCTTGCAAATTTGTGCTGGTGCAAATTTGGGACACAGAATCATTAATCTTTTGAGCCTACTTGACTGCAACTTTAAAACTATTTGCAACTTTAACATTTTTGATCGGCTTTAAAACCAGCTGGAGAAACAATTTGAAACCATGAGCTGAGGAACTCACTGATAGACATGCTCACTTCAGGGTCAATGTCCCTCCTGCCACCTAAAAAAAGATAAAATTTGGGATCTGTGAATGTATTTGAGGATAAAGACATCCATAAAACCCTGAATTCACAGTGTCAGGCAACCGGGTTCCTTGTTAATCCTTAGAAGAGAAAGTGCTTGAGGATTCTTCTGTTTATTCAAGCAAACAAACTTAATAAATCCTGTTAAAGTGTTACCAAGAGTTTTGCTGCTCTACTTGAGCTTCATCCCCTCCAGTTGAAATGCTGGCTGAGGAGAGGAAGTGCCATTAACTAATGCAGAAAAGAAATCCTGCTTTATTCTCAACAAATGGGGCTCCTCAATAATCCCAACAACAAAAAAAACCCCATAAGTTTGAATGATTCCATAACAACAAAGCCACCACAGAGACATTTCACTCCTTGGGAGTCCTTTCCAACTCAGCATATTCAGGATATTCCATGAAACTTTCTACTGGCAAAATGCAGCAATTAAATGGTAATAACTAACTGGATACATCTTCCTTCCTGAATTAATATAGAGGCTTTTGAAAAGCACATCTTGGTGTTAATTAAGTGGCTAATTAATGGGTCTGACACAGAGGTCAGGCCCTGGCACAGGGTGCCCAGAGAAGCTGTGGCTGCCCCTGGATCCCTGGAAGTGTCCAAGGCCAGGCTGGACAGGGCTGGGAGCAGCCTGGGACAGTGGAAGGTGTCCCTTCCCATGGTAGGGGATGGAATGAGATGATCTTTAATGTCATCAAACTGATAAGAAGGAAACTCCCAACACTTATAGCCATCTGAGTGCCCCTAATTTGAAATTATACTGAAATATTTCAATTATCACTGCTGAAAAGGGTCGATTTGTGCTTCCAGAGGTGCTATTCTATTTCCCCCCCATTCCATCAGTGTTTCAGAAACTTATTATTTGAGGTAATTCTTACTCAAAATTCACAGCAGAGCCTGGAATCTTCCTGTGCTGTGAGAGACAACATCTCTGCGGTGCCTCAGGTTTTCCCCGTGCCAGTGACTGGCTGTGCACACTGAACATTCCTGTTGTACCCAAAAAAGCCCCTGCCCACCCTCCATTGGGACTGGGACCAGCCAAAACCCCACGCTCTGGTTCTCGCCCCTCAGCGAGCCCTGCCCAGGCAGAGCTGGCCCCAGCCTGGCCCCAGCTGGCCCCCATTCCCCTGTCAAATTCCTGTCAGGAATTTGAGCTGCCACACAAAATCCTGGCCTTTCCCTTCCCTTTTTGTGCTTTTTGGAGTCTCTGTTTCCACAGGGTGGAAGGGACCTGCCTTTCCCTCCCCTCAACAGCGGCGGCTGCCTGCAGCTCCCACCTGAGCAATTCCTTGGGGTCACCTCCCCGTGCTCCCGGGAAGGGAATTGCTGAGCTCCAGCCACCGTGCTGACCCCTCACATCACCTGGAGCTGTGTCAGGGGGGTTTTGGCTCAATTTCAGGGATGGTTCTTCCCCCAGAAGGGCTGGGCTCTGCCCAGGCTGCCCAAGGAATGGGCACGGCCCCGAGCAGCTCCAGGACGTTTGGACAACATCCTCAGTGTGGGATTTTGGGGGTCTCTGTGCAGGGCCAGGGGTTGGATTGATGATCCCTGTGGATCCCTTCCCGCTCAGGACACTCTGAGTGACATTCTGAGTCTGTTTTTGTCATTGTCCCTTCATCCCTGGCTGAAGGAATAAATTCTGAAAGCCGGGCCTGCCCCTGCTAACACAGCGATCTCCTGAGCTCCTGCAGATGGGCAAAGGAGGCACAAAAAGAGCAGAATCTCCTTTTCCCTGAGACAATTCACAAAAACAGACCAGACAGGGGCGTCCCAAGAGCTCCATTCACAATTCCCACTTTTGCTCCCCTCAGGATTTCCAGGCCTGTGTGTGTGGAATTCTCCACATGAATAAACTGAGCCCAGGGAAAATCACAACTTCAAGGGAGAAAATCCTCTAAGCAGGCACTTTGCCTTTGGAGATGGGCAGCCCTGCTTCAGGGGGAAAACTACTGTGTGAATTGGCCCTAAAATTTCATTTTCCCTTTAAAACAAATCCCTGTGCTGGCATTTTAAGCAGGCCCTGTAGTGATTTACAACACAGAGTGACATTTCAGAAAAAAAGATAATGTGGGTAATGAATTATTTGCTGATCCAAACGAACAATTGGACATACCTACTTTTGGTGGATTTAATCTTCACCGAGGCGTTAGCTGGCAAGCATGAAATATCACTTTTCAGGGGCATTTTGGTGCATTTATGCAGGGTACAATTACATGAGGCAGCTTTATGACACATTGACTCGGCCGGGTGTGATGCAATGTAATACAACCAAAGTAATACGAGCTTTTAAATGCAACATGATGGCCAAAAAAAAAAAAAAAATCCATCTCAGATCTGATCTTTGTTTCATTTCAGATGCCAACTGTCATAATTCACAGGGTTCTGCTCACGTGAGCAGCGCTGTCAAAGCCAGGGGGATGTACCCTTATGGAGGAGGAAACATCACTCAAAGAGGGGTGAAAGCAAGGGGCTGAATTAGTTGCAATAACCAGGGTGAATCCTCTGGGACACAAAGAAATGAGCTGCAGTTCACAGGGGGTTACAAAATGCCACGTTCAGAGCTGGCACAAAGAGTGCCACGCTTCTGAGTTCTGTTTCAAAGGCAGGAGTTTACTCCTCTCGCTGCCTTTTGCCTGCACTGAGGAGGGATTTGGGATGTGCTGAATTTCCCTCATCTATTCCTGCTCAACAAGCTCATGAGAGAAGATTTTACCCCACCCCTGATAACAAGCAACACCTGATAACACATTTCAGCACTGAGTGGGAATGGTCAGAGCCAAGGCAGATACAGGGAGAGGAGATGAATTTGTTCCTTTTTCCTGTCTCCCTGCATTTGTTTCTCCTCCTGTGAGGTATTTCAGCTCTGCCCATCAGGGCCGGACAGTAGACAGAAATGTGTCCTTTCCAATTCCAGTCCTGATCCAGGGATATTTCCAACCCTTTTCCATATCCTTGATAGATAATGGTTTAATAAGCGATCTGGTTTTTATTTAAAGGGTCGGTAGTAAAACCCAGATCACATTTCTCACTTGGTGGGTTAAAAAACCGCTTACGCTCATTTCTGCAATGTAAAACGACACTATATCAAATCAAACATTTCCAGATGTGGCCAGCTTGTGGATGGAAGTGCGAGGGAAGCCAGCAGTCGTGGACAGGCTTTCCCAGGTTTTTTTAACAGGATTGGAACCCCACCTACTGGCAGAGAGGGTTATTGTGAAGGCGAGGCAGGAACTCGCAGAAAAAACCACACACTTGCAGTGAGATCCTAAATATTTCTTGATTTCCACACAAGCTGAGCATCACTCAGGTCAATATGAGCACCTCAGTGCTTGAAACTTATAAAAATCGTATCTTAAGGATGTTCTAAATTCCAGCTGCAGTGACAGACACAAGGAAAAGCACAAATATCACTTTAAAGCTGATAGGTGTTGTCAATACTTATGGTACTTCAGAAAAATTCAGTGTGAGTAAATAATCTTGGTTTTAGTTTGGATAATGTGGGTTAAATCACCTTTGTTTAGCAGATTTGCTAAACAGATTTAGCAGATCTTGTTTAGTTAATGATCCCAAAAGTCTGTAGTTTTATATTTTAGTTTTATATTCTAGGAAGGCAGAAGGATGAAATAAGTAATATCCCTCTTTGTTATGTCTCTCATAGCAGATCAAAAATTAAGACAGAAATTAGGATGGAAAAATCTCATTCTAAGTGCTCACTCCTGAATTAGACAACTTAGAAAGGGAGAATTCTTATATTTCACTTAGAATTAACTAAAAAACACCCCATCACTTCCTGTGCTACAACTTTCTATGAAAAGAAAAATGAACAAACCCATTCCTGGAGAGCATTTCTGCAACCTTAGGTCTTGTTAAAGCAGCTCAATTAGCAGCCTGAAAAATTACATTTTAACGCATTTCAAAGCCAAGTAAGCTTAAAGAGAAGAAGAAATTCACAGAAAGCAATTTTCTAGCACTAGAAAGCAATGTTTTAGCATTCCCAAATGAGACAATTTCTACTTGCAGCCAGAGCAGCAGAGCCCATTCCAAAGGCAGAAAGTCTGCACCTTGTGTTGCTCCATGGTTGCTGTTTTATTTGCATCAGTCCCAAATGTCCCAGGTTTGATTTCACCACACAACAAAAAGTGTTGCAACAATTTCTCTCTGGAAATCCCAAGCAAAGACTGGAGAGAAAGCAAGGAGAGGGTGGTACAGGGTAAAGAAAATCACCCATTTCCAAAGGGACTCTTAGACAAACCACTCTGACTCTCCAGGTTGTAATCAAACTATTCCACTTTTTTGTGGGGAGCAGAACAGTAAAAAGAGTTTAAGAGTTCCAGGTGTGCTTGGAGATGTGCACTTTTATCCTTGGTATGGGCTCAAGTGTGTAAAGGAGGAGATCCTGCAAGGTTTGCCCCTAAATCCCCGTTGAAAACACACAAAGGTGCCCAGTTCTGAGCAAATGATGGAGTGGGAGCAGCTCCCTGACATCTCCTTCTGTCACTGTTATCCCTTCTGCAGAGAGAATCCAGATCTGTCTGCCCCTGGAATGGCACGGAAGGAAAAAGTCCTGATGAAAGAAGAGAAATTGAGCTATTTGTGGCAGCTGGAATATGAGCCAGGCATGTCCAAATATGAAGAAAAGCAACTCTCTGTCCTGGGACAAAGTGCTGAGAAGAAGAAGAAGAGATTTTCACAAATCAGAAGGGCCTGGAAAGGTTTTCCTTGCTGAATTGATAACAAAGGGATAAATTAAAGCATCAGCTGTTTGGATGGGGCTGAGGTAGAGCCACCCTTCCCCTCCACGAGAAGGGAAAGGAGATGTTCAAGCTCAGAGGGAAGTGTCAGCCCCTGAGAGTTTCTGCTGCATTTGGAGAAAAGAATCCTTTTAAAAGTTGCATTTGCAGCAGACTTGGAGTGGAATGGCAAGCCGGGGATAGTTGTACCTGGCCAGAGAGAGGACACAGCAGGTACCATCTGTATCAACCCTCCCCTGCCCCTCCTGGGAGCCCATGCAGCTGGACTGAGCTTAACAGAGCTTGTTGTGAATAAAAAAAAGGAGTTTGCATCAGCACTGGGACTGCTTGTCCTGCTATCTCCTGTGATCAAAGAATGGAAACAGCTGCACGTCTCAGCTCCCTGGCAATGAAAGCTGCAGCAGATCTGCTGTGTCCCCAGGCTGGGGAAAGAGCAGCACAGGCTGGGAGAGGGAAAAGCCAGCGAACACCCAGGCTGTGTTTAGCCACACTCCACGTCCTCCTAAACTGCAATCTCTTAAGTGCCACTTACTCAATTAATCCAAGCTCTTCTACTTTAAAAGCCAAGCTGTAACATATTTAAACAGCTCAGAAACCCTACCCACCAAGCCCTGCTCTGTATCTGATCCATCAGCTGCAGCAGTGACTGTGCATTAACTAAGAAAGCCCAAGGTTTGATTAACGCTTCCGCTGCCACTTTGCTGCTGCTCATTCCTGCTGGAATCCTGCTGGAATCCTGCTAAGGCTGCAATTTCTCAGCTTTTTTTAGCAGGGTGGATCTCATCTCAGCAGGGACTGTCTTTTGGACCAGCTCCTAGAACATCCTTGCAGCAGCTATAGTAACTATTTTTATAGGCAAGTTTTATTAGGAAAGTATTTTAAATGGCCTTTGAATGCAATTTAGCAGCTGGAAATGAGGCAGTTTGCCAGCATCATGTGAGCAGACAAGCTGTGGAGCACCAACAAGTGCTACCAGAGATCCTCAGTCCCCTCCAGGCTGGGCATGAAAACCCACAAGAGTTCAATGAGCCAGAAGGTGCCCTTAAACTGCAAATGCCTGCAAGGCTAAGCTCTGCTTTTCCCAGGTCCCTCACTAGAAAAGGCCCTACTTTTGGAGGCTTAAAGGACATATTTAGAGCTAAAATAGGTCTGGAAGTGGTGGTTTTGTTACACAGAGGACGTCAGCTCACCATAAATATGTGCAAGGACATCAGCAGCACCACTTGGATTTCTCACGAGTGTGAGTTCAGTGCTTGGTCCTCAACAAACAATCCAGGGTATAAAATGAAGTGGCCCAAACACACAGGCCCCAGAACACTGACCTTCTGCCACATGAAGAAGCAGGAAAAGGTCTGAATTTAGAAAACTGCTGAGCAGACACGAGGTCCTGGTGCTGCAGCCAGACTCCTGCACGTGGCCACGGCAAGGAACCAGATTGGCATCACTGGGAGCAAGCAGATGACTGAGAAAGCAAAATCAAAGCTTGAAACAGCTGGAGACGCAGTTCCAATCTCAAACCATACTGGAGACCCAGTTCCAATCTCAAACCGTGCTGGCACAGACCTGTGGAGGGTTACTGTGGTTTCCACTCATGCAAATAAGAGTGGAAAGTGGCCTCCAGTAGGAGCACACACTGAGGGAGAAGGCAGCTTTGCTTTTAGACATGACTCCAATTGTACAGCCTGAGAGACAATTAAGCTTTGCTTTCTCGATATCTCTTTCCAAATAAAGGCTCAGCTTGTGTGCTAGGCTTTTTTAAAAATAAAATCAAACAAAATCATACATTTGGCAGGTCCTGGGCATTCCTGCTACTAAATTGTTCTGTACTTTATGCAAAATCTGAGTGTATTAAATAAAGAGAAGTGGAGTAGCCCCTTTGACCAGTGTCCAAGTGTTTAGAACTGTTAAATGTGAGTTTCACCCGTGTTTACATGTGGAATGGAACACAGCCACTCAACCACAAAATGTTCCCAAAGCAAACATCCAAAACCTGGTTGCTGGCAAGGGACACTGAGAGACTCGCCTGAAACCAGTCATTCACAGGATGCCAAAACAACAGATTACCACTGGGAAGGAGTGAGCCAGGTTATTTTCTTACCTCCAGGGAAGAGGCCATGGCAAGTGACAGGAAACAGTGACTGGCAAAGCCGAGTGTGGGCTCAGGGGGGTTCAGCTGGATGGAGAAGGAAGGCTGGTGTTACTCTAGATGTGCAGAAGAGTGACCATGGACACAGGGAAGTCCCCACGTGCCAAAGGTGGGTGTGAACCTCCTGAAGTGGAGGGTGAATATTCTGCTAAGTCAAGGCTGGCTAAGCAAGAGAATCACAGGATGAGTTGGGCTGGACAGAACCTTAAAGCTCATCCAGGAGCACCTTCCACTGTCCCAGGCTGCTCCAAGCCCCACCCAGCCTGGCCTTGGGCACTTCCAGGGATCCAGGAGCAGCCAGGCTGCTCTGGGCACCCTGTGCCAGGTGTCCTCTAACTCCAATCCTGATGAACAGCCCCTCTTCATCTTCCCTACAGCCCTTTCAGGTCCTGGAAGGTTCAAAGAGGTCTCCACACAACCTCCTTTTCTCCAGGCTGAGCAGCCCCAACAACCCCAGCCTGGATAAAGAAGTAAAGCAACAGAGGGAAAGGTGAGCAGAAAGAAACTCCAGCAGGACACAGCAGCTCCAGATGTTTGTCAGAGGGGAAGGTGGGATCAGGAGGTGACCTGTGTTCCCTCAAACACAGGCCCAGGTTTTTGTGACAGCCCAGGTTTGTCTGCCCCTGGATCGTGTCACTGTGGGTCTGTGCTTATTCAAAGAAATGGAAATACACCCTTGGAGCTGGCACACAATGGAAAGAACATAACAACGTGCTGAGATCACCCTCTGGGGAGCTGCAAGAGGGGAGAAATCTATGAAATAGGGTAAGAAATTGCAAAAAATGTAAGCAATAGCTCGGGACCTTTCCAAGGTCCTTCCAAGGTTCTTCCAAGGTCCTTCCAGGATCCTTCCAAGGTCTTTCCAAGGTTCTTCCAGGATCCTTCCAAGGTCCTTCCAAGGTTCTTCCAAGGTCCTTGAAAGGTCCTTCCAAGGTCCTTGAAAGGTCCTTGAAAGGTCCTTCCAAGGTCCTTCCAAGGTCTTTCCAAGGTCCTTCAAGGACCCTGCAAGGAGCACAAGTTTTAGGGTGACTTCAGGAGACTCTGTGCTGAGGAATCCACCTGGCCCCTCTTGGATGTTCCAAACTTTTCCTAGACCTGTACAACCCACGTGCCACAGGAGCTCTCTTCTGCCTCCTAAAACGAGGTCAAGGCCAATTTCTGCCACTTCAAGCCCTGCTCCCACCCACCCATCTGAGCCTTGCAGCTGGGGACAGCAGCCCAGGCTGTGCCCTGTGCCACGTTCCACCCCTGCCCCTCTCCCCTCTGAGAGCTGGGCCATTGCTGACAAAGCCCCAAACACCAGCCAGGTTTCCTTTCCTCCTTCATGTTAACACCTCCCCACGAGCTGAGTGATCCCTGCACACACCAAATTCGTGTTTTTATTCTGCCTGTGCATTGACACCTTGTTGCCTGAGCCGTGTTGATGGGTTGCAGGTGCCCCTCACTATGAAACTGGCCAACAACCCACTCACAAATTTGCTCCACTTGTTAATATTAAAATCAGATGGCCAATGCCTCCCCTAAATTGGTTCAGGCTTGAGGTACTGCTGCTTCACAGTAGGAAGAGTGCTCCAACAGCTTTCTGCAGGACCTGCTATTTATGGTAAACACTTCACTTTGTTGAAATAACATAAAATTTTGAGATAAACCCATTCTAGACAAGGAAACATTAAAGTGCCACCGTCTCTGCTTTGCAGCTTTGCAATAACTTGTGTTTGCAGCTGCCTCGTGGGGCTGGGGAAGACCTGAGCACCACATGTTCTCTTGCTTAGCACTTGGAATCCAAGGAAATTTCTTTATTTTCTGGCTCTGCTTGGTTATGAGGTTGTCTGGGCAATGTCAGGCAGGGTTCTGCCTCTGATGTTTGGGACAGTGTGAACTCTGTGGGACCCAGACTGCAAAGAGGGGTGGAAATTCTGCAAGGTTCTGAAGATTCACTGCTTGCTGAGCCTGGAAAGGTGGAGGGGAATATTTGCTGGTGCCCTTTCATTTATTTAGCAGAGGAGAGAGGGAAACTCTCTTCAAACTGTAATTTTGGGCTGAATTTTTATATGGATTGGCTAAAAAAAGAGTGATTGTTCCATTCTCCAGCATTCATTTACAGGTCCCAGTTGTGATCTCTGGGGAGTTCAGCCACCATCAAAATAAAACCAAAGAATCCCTCAAAGACAAAACATTATCCCAAGCACTCCTGATGAGCTTCTACTCCTTCCACACTTTGTTGTCTGCAAAATATTTTAACAGGTGGACTGGCAATGGTGTGGAAAGTGATTTTAACCCAGAATTTTTTTGGTATTTCAGGAGATAAGCACCAAGCTGGGCTCCATTACCCCGCAGTGACACAGAGGGCTGGAGTTGTTATAGAAACTGAGTCCCTTGCCAGAGATGCAGGCAGGAAACATGGTCACTGTAAGAGCCAGAGCACCCAGCCAGAGCTGAGGAATTTGTCTATTTTCTGCCAACTCCTCGCATGGAACAGAAAAATAAAGTAACATGAAACATGGCCCTCGGTGCTGGCACAGACCTAGGAAGGAGACTTTGCCAGCCAAGGCTGTTTCCTTCCTCTAAAAAAAGTGACCACCCTATTTTTTGATCATTAAAATATGTGCCTTTGTTGTACAGACTGATTTGCAGGTTTGTGGCCATCCCAGTTATGTTCAGAGAAGCAAATAAAAATGATGGCATTACATCTGTTCTTTAACAATAATTCCAGTGAGCAAAGGTCTAGGGAAATAACCTGTGGAACAGAGCTCAGCTGGCCCCAGAAGATCATTTATGATGTGCCATGGCTACTGTAAATCCAACTGGAGCCACGCTGTGGTTGTGAGTGTCAGTGAAAGGCATCTGAAATCTATGAGATTTTCCTGGAAATTCTATATTTACATGTCAAAAATTGAACAAAAAACAAAAAAAAAATAGGAAGCATGCGTGATTCTGCAATTAATAGATACTTTAAAAGGAGAAGTTTACATGGCATATTTATCTGCTTATTAAAAGAATTCCTTGGAATGTGCTCCAAAGAATGAGTGACACTGACTGCTCCAGGATATCCCCTTAATCCCTCACAGAAGAACCTGTGGCTTCCCTCCACGAGCACATTCCTCAAAGCTTTGACTGAGATTCCTTCCATGTACATTTTACATGTTCAGGTTAGGAGCAGATACATTTAAAGGTCATGAATTTACTCTTTGCTGGCAGCAGAGTTGGGGATCTCATTTGGGATGAGCTCAGCCCCGGATTCAGGGAGTTGTTTGAACTCTAAATGCCAGGCAGGAAAGCAAAGGGAGAATTTAAGGAGCAGAATCATTATCAGAACAAATCAGCTCAATGCTGAGCTGCTAATAACGTCATAAACCAAATGTGAGCATCTTCCAGGGGGATTTTCCCAGAATAATGGCACTGCTCATGAAGGCCACCCCAGAAGTTGATGGTTTACGGTAGTTGAAGTGGGATTAGCCCTCATGAAAGACTCAGGAATACTTTTTCTCAGTGAAAGTTTACAATAATATTTTAAAGACTCTCAACCAACACCCACACTTAAGCTTTGAAAACAGATAATGCATTTTTAATGGGATTGCACATCTGACAAGGAATTTGACTAATTCCTCTGATAGCAGACAGCTTCCTCCCCATAATTCATCTCAAAAGGATCAAAAACCCAAACACTCCCTGCCATCTTTGGAATGGCCCCCTCCACCCCTGGAGGCCTCCTGGAAAGGATCAGATCAATTCCAGCAATTCAATGGCAGGAGAATGGAGCCACAGATACCTGACCTCCCTTTGGTCTGTCCTACCAAAATAAGGGCTGGAGCTGAGCAGGGAAAGTGGGAAAAGCCTGGAGGACAAGGGGATGTTGGGCTGCTGACACTGAGCCCATTGTTCCCGTTTGGCCACCAGTGCTTTGCCTCTCCCAGTGCTGGTGCAGCTTCCAAAACCTCCAAAGCTTTGTTTGAATCCCACCACGGCTTTCTCTGGGAACTACCAGGGGTGAAGCACTGGGAGGTGGCTGAATTTGAGGTGTTTTAGAAGGAAAAGCATGAGACCTTTCTTCAGCTTTGTTATGATTTGCCCAAATGAGGATTTCCTGCTCATAACTGTGTGTTTTGTCCTTCTTCAGAGGAGGGGACTCTCCAGTGCTGGCCACAATCACAGGGCTGTGCCTTTAACACCACTCACAGCATAATCCCTTGTAGATGCTCCACAGCACAAACCCCAGCCAGGTCTGTCAAGGCATTTTTAGCACTTGTTCTGTTAAAAAACAAGAAAAAAAACCCTGAGGTATTAGGGTGCACTAATCTTTAGAAAGGTTAATTTATTCATAGGGATTTTGACAGAGATGTATGGCTAGGCTGGAGTCCCAGGCACTTCTTCCCAAGGGGAACTGCTTGTGCAGAGCCTGACAGAAGGAGAGAGAGGCTTCAGAACAGCCCCAAACCACATCAGAGAGGGGCTCCCAAGGGTTCTGAGCACTGCACTGGCTGTGAGCAGCCCCTGCTGCTCCCCCTGCTCCCATCAAACCTCAGCTGCCTGTTGATGCAGCAGGGACACCCTGGAGACCACAGGAGCTCCAGACAGCAAAAGCAGATCTATCCCTCCTAAAAATCGTGGATACTGAAGCTCTTTCCCCTTTTACAGCAGGTGAAAAGGCAGCTCAGGGTGGTGTGAGCTGTGTCAGCACACGGGGCTGCCTCGGGGAATAACAGCTCTTCTTTCAGACAGCACAGGCTCTTTTTGATTCTCCACCATAATGTTTTGGATTTCCAGACAACATCTTGGATGCTTGTTCTCAGATTGATGTTAGCAAGACTAAATGAAATGTGCTTTTCTGGATATTTAGGGATCTCCAAAAACACCAAAATATAAATCTGTGGATGCTCCAACAGGAGACATCTGCTGAAATAAACTGTAGCCTTGAAACAAACACATTATAAAGGCAGGGGGGCATCCCTCTTAGGTATCTGGCCATGTCCTATTTTCTTCCACTGGGAACAGAGTTTGCTCCATAAAAAGATTAGAATCTTTTTACCATTCTAAATTTAGGCAGAGAGGACGTGGCAGAAACCAGCCAAACCTTGTCTCTGCAGAGGCCTCTGGGACCTGTCAGGACACTGCAGGAAGCCAGCCTGATAACTGATTTGGCTGCTTCTTTTTAATTTGCTTGGAGTCCTTGCAATTAAAACTGAAGTTTTCACAGGCTGTAGAAGGACAGAGCCAATTTGTGACTGCCCTCCCCTTCCTGCAGCAATTCTTCAACGTCAGGAACACCTGAGCTGATTGACCCACAGAGCAACTTAATCCTGCTGGCAGGTGGGAAGGGGAACCACATCCCAGGCTGTCCTGGTGAGGATGCAGCCAGCAGAGCCAGGAAAATGAGCTTTTCCCTCTTTTCCTATGGGGTTTGGGGCACTGTGCCCAGTTTGGGGTCATCAAAGGACTACAGGACCAAATGACAGGGGCCAGAGAGGGACTTAGAGGAGCACTGGACAGAGGTGACTCTTTTGGGCACAGGGAGAAGACAAAGGGGAGCAGAGGGCTGCGATGGGATCCCCTGAGCAGAGGATGCAGAGATGGGACCAGGCTATCCTTGGAGGAGAGGGGCAATAGTGTGGGGGCACTGGACACCAGGTGGAATTTCCAAATACACATCAGGACAGCAATCAAACACCAGAACAGACTCTGCAGGCTCTGCCCTTGGGGCCAAAAGGAGCTGCTTGCCCATCAGGTTGGAACAGAGGATGCCCAGAGCTCCATTCCAACCAGGGCTCTGAAATTCCATGATTTCTTTCAGTGGCTGTCCCTGACACATGAAATGTCTCTCCACACAGAGCCAAGCACTGCTGGGAACTGTGAACTGTGCTGTAGCAAAGCAACCTCTTATTCCCACAAAAATAAAAAAAAAAATTTAAAAAAAAAAAAGGGTTTTCCTGAGCTGCCTGTGCAGAGCCCTTGGCTGGACCAGGATCTGAACCCAGCAAAGCACAAACCACCTCTGAGTGAAAAGCTCACCCCAGAGCTCCCACTTCCCTCCTCTCACAGAGTTTTTCCATCAGTCTCTTATTTCCACTTCCCAACATCTCCCCCAGCACCAAAATCAGAAATGGCTGATCTGCAGCTCACCTGGTTTAGTCTCCACCTGCATTTCTGGCACTGCAAGGGACAAGGGACCAGCTCAGCTCGCCTGAGCCAAAAGCAATAATGCTCTGCTGACCAGAGCTAGTTAACTGCTAGTTTAGATTATTAACCTCTTGCACTTAATGAGAGTCCTGAGGCTGCTTAAGCCACAAGACTGAATTTCCCCTAACCACAAACATGGAATCCTCATTAATATGAATCCAAGACACTTTCCCAGGAAGAAATAATTTGTAGAATGTAGAATCTACCCAGAAGCAAATGATGCTGGATTTAGAAGTACGCTTGAAACTTCTGCAGTTCAGTTTAATTTGTCCCAAAGGACAAGGAGGAAGGTCTGGATCACGAAATGGATTTTTATTTTTAATTGCCAGGTGTCACCAGACTTTAGCAAGAAAGATTTCTGATGTTTTTCCCAACACCCCCAAATACTTGTAATTATTTTCTGGGGAATTTTACTTGAAAAACGATCCATTTCTAACTGAATTTAAGCCTGTGTTATGCAAACAGTAAACCAGCTTGTTTGAAAGTAATCTGTACCCAAGGGCTAGCAGAGGAATAAAAATAAATAAAGCATAAGAGGTTTTACAAAACCACAGACACCACCAGGTTTTCCAGGTCTAAGGGAAGAAAATCTCATTCTGCAGGCTCCTTTTTACCTCTTGGCAAGTGGGAGTTTTTAAGATGCCTTACAATCGATCCCCGGGTCGGGTTTCGCAGCCATCAGCACCTGCTCCCTCTGAAGTGGAACGTGGCCGTGTCCAGCAGCAAAGCAGCGAGGACAGGAAGCCAAATTTATTGCATTCATTTGAAACTACAGCAGGGAAGGGCTCGGCAGCACAGAGCCACTCACAGAATTCACAGAATTCACAGAATCACTGGATTGGAAGAGACCTTCAAGACCATCGAGTCCAACCCAGCCCCAACACCTCAGCTCAACCCTGGCACCCAGTGCCACATCCAGGCTTTGTTAAACACACCCAGGGATGGTGACTCCAGCACCTCCCTGGCCCATGGGGTTTGTTCTTATGGGTAGGTCAGACCTGAGCCAAGAAAGGGCTGCTGCCATCCCTGGTGTCCAGCCCCTTCTGTGCATATAAATAAACATTATTCCAATATTATTCCGTAAACTGTGGATAAGGAGAATTCACAGTTCATGTCAAACCTCACTTGGTGCAGCAGAGAACTCAAACAGGAGCTCACGCACAACAGCAAGGAATAATTATAATTGACTCTGCAGGTTTCATTCCTGGTGGTCATCCCCAGCTCAAGTGACAAATAAATTCCTCAGGCTTCCACCTCTTCCTGAAATCCAAGAGCTTTCAGGGCTCAGAGGGATCAGGACAAGCTGAGTGCTGCCCAGGCATCCCAGCAATCTCAGCTTTCCCTCCCTCCTGGGGACACAAAGTGGTGTCACCCTGGCTGTTCCCTCCCTTGCACTCTCTCACATGTTTGAAATGTCATTTTGGTGTGAGTTCACCTCCCAGAGTGGAATTCTGCCACATTTCCTCTTGTTTATTGGATGGTAAAAGCGACTTCCCAGCAGCGTTCAACATCAGCAGTTTTCACCAGCAAGGTGTAAAATCCCTTTAGTGCCACTCATAATCTACAAGAGCTTAATATGCAAATAATCACAATAATCACAACCCCTTTTCTGCCTGTTCAGATATCACTGGGCCCAAAACCTGATTTTTTCACAGTATTTTCCCTTCCTTTTAACCTTCTCTTGCTGATGTATCTGACCAGTTACATCAGGAAAAAACCTGTCTTTATTTTCTCACAAACAAACCCCTTTTATAAGCATGAAACAACCATTTCCTCCATGGGTTCCTCTACCTGGGCACAGTATTTCTGGGATCATGGAATATGCTGAGCTGGATAATCAAAGTCCAACTGCTGGCCCTGCACAGACACCCCAAAATCCCACCTTGTGTGAGATGTCTGAGAGCATTGTTCAAACACTTCTGGAGCTGCCACTACTCCCAGCACATCCCAAATTCCATGGAACATTCCATGGCCTGACACAGGGACATGGACCCTGACCCAGGGCTCTGATACCTCCTTCTGACCTTTTTTCTTCTCTGAATAATGCAGAAAATAATTTTAGAGGCTCATTTTCCACGTGTGGCTGAATAACAATGCTGATACCTCAACGATTTTCACCAAGTTTTCTTTTTTTTCCCTTTTTTTTTTTTTTTTTCCTGACATTTTACACAGGACAGATGTTGTCACCACAGCTGCTCTTGTAAACAAGATATGGAGATGGTCTGGATTGGGTTACCTTGCTAAAACAGGCTAAAATAAATAAAAGGATGGTTGGTCTCTCTCGGATGAATTAGCTTGATTGGAAATGTCAGATTAAAAAGGCCTAAATAAACAGAGTTGGGCATCCACCCTTAATGGAGCCAAGAGCCCAGGAGAAGCAGTAAAGATACAGAAAATGAAAGGCTGGATCCCAGAATTATCCCTGCACAGACCCAGCTGATAGCAAGGGAAGCATCTCCTAAACCCCAGGCTGAGGAGGCTCCTGGATTTACAGACACTTGGATTTAGCTAAAAGCTCTGCTGGTTCTTCTTCCCTGCTAATAAATAATTTCACAGCAACATAAAAACATGAGCCAAGGGCACCTGGAGGTGACAGAGATTGTCACTGCCTTCAGGGTGAGGTGGGATGTTCTTCCACAAACTCTGCTTTGAGTGAGTTAAATCCTTAAAAACCAAAGTGAGTGCACTGATGTCTCCTTCCACAGGATTACCCACGTTCTAGGACACTTACAGGGGTTTTGTGCTCGTTTCTGTGCCATCACAAATCCTTCTGGCTGCTCTGAACTGCTGAGCCATCTTTGATATCAAACAATCCATTATCCTGCAGCTCCTATTTAATGCATTTTAAAGCCCCATGGAAACCGTTCATGTGGTGCAATAGCAAAACACTGATGACTAAAGACTCTTTTTACACTATTGCCCTTTTCTGCATTTAACACCTTGACCTGTTCAGACTGAGACTTTCAAAGTCTGCCTCAGACCAAGCTTTTCCCCCCAAAAAACCCAAATCTTTGTGTGTACACGAAGAAAACATAAAGAAAAGC
This sequence comes from Pyrgilauda ruficollis, assembly GCF_017590135.1. Lineage (NCBI taxonomy): Eukaryota > Metazoa > Chordata > Aves > Passeriformes > Passeridae > Pyrgilauda > Pyrgilauda ruficollis. Next base: position 4,274,894 of record NW_024525378.1, on the reverse strand, counting down.
ATATTGTTTTGCCATGCTAAATATCTTCTATAAATGGCACGGCCTGAAACATCCAGGAGGTTTAGATTTCAAGCTATTAGAAATTCCTGGATTCTGCAACTCCCCCCCCAAGTTAACAACTCTGAACACCCACCTACCCACACAAAGAATTTGGCCCACAGCAAACATACATTATTGTAAAGTTGTCTAGAAAATAGATGCCGTTCAGACCAGAAATTACCTTAAATGACTGTTGAGTTGACTGGGTTACAATATTTTAAGGATCATAAAAATAAATATAGTTGTCCAAACAGCGAGGAGCAGGGGTTTGCCAAGGAAAACACGAGGCACGGAGGGTGCTTACCCCGCGCTGCCTCGACACCGCGAGGCCCAGGATGAAGTGGCTCTTTGTTCAGGCTGTGTGTTTAAAAATTGACGAGTGCTCCGTGGTATCAATCACGCCTGTCAGGCAGCACAAGTGCAGATCTGTTACACTTAAAGGCTTGTCAAACCAGACATGATTTAATTTGTCATTTTTCTCTCCCTCTCTCCGCGCGCAGCGTGCACGTGCTCTTCATTACTCTTCATCATCAGCAAAATGAATGCATTTTTTGTATGATTTTTTTTTTTCCCCCCTTCGCTCCAAGAGGGTGGAGGGATGGTTGTTTACCAATGACCCAGCACTTGTGAAGAGATCATAAGCAGCTGTTCCCTACATGCCCTCACGATCTGAGAATTTAGCTGAAGCCGTGGGAGGAGTGGGAGACGAGAAGGGGCTTTTGGGGCCATTTTTTTTTCAATAGACAAAGGCCCCAGTCCCACACAGCTCTGCAGGAACAGTCTCTGGAGCTTGTCCTGCTTGCTATTCCTCCTTTAAATTTTCCTCTTCAAACTTCTCCAAAACATCAAAGTTATTGCACTGATGAATCTGAAAAAAAAGGTTTAATGTGGTGCCTTCATGGTGTGGTTTTGGGAGCAAAATTGTCTGAGTTTTTGAAATTTAAAAACTTTCTGCTTTCTCTGTGAGTGTGGCTTATTTTGTTCTTGGGAAAACCTTTACCTGTTGCCACAGTCCAGAGAGAAAAGCAGATTTGCAAAATATCAGAATGTTTTCAGGGAAAATATTAACTCCTTTGTTTCACAGTTCATATGGGATTTATTTTCCATCTAAGATAAAGAATGAATGATAAAGGAGAAAACAAATAACATAAAGCAAAATATATTACAATTGGAGAAAAAAACATTACCTATTGATAAACACAGTTTTGAAATTGATGAAAAACCTGAAGCTACATCCCCTAAAAAACTTTTAGATACCTGTCAGTACTGTTACACCTCTTCCCTTCAAAACCAGACTAAACCAATAGACAAGTGTTTAACTCTGGACAGAATTCCAAATATGTTTTGAAACAGGTAAATTCCCTCTGATGATGCCCCAGAGCTGTCCAAAGACGCCACAGTTTGACATAATAACATTATTTTGAAATAAAAATAATAATAATAATAACAACAACAACAATAATTTTGGATAGAATAAAGCTTTCAGTTGAGACCCTTCTAAAGAGCTCTCAGCAGAGCCAAGGCTGTGTGGGGCTTGTCTTCAGCACTTCATAGAAATGGGTGTTTCCTCTGTTTATAGAGGAGAAAACCAGAACATCTCCAGAAGGAAGGAATGTCACAGATCACCCGTCTGTAAGAAAAAAGGACTAAAATCTCTGGAACAACACTGAAGGAAAAACAGATCTGCTCCAAATGGGACCAGAACACCCTGATCCTGGGCCAGAGCCCAGTCTGAGCTCAGGAATGCAGGAATTTAGGTGCATCTTTCAATTAACATTTAATTCCCTGGGAGATGTTGGATAGGAAAGCCTAAACCCAGGGGGTTTTTTTTACTTTTTCCAACACCCATCTTTCTGTGCCATAAAGAAGCTCTCTGCCTTCTGCAAACACCTTCCCCCTGCAGCCAGGACCAGCCCAGCTTAGGAGGAGATGTCGTGAGAAATTCCTTCCAAGCACAACAGTGACAGTCCTGTCTCCCATGAAGGAAAGTCAAAGCCAAGCCTCATTTATTCCCACATTTCCTATGGAAAGATTTCACAGGTCCTCACTGCAAGCGAGCTTGAATTAAGCTCAGTGTAAAGAGGAAATTCTGCCGTGGTCCAGCAAGGTCAGATCAGCAAGGCCCATCAACAAAATGCAATTTTAAGGACAGGCACCTCAATAACTGGGGTGAAACATGATTTATTCTGGCCCTCCGTGGTCCAGAGGGATCTCTGTGCTCTGAGCAGGAGGAATCCTTTCTGCAGAGCACACAATTAAGTTGCAGGCCTTTACTCTCTCCAAATAACTCCTGTGTCAGAGGCACAGATTTATCCGAGGATTAGGTTCTTAAGTGTTACCCTGTTAGGCTGAATTTCTGTTATTGGTGCATTTAAGAGTCTCCAGATCCTAATATCTAAGAAAGAGAAGGGACCAACAAGGAAAATTGTGCCCCTTGCTGAAAAGTAATTTCTATAACCTACATTAAGAGCAAGCAAGTCAAACGATAGCAATGCCAAGTGGTTTTTCCCTGTTTTGCCATGGCACAGGGCACAGCCAGCCCCCAGTGTCCAGGGACCACTCATCCTCCTGCAGGGCCAGTCCTGAGAGAGCAGGAACCCCAACCTACATTAAGAGCAAGCAAGTCACATGGCAGCAGTGCCAAGTTTTTCCCTGTTTTGCCATGGCACAGGGCACAACCATCCCCCAGTGTCCAGGGACCACTCATCCTCCTGCAGGGCCAGTCCTGAGAGAGCAGGAACCCCCCAGGACCCTTCCAAACAGCAGGGAATTCTCCTGGGGACTGTTCCCAGTTATGGGTCACTGATCATGGAGATGAAAACCAAACCTGGGGCCAAGCACTGAGCTGCAGCTCTGGGCTTGGCCTGGAGCCCCTTTCCAAGCATCCCATCTGCAGGAGAGCAGATACAGGGCTCCAGGAAGCTCCAGCCTCATAAAGCATCTCAGGACTGATGTTCCTGGGGCAGCCAAGAGCAGCAGTGGGGAGCCCAAAGGCCACTGAGCCCCCAGCACATGCTCCAGGGGCTTTCTGAGCCCAGTCCCAAATCCTGCTTTCCCTATTAATGTCAATGGCCCTATTGAATTCACTTGGACTGCTTGTGGGAATATGGATAGAAGAGTTTGGCTCTGCTTTGGTAAACTAAACTTCAGGAAGTCTGAGTATACCATAACAAAGCCCCTAAAGCCAGCAAGCATCATGAAAGGAGCTTATTTCATTACTAAATCAATTTATGAGTATAAACATGGAGTTATCTGACTAAAATATGGATATTGCCCACTTGAAATACTGCACCTCAACCCCACTAAATGTCACCAACAGGCATCCCTGAAGGAAGCAGGCAGCATGCTGCCTTTGGATGCCCCAACTATAAATCAAGAGATTTCCTGAAGTCTGCCTGGAATAGTGGAGAGTAGCCAAAATTGCATGAAGTGCTATTTGTGTGCTATTAGTTGTGGGGTGGGAGCAGGGAGGAGTGTGGGAAGGGAAAAAGGGAAGAAGGAAAACCACTTTCTTAATAGTTCCTACAATGTTTGGAAAACATTCATTCACAGCATCCATTTATCAGGCTTTCATGTAATAACTCCAGGCCAAAAAAAAAAAACCAAAAAAAAGAGGCTGAAGGGAGGTGCGGGGGGGAGAGGCAAACAGGGATAGTGGGTTTTAACAGGGAAACTTTGGAATGTTGTCAATGTTTCCATGTAAAAGAAGTGCTGGAATTACAAAGTGCTGTTTGTGTCCAGGTGCCACTCGGAGGTAGGGGATGATGTCAATTGGTTCTGCTCCGTGCTCCCACATCTGAACAATAGCCCACTCTTAGAACTTCTCAGATTTTTACACCCCTCAGCCAACTGCAGCCTCTCACACCCGAGGTGAGTCCAAATCCACTTCAGGAATATCTGTGGTGTCACTTCCATGGCTGGAAAAACTGGTTAGGTCCTGGGCTCTCGGAGACCCCCATGAGCTGCAGCTGCAGCGTTCTGGGTTCTGTGCTCAGAAAGAGATTATGTGACACCTTTGTGGCCACCTAAAACAGAAGCTAGACAAAATTAAGATAATAAAGTGGGTATTTCTTAAAGGCCTTCAATAGATACGCCCTGGGCAGTGAAAAGCCTCTGAGAGGCTGCACCCAAGATGGACAATGGTCCTGAGTTTTTCATACAGTTATAAGTTTGGTCCGTTTACCCATCAGGGGTTAATCCTCCAATTAAAGTTTCAGGTAATGAAGTAATTTACTCCAAGTTTGTCCCCTCAATCTCATTGTTGTTTACATCTGTCATGGCCTGAGACAATAAGGTGTCCTTGAGTTTCAGGCCTACAGAGGGATTGTTTTTCTGAATAAAATTGGAGAACAGTAGCTGATAGGCCATGCAGTTTTAGAGTTATACATTAAAGCACAGGATCTGAAAAATATAAAAGTTAAATCCCAAGGCATCACCCTGAGGTGATGTGTGCATTGGAAAGGGATATTTGTGGAAGAACACATCCCCACTGCACACACAGGGCTCCACTGCAAGGGCCAGCCCTGCAGCTTGTCCTTTTCCCTGACTGAAACATCCCTCAGCCATCCCATGGCAGGTGGGATCCTACAGGGAGAGCTGGCCTTTCCCAAGATGAAAAATGAAAAGGTAGCAGGCAATCAGCCCCGGGATCTGATTTCACTGTGAATCTGAAAAATGCAGCAGGAACCAGGACACAGATTTGGGTGTGGAGCTGAGGACAGGGGATGGGAGCGAGGGGTGAGCAGACCCCGGGGCTGCCAGGAGGGACCTCCCTGCCAAGCTCAGGTACAAAAATCCTGCAGCAACTGAGCAGGACAGATCCCCCTGCAGCTCCAGCTCCCCGTCTTGTCCTCATATTTTAGCTGAACATGCTGGTGGTTGCCTTTTGATGTTTCTAGCTGAGAGAACATTTTCATAAAGCACAACAAAACAGAAAAATCTCTTTGGGAATCCCTGTCGGCGCGATGGTTTTGATTAGTGCTAATGTTTTTCTGGCTGGCTGTGAAAATGCATTTAACTCTAATTGACTGGGCATTGTAATTCCAAAGCTTTCTGCAACAAAAACCCACCGAGTGACAATCTGATACAGAAATCTGGCAAAAGATGATGTCTCTTGCTCCTCAGAGACAAGTTTAATGGAATAAAAATATTGATCTAATATAGAAAGATTGGATATACATTTTCTTATAACTTTCAGTATTGTCAGGGGGATAAGGGAGAAAATTCTTAACATGGAAACCTTTTCATATTTGGAATAGTTTCCTCTTCAAGGAAATGGTGTAATTGTAATTTCAGCACTGCAAATCAGACAAAGCACCGAGGGCTGTGCCAGAGAGAGGCTCTGCACCAGCTGACTCCAGCCCATCTTCCCCAGTTCCAATTTCTGTGATTCCATTATTTCCTTTTTCACTGAAACTATGACAAGCAGTGGGGAAGGAGGCAGGAGGAAGAAAGCAGCAGAATTTCCTCCCTGGGATCACAGCACTGGATTCAGCCAGGCAGAGATGGACTCAAACACCATTTCCCATTTCCTGAAGAGCTCCTTTTCATGGGAGCCATGAGGAAACCACGTGTTTGCCCAACTCAGCCTCAAAACTGGAAAAAAACACAAGCCTGGGTGATTCTCACACTGTAAATTTCAGCAGGGACTTTTAAATAATGCCCTAAATTGGATCTTCATGTGGGAAAAACAAATCTGTCAAGAGAAGAGGCTTTTTAATTTGTGAAACCAGGAGCTCAGCTGTGCAGCAGCAACAGTGACAGCATCAATTTGGTTCTGGCAGTTGATGCTAAACTGGGAGGGGTTCAGGGATGGAAACAGGACTGGCTGGATGGCACCAGGGACTGTCCCCTGCTCTCCCTTCAGTTCTAGGGGTGGGGTGTTCACAACTTAATTTCAACCACAGCAAAAGTTGGGGATGGTTTTGAAAGGGAAAATGGGGGGGGGGGGGGGGGGGGGAGAAAAAAACAGAAAAAAAGAACAACCCAAAAGAACACTGAGGATAAGGAGGAAAAAAATTGCAGCATCGAATCAATTAATGCGAGTTCTTCCGAACTTCCATGCAAGCTTTGCCTTCAATTAGCATGATCTCACTGAACCCTCTTGTGTAGGCCTGGAGCAAAAGCAATGGAAACTTTCTCCCTTCTTGTTTTAATCTTTCACCAAGTCCTGACTTTCGCCTCCAGCCCGTCTAATTGAAACTAATCTTCGCGGGCGAGGCCTGTCTCTTTCCCTTAATCCCTCTCTAAGGAAGCTCACATGGTCCCAATTACAGCCACACCGGCCCCTTTTATTCCCCTCCTCGGCTCCTTCTGCCAGTTTCATTTTTTGAAAGTTTGCATTATTAACTCCATGCTTGCGAGTTCCTGTCTGTCACGGGGGCCTCGAGATGTTATCACCGCTGGCCGCTGTCTAAGGTTACCATGAAAGCATTTTATGGATTACATTCTGCGAGGAGGCGATAGAGGCCACGATAGCCCAGCACAGTGGCCAGCTTCAGAGCAGCCCAGGGCTGCAATAAATGGGAGGCCAGGGAAGTGTTTATCTTGGATTTAAGTGTATACCTGCTCAGTTATCTGCGGGCAAGGACAATAAGAGCTAAGAAGGGAGCGCTGGCGCTCACAGAGATGCTTTTGAGATGGGTGCTCCTGGCCTGGGAGGAAGGCAGGACATGGAGAGGAGCCTGGCTGGAGAATGTGTTTAACATTACAGAGTTAATGAGGTTAGAGGAAGGCAAAGATAGCCCTCACTGGTTCCCAAGCTGGCTCCTAATCCCAAGGCAAAGCCTGGGCTGCTAATACCAAAGCTCAAGCAATTTATTAAAAAGAGACAATTTTCTTTCTCTTCCTTTTTTTTTTTTTTTTTTCCCCTCTCTACACTTCCTTCTCATAACTTGCAGACTCCCAGGGAATAGCTCCTGTGTTCCAGGATTTCTAGCTCCTGTGTTCCAGGATTTCTAGCACAGCTTCAAAGTCATGAATCCATGGTGGTGGTTGCCCCACTGAGCACATTTGAACTTCTCAGCACCACCACAGTGACCTCCCTCCTTCCCATCCCCAAAGGCCACTCTGGATTCCTTGCAGCTTTCCAATAACGACCCTCCCAACCTCACGTTCCTTTCCAAGAAGTCACACAAGAGAAGAAAGTTTTCCACCACAGCAGAGCAGATGAATCAGTGCTGAGCCAACTGGTGACAGGAAAACGAAGGGAGGACATGTGTGGTCACATTAAATTGTAGGTGTGGTCTTCATAACCACCAGTGGTTCTACAAATTGGGCTGCAAGCAACCAAAACCACTGAACCACTGCCAGGAACCAGATGTTACTGCCAGGGACAGATGTTCCCATCACCAAAACAAACACAGCTCAACTCTGGAACCACCAGCCTGCCCATTTTTTGATCAGTTGAAGTCTCACCTTTCTCTGGCCACAACCACCAAGGATATTTAGTTGCCTGAAGAAGTAGTTTTGTGTTTTCTCATATTGTTCCTTTCACTTTGGAGAAATATTCATTTTTGTATGTTTTTAAGTGTCTTTACTCCCATGCAATAAAGTTCAAAAGCAAAAAAAAAAAGTCATTTAAAATTTCAAAGCAACACATCTTGACAATCAGTGCAATAAAGTTCAAAAGCAAAAAGTCATTTCAATGAGGAAGATGACAACTGCACCCTCTAAAATTTCAAAGCAACACATCTTGACAAGCACAAAGCATTTGTTCAAAACACTATTCAAGTCAAGAATTGGTAAGAAACCATTCTAACAAGGAAAAATGGCATTTTTAGGAAAAATAGAAACTTGCACATCTGGAAAATGAATTTTTGGCCAAGGCTAACTCGTGGACTGGGGTCTAGTGAGCAGCAGCTCCACCTGTAGCAGAGTCATAGCTGGATCCTCAAGGAATCAGCCATGAGTAGGACTGGGGCTATTTCAGCTGCTCCTGGGTGAAGTCTGCTCACACGTTGGCTTTTACTCCTCCTGACCTTCCCTTATAATGGAAATACAACATGGGCTTTTCTCCATTGGTTTTTTTTTTAGTATGGAAATCCTCATGACTCATTATTTCCCTCTCTTTTGGAAGATGTTTTCAATAAATGCCTGAAAATGTCTCCCTTCAAAAACAAAAGTGGTTTTGACTTCTGCAGTTGAGAGTCAACCTTGAAAACCCCTCCTACCTTCACATTTTGCATGAAAAAAATAATAAAATAATGAAATAATTGAGCTTTTTTGAAGCCTAGCCAGTAGAGGTGCTGCAATAGTTTGGAGCAGTATTTTCTTAAGTTTACATCACTAATATAGATTTTAAAAAGAGAAAACACATCAATACACACCTACATGTGATGCTGGCTGTCTCTGTTCTCTCTCCTGGGAGGTTATTTGGTTTCTGAACACATTTATTCCACCTCCTTTTGGCCTAGAAAGCAGAGTCAGCAAGAAACCCCCACACTGCAACCTCTGGTTTGCTGCTGAATTTCTTACCTGTGAGCTGAGGAGTAAAAACTCATAGCATAACACCACCCATTTATGGCACAGCAAGAACAGGTCGTTCTTTTCCTTTGCCCGGGATATTTATGAGGGCTTGGAGAATGATTAACTGAGGGGGAGGGTGGAAATGAATCCTTCTAAACAGCAAAGCTTTGGGTTCTCCAACCAAATGAATGGCTCTTGTTCCAGATTTACAACCTTCCCACAGCCTGGCTGGGATGAGGGATAGCCTATCTTTGTCCTATTAAAGAATTTATGGTGACTATTTATCACCAAAGTAACATCACAGGGCTTGAGAAGGTTGGGAATAATGGGAGGAGAGCAGCCAACATTGTCCCAGTGCTCATTTGCCCAAATACTGCAGAGCTGAAGTGGGAGTGGCACCTGCTCAGAGGGAAAGTGTCCCAGCAGAATGGCTGGGTGGGAGAAAGTCCAGAGTCCAAAGGTGGGCATGGGAAGGGAACAGCTCCAAGGGAAAGAGAAACAGAGAAAATATCTGTGTGCACTTGCAGCTCTGGTGTTCCCTCTTTATCCCCAGGCTTGATGTTGGGGTGGGAAATAGATTTGCAAGAGGGTATTTAGGTGGACTAATGAGGTTATTCCCTGTGGAGAACAAATCCCTATAATGGTAACTGAGTGTAACTAAATCAGACCCTGGAGATTCCCCATCCCTGGAAGTGTCCCAGGCCAGGCTGGACAGGACTTGGAGCAGCCTGGCATAGTGGAAGGTATCCCTGCCATGGCATGGGGATGGAAAGAGATGAGCTTTAAGGTCCCTTCCAACCCAAAGCTTTCCATGATCCCGTGTTGCCCACAGCAGAAGGAACTCTAAGACAATGAACAGCAAAGCTGAGTGAGCAGTGAGTGCTCTGAATCTGAGGGGAGATCCCCAAGGGTGTTCTAGGAGCCATACAATATTCCACACGCTGCTGGCTGGGTTTTCTCCAGTTTTCAGCTGTGGAACTGTCTGAATTACAGCTGCCTTTGGGACTTTTCAGGCTGAGAACAAGGCTTGAGCCCAGGGCACGAGGAGTTTCAAAATTCACTCCATCACTTGAGCTGAAAATATCCCTCCTGAAAGAAACCTTCCCATCTCCTTACAAGAGACTGCTGCTAGATGAGTTTTCCTCTTTGCAGAGGTTCCATCCTGATGGCAGCTCCAACTCAGGGAACCAGGAGCAATCATGGATTGGCTCCAGAGCCTCCGCGTGTAACTGAGATCAGCCCGTTCCACTTTGGAAGCAGGCTGTCAGTAAATGTCATATTTTATTTCACTTCTGAAAGAAAAATATGGCAACACACGCTCTGCTAGCAGGCCAAAAAGAATTCTAACTGCATTTTGCTGAAAGCAATGTTGATTTGGATTTAGCCTAGCACCGCTTGTAAAACTGAATTAGAATGAATTTGTTCTAAGCAGCTGCGACACAAAGATCTTTACACACACAGACACACACACACACACACACACACACACACACTTCTGCTGGCTGAAGGGAAACTGCAGCTGATGCTCAGGGGAAAGGCAGCTCCTCTCAAAAGCACAGGAAGTCTCTATCCACTTTCTCCAGGCCTCAGGAGCCAGTGAAGTGGGAAGAGAGAATTCCTGAGCAGTTGTGGGTGATCCAGTACCAGGTGGGTCTCAGGGAGGAGAAGCTCCATGAGTACCTGGAATCTCAGTCAATCTCCAGCCAATAAAGCCCAGAACCAAAGCACTGAGTTTCACAGCCCTTCCACTCCCTGCACAAGCACCTGCTGCTCCAGCCCAACCCACAGGTTGAGGGCACCAGGCAAATTTGAGGGGGAAAAGCCCAAAGACAGTGGGCAGCAAATGCAGGGACTGGAATTGAAAGAGGAAATCAGCAGGGCTGGGCTGGACTCAAACATCTGGAACAGCTGCAGAAGCATCCAGGGCCTCGAGGCTCGCACACCTTCCCAGTGGGATGTGGCTGAGCAGGATGGCAGGAGGCACATGTGGGGTGTGTTGAGAGCCATGCCAACCACCCGAGCTGTTCTGGGTTTCCACTGCTCTGCAGAGACCTGACAGCTGGGGGAAAGGAATGGGAGGATTCCCTGAGCAAAGGAGAAGGCTGTTCCCTTCTTCATGGGCACAACTAGAGAAATAGACCTTCCCTGGATGTCCAGGTTAGGATGGGAGCTTCCTCTCCCACGGAGAGCTCTGCTATGGAGCAGTTGTGTTTTCAGGGCTCAGTTCAAACCCTGCCTACAGCTCACCTCATTCTGCTGGGGTTTAGGTCAGGTCTAACATCTCTGGGGCAGCAGTTCCTCTCTTTCCACAACGTATTTTTGTTCCATATTCAAAGAGTTCCAGGAAACTTCACGGGGTCGTGCCCCAGTCTGAGCCAGAGTCTGCTCCCAGAATAGGATCCCAGGTCTGCCAGCTGTGGTGTGCCCACTGCTCCCACTGAGCTGCTGTGTCGATCCCTGACACCTTTTCCTTCAGGAAAAACGAATTACAAGGCACCAGGCAGAGCCTGCTTGTGGCAGTTGTTCTGGTTTAGGCACGAGGGTGGATGAGAGGGGTCACAAATACGACAGTGATGGTTTCTGTGTTCCCAGAACACAATCTCCAGCCCAACTCACCAATGCCAGGGCTCCGAGTTCCCAAACCCCATCTGCAGCAATCATTAAATCAACTCTTAACTGTGTCTTCTGTAGCTTTTAATAGACTGGAGTACTTATACTGTCAGTTTTTACTGGGCAAGATGTAATTTTCCAATAAACACGACCTCTTCCAAAAAGCAGCACTTTCTGAACTTTTTCCAGAACCCAAAGGTTTTGGCTGCAGCTGCAGCAATGGGAATCAAATTAGAAAAACAAAAATCCCTCCTTTCACTCCACGCTTCCAAATGTTTTTCCAGGGCTGAGACGAGAGGAGCACTCACTGTTTGTCTCTGCTTCTGTTGGCTTTTAAAAGCACAGGAGGGTGAAGGGGCTGGGTGGCTGGGACTGGAACTTTCACAGCTTGCTTATGTACACAGAGCCATAACCTTTGTGTCTGGCTGGGAGCAGCTGTGCTGCCATTGTGCTCCTCTGCCTGACTGTAAACTGTGGGTGAGTATGGAAAACAGATTGTGAGTGATGGTGACTAATTGGAGAACATCTTGGGGGGACACCCTGAACGTGTGGGAAATGTCAGCCAGCTGGAGGCTGCCTTGGAGCCCTCTGGGTTAGCAGGGCCCACCAGGAACTTTACAGAGAAATGGCATGAGGAGCACCCCTTGTTTCAGCCTCCTCCACCTTTAGTAACTGATAATTAATCAGTTATTTAGTGATTAAAGTTATTGGTTAGCTGAGAAGTTACTGATCAGTTATTCTGATAATTACTAAGAAATTTAGGTATAAACCTCTGATTTCTCCCAGGTCATTCAGAGCATCCCTGCCTAGAGGAACCTCTGGCAGTGGTGAACTTGGATAAATCAGCTGCCCCTCCAAACAAAAAACCCCAAAAAACTCAAGTAATAAAAAACATCAAGACACAGAGAAAAAAATCCTAGTAACACCCATTCATATTCTAAAATATTTTCCCTGGTTCTGGTGCTCTCACAGAGGGACTGACCTCTCCTAGAAAACCATGGTACTCCTGGCTTGGCATCACTGCCAGTGCCAGAGATACAGGGTGGGAACCCTGGCTCAAAATTCCAGCAGATCCTAAATCTCAAAAGGAAAATTTATCCATTCGAGGGAGGGCTTCTGTTACAGGAACCAAGAGTTGCACTGGATGAAATATTATATTTAATTGTCAGACCACTGGCCAGTCATGCTGGTGTTCCTGAAAGATTCTCTTCCAGCTAATGTGGATGGGATGGTGCTCCCACCTCAGAAAGCAACTCAGGATTTTTTCTGTTAAAGCCTTCCACTGCAGGTGATAAAGCCAAATAAATTCTGCAGGGGACTTTGAATGAAATCTCTAAAATTTCTTCAAAATTGCAGCTCTCCTGCATAAAAAACTAATGCGTCCGTAGCAGTAAAATGTACTTTTTAATGGACACAGAAAGTGGATCAGTTCTTTTCTTAAACACAATTGCACAATGTATTTTAAAGGAAAGAAGAACTTACACTTAAAAATAACAGATTAAGAAGAGTGGCCTAGAACAACAACCAGCTTTAATAAAAATATATATGTGTAAATATAATACTAATACTGCTGGCCTGTGGAATATGCCCACAGCAACTGCCATGCCACACACCCACTGGGGTCCACAGCAGGTAAAATATTGCAAATTATTATCATTGAAGGGTTGCAGCTTTTGTCTAGAGAAGCCATTGGAGATGAAAACTTGCAGGATTCCGTAGGGAATGGGAAGGGAATGGAAATCCCTAGCTCAAACAGGGATTTGTGTGAAGGAGCCTCCTCAGGCCTGTGCAGAAACATCTCCACAGCCACTCTGCAGATGCTCTGAGCCCTCACAGCACAAGACAAGTCCAAAAACCTCCAGCAGCAAAGCCCACAATGTCCCCCATTGTTCCCTGCAGCTCCCCTGGCCACAACCATGGCCTGGTTGTAGTCCCAAGGAGCTGGGACATATCTGTGAGCAGGGAGGGGAGCTGAGGGAAACCCTGCTGTCCTCCTTGGTGCTGAAAAGCCTTTCCTTTTCTCTGCTATCCAGGGCCCTCAATTGACCAGGGAGCATCCCTGAGCTCAGGATGGGATGGGATTAACCAGGGAGCATCCCTGAGCTCAGGAGAGGATGGGATTAACCAGGGAGCATCCCTGAGCTCAGGCTGGGATGGGATTAACCAGGGAGCATCCCTGAGCTCAGGCTGGGATGGGATTAACCAGGGAGCATCCCTGAGCTCAAGTTAGGATGGGATTAACCAGGGAGCATCCCTGAGCTCAGGGGTGGGGTGGGATGGGATTAACCAGGGAGCATCCCTGAGCTCAGGCTGAGATGGGATTTCAGCTGCATGGCCTGAAGTGCCCATTCTGAATTTAAACACCACCAGGATGACTGGAAGGTGACCAGGGCTCAGAACCAGCTCCTCCACGGAGCTCCTGGAGATAATCAGCAGCAGGGTTGGGGTTTGCAGCCCGGCCAGGGGCTCAGCAGGGCCTGGGGAGCTCTGGAGGAGCTCCATGTGCTGCTCAGGTGGGGCACAGGAGCCTGGCCGTGCCCGTGACCGGGGCTTCACCCCCAGCTCTCCAACAGAGGCGTTTTGTTCCCCGGGCATGGAGGGCGTCCAAACACCGAGCGTTCAGCAAGGGCAGGAAGAGCGTTTGAAGCAAATTCTTGCAGAAATAAATGTGAATTTACTTAACTTACCATGTCTCCTGCTTTTCCCCTCATCCCCCACCCCCCTTTTCCTTCCTACTGCTGTTCCTCAATAGCATCCCTCTCCTTTCCAAGTCATCCCTCACACTCACCGCTGTGTCCCCCGCTCCCTTTTGCCACCCACTGCCTGCTGCTTTATTTTCTTTTTCCAATTTCTTTCCCCCTCCCTCCACCTCAGCACAGACTTCTTTCCAGGTGAGAATATTTTACCTAGCGACTCTGTTAAAACAGGCTGTAAAAAAAGCCCTGACTCTCACCATTTTTTAGCCACTCACAAAGCCACTCCTGCAAAAAGGGACCCCCAGACACAAACCTGCATGGAAATATTTGTTTCCCATGTTCTCTCCTCTAAGTGGATCTGAGGTTTTATGGCTTTGTCAGCCACACAGATTTTTTGTCCTGACTTTCAGCACTTTGCATCAAGCCAGAGCTTTTGCCTGGCTGTGTTTAGAAGTTAATTGAATTTTCCTTTACAGCAAGTTGTGGACCACAGGTTGAACATTAGAAATACAAACCTTCAAAACCCCAAATTTTAAAACAATCTTTCAGCAGTAATTTGTGGGTTGAAGCCAATCTCATCAACTGGGAGCTGATTCCCTTTTTAAGGCTGCTTGGTGAAGCTGGGCCATCTCCAGGAAGAGCAAAGCACAAGATCTTGAGAATCTGCTGCCTGGAGAAGCACAGGGAGAAAGGACACAAGGAGAAAGGTGGGAAAGTGCTTTTTTTCCACACTTCAGAGTCCTGCATGGAGCCCCCACTCCCCCAGCCACACCCCAGGGGCTGTGGGGACAGGTAACAGCCAAACTGCTGTGTGGGGCAGTAAAATTTCCTTTTCTATTCCTCAGTTATTTCTTTTTAGGGATGTCCAAACTTCTCCATCCTCCACCCTGCCATGACTGAACACAGACACCTCAGTAACAGCCTCCACAACAGCTGCACCCTCTCTCTCATCGAAATTCCCTACAAATATGGGCTCAGAAGGAACATTTTCCAGAACAGAAACGACCCCAGCAGACAAAATAAGAGGACAAATTCCCTGCTTGCCATTTTTGCCACCTGCCAACAAAATTCCCAGCACTGCTCTGTATGGCAGCAACAAAAACAGCTTTGCTACCCCCATGAGCCTGGGAAGAGTTAAATCCTCTCCTGTTCAAGTTCCCAGAGCTTTTGGAATGCAGATATGTCCAGAATAATATTCAGGTTGCCATTAAGTATGTTATATTAACACGCTGTATTAAATTTTAATATAGTGATTATAGAGGAGAAAAATTATCCTTCAGATTAGGAAGGTTTTAAAGAGTTTGGGGGGAAAAAAACCCTTTCTTTTGAAAGGAGCATTTATCAGGCAGCTTCCAGGACATTGGTTATTCCTCAGAGCACTTCACTGGGATGTTCAGAACCAGGGGAGCCTCCACATTAATAAAAATGGGAGATTCAGCAGCATCTCTTCATTTTAGCTCCTCTAACATGGACTGAAAGTGTGCTCCCAAGCCTAAAAAAACCACCTAATTCCAAGGGCCTGGTGATGGTTCCTCCCAGTTTTAATTATCATTAAATATGGACTGGAAGTGTGCTCCCAAACCTAAAAAAAAACACCTAATTCCAAGGGCCTGGTGATGGTTCCTCCCAGTTTTAATTATCATTAAAGCACAGTGAGCCCATTGACTGGGGATTTTCTTTACCTGACCCCATCCTTTCAGATACTGAGGAAAAATAAACAAACAAAAAAAAAACCCCAAACCCAACTTTTGGCAAGTCCTCTGCTAATCAGACTCAAGCCAGAGTTCAGCTGGATCTCAAAATCCCAGCTCCTTTGCCTCCATGGGGATTTTTATGGTGTCCAGCTCTCCAGACTACCTGGAAGGCTTCATATTTTCCAAAGGGAGGAAAATGCTTGTGCAGGGACAGCACTGGAACCATTGATCCCAGAGGCCCAGATCCTCCAGCAGCAGAGGGAAACAATGGAGGCAGTGTTTTCTGGGAATGAAATGGAAGAAAAATAATTTTGGCTGAACCAGCACTTAGCAATGAAAACCCTTTTTGTCAGAAAATTCCCAGCTAAATCTGCTGGTGGGAAAAATATAAATATCTTGTCCCATTGCTTTGAATCATCCTGATCCAAGATACAGCTGATCACAGGTATCACAGGGAAGGTTTTTCCCTTGGAAAGCCTCATGGCATCAGCAGCAGAAGAATTTGTAAGGAAAAGCTCTTCTCAATTACAAACACTATTCCTTAGAAACATTTCAGGAGAAGAAGAAGAGCAGATTCCAATTTTCTTTTGAAATTACTTCTTGAGTTTTGTATGACCAGCACGAAGATGAAACTGGAATGAAACACATTTTTCAGCCTCACAGGAAGATGCAGGAGGCATCTGGATACTGAGCTTTGTTTCATGGAATAACATTTTCTTTATCCTGTTTTCAAATAGAAAAGACTAAACATTTCCCAAAGTGACAACTCCAAGTGCTGCTCTGCCTTCTTTATATGCACAGGCATTGATAAAAGGCAGAAAATAATGGTCAGTGCTAATTGCCAAGGGTTGTCTTAACTTCTTGTTTCCTTCAGGTGCACCTTGAAGACACATCAAACACACCCAGAGCCAGCAGAGAGCCTGAATGAGCTCAGTGTCTCTGCACTTTCATTAGCAGAAAAGCCACAGTTCATTTCCTAAAGAAAAAAAAAAAAAAAAAGGAGCTGAGGAGAGGAGGAGGAGGAGAAGGAGAAGGAGGAGGAGAAGGAGAAAGAAGGAGAAAGAAGGAGAAAGAAGGAGAAAGAAATAGAAATAAGGAGAAAGAAGGAGAAGGAGAAATCCTGGGCTGCGCCTTTACCTGGGCAGTGTTTGCAGAGCCCTGTTGCAGTTCCCAGCCCCAGGACCCCTCTTGGATGTCCTTCACACCCTGGAACTCATCCTTACACAGACCCACCTCCTGCTCTGCCCCTGGAATAACTCCTGGAGTGGCTCCAATTCCCTCTCCAAGCTGAATTCCCTACCTGGCTTCTCCCAGACTCACACATGGTGATTTCAGGGCTTGGGCAGCACAGCCCTGCCCTGTCCTGGGCTGTTCCCCACAGCCCCTGCTAACATCCCAGCCATGCCTGCTGATCCCAGTGCTCCCAGAGATCCCAGAGATCCCAGTGATCCCAGTGGTCCCAGTGATCCCAGTGGTCCCAGTGGTCCCAGTAGTCCCAGTGCCTGAACTGGCAGGAATCTCAGGGAAACAGGCAAAAACTGCTGCCATAGATGGGGGGAGAGGGAAAATCTAACCCTGCAAAAGGGCTGAGCTTACATGGTGGATGGGAAACTGGAAACCAAAGGGATGTCCTGGAAATGGAAATGGGAAGTTGAAAGGAAAGCTTAGGAAGCAAAAATGCACTTTTTGGGTGTAAGAGGAAGCTCTGGTATCTGCACTAATAACAAGCAGGAAAACTGCTGTGCTCCCTCTTCCCACCTGTGCCTGAGCAGCATTATTTCAAGCTTCCTCATGTTGTGTTTTTTATTTAATTTTCCAGCGAACGCACTCTTTTATCATCCAGAACCGTGAAAGTAAATTAAGAAGAAATGGTTTTCTTTCAATTAGACTCACAGTTGCTTTGAGTAACTGCCTATAATTCTATTTAATGAAAAAATAAAATCATTATTCCAGCTCTCCCTGTGCCCTGACAAGCACACAGACGGGCCCCATTAGCAAGCACTGTAGATTTACTTAATTAGAAAAATATTTTGTTTTCTCCAATTTTTAAAAAAGGAGAAAGAAAGGGAGAAAAAAAAAAAAAGAAGCAAAAAAGAAACCTTCAGGCACAATATTAATCTAACCTGTTACCTGGTGCTTAATAAGTTATAAACTAAAGGCATCTATCAATCTATAATTTAGTTTTGCCTTTGATCTGCTCCAGCCCTTGGCTCCCAGTCTGGCAGCTGCTGCTGTCTTATCCTTCCTGCTTCGCTTCCAAACACGAGGTCCCACACACCCTGCCTGGGCTTTAATGGGATTTTTGGACACAGAACCCTGAGGTTGGAGGGTGCAGAAGAGCAGAACTTCCACCTTGAGCTTGAGGAAATAACAAAACAACAGGAGGGAGCCCAGTGCCCGCCCTGGACCAACCACCCACCCTCTGTGCCCTTCCCTTGGAGTGATGCTCACATCCCACTCTTGGCTGAGGGGTGGGAGATTTTCAGGACATGATCTGCAGTTGTCAGTGACTGCCTGGACTGGTTTCAGCACTTTGAGAACAAATATTCTGCTTTTGGTGAGTGTTTCCACAGCAGAAGAGCCAAATATCAACAGGACAATGAAATGACACAACCACGACTTGGGCCTGGCTGTGCCCAGCTCTGGTGCTCCCCAGGCAGTGGCAGTGCAAAGCAGGGCATTCTCCAGCAGAAAAAGACCAAACCCCACATTTCTGACAACAAATCTTATGGAGCCTCTACTGCACTGTTGGTAAAATCCAACAGAAGGTCCAGTGGGGATCCTCGAGCTGGGCACTGAGTGCCAGAGTTTCCCTGGCGTTTATGGGCTCCTGGGAACAATGCCCTCTCATTTTATCTGCATCTCCCTTTCTTTTTGATGATTATTATTCCTCTGCAGAAGAATGAATGCCTCCAAGAAGAGGAAGTTTCAATTAGGACGCCGAAACCCTAAGCTGTAGTTTTATGGCTTTAAATTAACATATAGAGATTCGCTCCAGGTACCGTAACAAAATCAACATCCAGCCACGCTCTCTGATTACAGAGCTGATAAAGAATTTATGGAACATAGCACAGGAAGCTCTGTCTTTGCTGGCTGCCATTCCAGGGGCAGTGCCCCTCGCTAGGAAATTATGGGGGCAGTGGCAGAGCAGATAAAACACACGGGGCTGCCCCTCCGCTGCTGTAAATCACCCCCTTCGCCCCCTTCCCGAGCCATGCAGGGCTCTGGAGCTGCCTGGAGCACTCCACCCATGTCTCATGCAACAATTCCTTCCCTTTTCAGCATTCACTGTCTTTTCTTTGCTAAAATTACACATTAACCTCCGAGGGCTGCAGTTTTTCACTGTACCCTTCATTGCCACTCTCTGCCTGCCTGAGCTGGGAACTTTCAGATTTTCCCCCATCCTTACAGACTCTCTTGAATTAATAAAGGCCAGTGATGTGCCAGCAGGTAAATTCAAATGTCAAAAATTAAAATCTTTCTGTCTGCGGGGAAATAAAAAAATTTAAAAAAGGAAGAAGCAAAGACATTTAAGGCATTTGAGCCCCCAAAATTAACTCCTTCATTCTGGCTAGAAAAGTCAGGATTTTGCAAGCAGCCTTTTGGGGCGAGTTCCTTGCGCTGAACCCACAAGGCAGTGGCAGCTTCCTGCTTCTGTGTTAATAAAAAATAATAATAAATAATAATAATTTAGGGCCGATTCCCAAACGGGAATTGCTGCCCTTTCCGGCGGTGCGCTGGCCCCCCCTGCTGGCGAGGCCGCGGCATGGCAGGGGTGGCGCTGCGGGGACCGGGGGTGACAATCGCGGCTGTGCCACTCCCCAGCCGAATTTGGGCACAAACCCCTATTTCTCTATGACCACGGGAATCTTCATCTCGCTGTAGAGAATCCTTGGATGCCCGTGGAGTGGGGAATTCAGCCCTGATTTGGGGTGAGAGCTGCGGGTTTTGTGGGATGCCAAACGTGCCGGTGGAACAGCAGGGATGCTCTGCAGCCACATCCCAAGAACTGCTTCCAGGCTCTAGGTTTGCCCTGCTGTCAAAAATGTCCAAATCCTCTCCTACAGATGTTTATCTGACCCATTCCCAAAATCCCTGGTGACAGATCCCACAACCTCCTCGAATAATGTGTTCCCATCTTAGGACAAAATTCCTGCTGCTTTCCATCAGATTATTGACTCCTGATCCAGTGAGAAGCGCTCCCGTCAGGGTAACGTGGGATAATTCCCAGAATGACAATTTATCCAAGGGATAAGAACAGGGCGAGCCTCATGTGGAGATTTTACCCATCCAGGAACTTGGAAAAATCTCCTAAATCCAAATAGGTCAGTGCACCTGCCATCAGACGGAGTGGGCAGCATCACCTACAAACCACAGTTTGCATTTCTCCTTCTTATCTTCCTTTAATTATTATGTCCTTAAGACCCAATTCCAGCTCTCTGTTTAACTTTTGAGTGTAATTTAAAAAAAAAAAAAAAAAGTTAAAAGAAGAAAAAAAAGTCTTTGAAATGCATGTGAGCTGGCTATTATTTATATTAGAATACAAATAATATCATTATTATTTATAGTGTAGTTGGGGGATGAAAGTATAATCACCTGCAAAAAAAAAAAATGTTTAACTTTTGAGTGTAGTTTTTTAAAAAAAAACTTAAAAAGAAGGGAAAAAAAAGTCTTTGAAATGCATGCGAGCTGGATATTATTTATATCAGAATATAAATAATATAATTATTATTTATAGTGTAGTTGGGAAATGGAAGTATAACCACCTGCAAAAAAAAAAAAAAAAAAAAGGCTATTATTTATATTAGAATACAAATAATATCATTATTATTTATAGTGTAGTTGGGGGATGAAAGTATAATCACCTGCAAAAAAAAAAAACCCAAACAAATGAACAAAAACAAATACGACCAAATAATCAAGTTTTATCTAAATAATCAAAACTGTATTTAAATTTTCCATTAAACCAACAGAAAATTTCTGCCAAAAAGGAAACAGAATGGGGGTAAAACTAAAGTAAATTAGTTTTTATTAGGAAGTTCAGGATTTCTTAAGTAGATACCAATCAGGAAGGCTGAGAGAGCCTTGTGCAAGGGTGCCCAGAGCCTAAGTGTGCACAGGGGTGTGTAAGGGCACATCTGGGCACCCCAAATTGCCCAAAATAAACCAAAAACAAGCCCAGCACTGCAGCAGGACCAGCACAGGGAGAACTCCCTCGTCTGACTTCATTAATCCAACTCTTGCTCGTGTATCAAAGTGCAGCACGTTTTCTTGTAAAAATGATTAAGCTGCTAATTAAGCTGTTTATAACTTGTTTCCCTGGTTGCTAATGATAATTAACATGCAAATTAGCTGAGGGAAGAGAGGCACAGGGGTCCTCAGTTCATTACCAAGTTAATTACTGTTTGCATACTTAAACATAACAGTTATAAATGGTGGCATTTAATGTAATGGCCAAGATGATAATTATACCAACGACATTTTGAAAAGTCATTTCACTCTGTGCTATTTTTCTGGGTGATTGATGTTGCCATGGCTGCTTGATAAACTTACTGCAGGCCCAGATGACTTGGAAACAGCAGAACCAAACAAGTTATCCCTTAACAACATCCCCTTATCCCTGTTTGTTTGGAAAACAGGGAAGGAATGAGGGGAAATAAGAGCAAAAAGCTTCAACATTAACAGAGGAGGGATAAAGTGGGCTGGTTAACAGTGTTTAATTTCAGCTGGCAACATTAACAGCTTCCCATTTTCATCCCTCATGGTTATTCCAAGTTTTAGCAGCGCTGGGAGTCCCTTCTGAGGCTCAGCCCACCAAATTCATCACTGTCCTCAGCCTCAAATGCTTCTATGCTAAATAAACATGACAAATAACACATCACGCCAGAAATGTGATGACTTTGTCACTTTGCACTGGGAAGAACAGAAGCAGAGGGCACAGCTATTCCTTTGGAATGCTCCTTGCTTGGCACATTGAGGAATTTGTTCAAACAAACCTGTTCCAATGTCCCTCACTGGCCACAGAGGTGCTGAGCCAGATGGAAAATCAGCCCAATTATGAGGGTGGGAAGTCTGGGATGTTGGAGTGTTTGGATACCCAGAGGTTGGTCTTGGTCCCCAGTCACCCATGGCCCAACTGCTCCTGATTTCAGCACTTTCCATCTAGAAAATCCTGGACTTGCAAAGCCAGGCTGGGAAATTCCAGTGGAATAACTCAGAGCAGGAAAGGACAAGATTACAGGGGGTGAATTTTGTAATACACAGCCAGATCCTGACTGACTGGGTCAGATTATAAAATAACCAGGATAAAACTTCTCCAGCCTGGGCCACCTTCCACCCACACGTTTGAGAGCTCTCTTAAACACCAGTTTAATGACTAGACGTGGACTCAGAGCTCGGGTCTGGATGACAAGGTGGTGATTGGTCACAGGTTGGATTTGATGACCTTGGAATCCTTTTCCAACATCATAATTCTGTGATTTCAGCTGGAAATTTCTACCTTTGAGCCTTTGTATCAGAGATACAGCATCAGAGGGGAAGGCAGGTGCATGACCATCCTAAAGGAGCACCATGAACATCACAGGGGAGCCTCCTTCATTCACCCCACAGATTTTTACTGCTGGTCAAGCACAACCTTTGTGCCTGTAGAATAGGCAGAGCCACTTCCCTGTATCACACAGAGCCACTGCAGGACTCCCAGCACAAGGAGAACAGATTAAATTCTGCAACTGCACAGCTGAATCCCAGAGCCAGAGCCCAGACAGCCACTGAGACAGCAAAGTCTGTGTGTGGTGACCTCTGGGTGCTTTCTGCTGTCACTGCTTTAATCTCCAGAACATAAACAAAGGGATTATTCCTGATTATTCCTTTTTCTAATGGAACAACCACACTTTTCTTGTAATCTCGCTCAAGTGCATCTTAATCCTGCTCCTTAAGGAGGATCCCTGCAATCCTTTTTGTTGTCATTCTTATTGGGTGAGCAGAGATGAAAATAGTCCAGTGCCTGGAGACATCACCTTGGCTTTCTGTGCCCACACACCTTCATGCACCCAGGAGGTTGTGATTACCTGGTGAGCAGAAAAGTTTGACTGAAGAGCTGTGTAACACATTCTATAATAGGATTTTAAGTCCTGGAGAAAAGGAGGCTCAGAGGGGATCTTCTTTCTCCTGACAGGAGGGGTGTCGGTCTCTGCTCCCAGGGAAAAAGGAACAGGAGGAGGGTAAATGGCCCCAGGGCGTGCCAGGGGAGGCTCAGGTTGGACATCAGCAGGAATTTCCCCATGGAAAGGGTGCTCAGGCCTTGGCAGGAGCTGCCCAGGGAGGTTTGGGGTCTCCATCCCTGGAGGTGTCCAAGGAAGGGCTGGATGTGGCACTCAGTGCCTAGGCTGATGACAAGGTGGGGCTCAAGCACAGGATGGGCTCTGATCCTGGAGACCTTTTCCAACCTCAATGATTCTGTGGTAGAAACCACTCTTAAAAGACTGAAAACATCCTGAAAATGAATATTTCCCACCAGACTGCATTAGGAAGCAGATCTGTCACCAACACCCTTAGAGGTCTCTGGAACTCTGCTGGGATCCAAAGGAACAGCAGCAGCTGTGGGGACATGGGGACAAGGTGCCAGGGCTGCAAATTCCCTCCACAGGAGCAGGAGATCCTGCCTCAGGCTGACAACAGATCTCCCAGCAGCCCAGCTCTCCCAACAGACTGAGGGCGTGGAACTAAAGATGCCTCAGGATGAAATTTCATCCTGTGGCTTCAGACACCAGCGGAGCTCCTCTGGCTTCGGTGGGGAGGGCACCCAGCCTGGATCATTTAGGACAAGCATCTTCATTCCCCAGCCTGAATGTTCACACCAGCCTAAAGAGAGCAGAATTTGGCATTGTTTACACCAGCCTGAAGAGAGCAGAATTTGGTGTCTGCTCTCCAATAATATTTCCCACCAGAATGCATTAGGAAGCAGATCTGTCACCGACAACCCTTGGAACTCTGCTGGGATGCAAAGGAACAGCAGCAGCTGTGGGGACATGGGGACAAGGTGCCAGGGCTGCAAATTCCCTCCACAGGAGCAGGAGATCCTGCCTCAGGCTGACAACAGATCTCCCAGCAGCCCAGCTCTCCCAACAGACTGAGGGCGTGGAACTAAAGATGCCTCAGGATGAAATTTCATCCTGTGGCTTCAGACACCAGCGGAGCTCCTCTGGCTTCGGTGGGGAGGGCACCCAGCCTGGATCATTTAGGACAAGCATCTTCATTCCCCAGCCTGAATGTTCACACCAGCCTAAAGAGAGCAGAATTTGGCATTGTTTACACCAGCCTGAAGAGAGCAGAATTTGGTGTCTGCTCTCCAACTCAGAGTGAAAAATAGTCATCAAATAAGTCAAAGATTTTTTTTTTAATATTATTAATACCCCACTCCATTATGCTCCTTTCTGTCAAAGGAAGGTCATCCTTCTTTTAAGCCAAATTTTCAACCCCAAAATGCGGGTTTCTCAGCCTCAGCCATACCTACACGTGGCATTTAACAGCTATAAGAGAAGGGACTTGTTACACTGCAGGAACTGAGAGCATTTAAAAGAAAGAAGTGCAATATTTCTCAGCCCTGACTCTGAGAAACGCTGTTGCAGATGTGTTTGTGCACCTCCTGCTCTGCAAAGCAGGAAAAATAAAGTTTGCAAACTTATTCTGTATTTACTCCCTCCCCACCCACCTCCCTTTAAAAATTCATCAGTAATCAGAGACATCCCAAGGAGCTCTTGTAGTAGAGTTACTATTTAATGAATGTGTGCTAGACTTAATATTTAATGTTTAGATAGACATCTCCACAATTTATCCCTCCTCCCCTGTGTTTTTATGACCCTTTTAGGAAAGGAGCTGGTCTTGTCTACCCCACAGGACATTGGTAGACATTGGTAGACATTGTGTCTACCCCACAGGACAGCAAATTATCTGGGGGCTTGAGAAGAACCTGTAAGTCTTTAAGAGGCATTGCTGGTTCCACCTCTTACAACAAAAGGTTTAAACACTCACAGTCTCAGGGATCATACCAGGGCACAGAGAAATATTCTCTTTTTCCACTCTGCTCCTTAGATGTTGCTCCTCTTATTCCTTCAAGCTTCAAAGTTAAGAACCTAAACTGATTTAAGCTTGATACACAATGTAAAATTGGTTGTGTTTTCCTCACCTAAAGTCAACAAAACAACATTTCATGAGGCTGCTGCCTTTTTGGCCAAGCACAGCATCCCCTAAACCACCCGTGTACATCAGGGAGCACACGGGATCCTTACCCAAACCAGCCTTTTCCGGCTGGAAATGATGGATGGAGGACAATGCCATCCTCACATTCTCTGTATCTACAGGGCAAAACGTGGCTGGGAGCAACTTCCAGCCCACTCAGTCATGCAGCAAAGTCAGATGATGGGTAATGATTTTTGCAGCCTGGACCAGGCTCTGTTGGAGGCTCCAGTCCCAATTTTATTCCCACAAGCTCTGCCTGAGCCTCTGAGGAGGGGCAGAGGCATTTGATCAAGCCAGCTCCCCTTAATGTGATTTCTATTTCAGAACTGCTTCTGTCGTGCCCTTGAGTCTTTTCCTGGCAATATCACCTGTGGCCCAATGTGACAGCAATGCTAAATTATATCTTGATGGCTAATTAGGGTAATTAAAGTGAAAGTAATCAAATCAACGTAATGGGCAAACTCTTAATAAAATGTCAAAAAATCTCTATTCATCATAGAGAGATTTTTTTACTCTTTTGAATGTCAAAGAATGTGGAGAGAGAGGGAAAGAAAGAGCTGGACTTCAGAGTGGCCCTGGCTTAAAGGGACATCATCAGGCTAAACACTCCTAAAAACAGACTTGATCTATTACTAAAAACGCTCTAATTGTTAAAAAATAAGGGCTATTATTTTAAAATGAGGGTTATTATTTAAAAGATAAGGGTTATTTTTAAAAAGTAAGAGTAGTTATTTAAAATTGGGATTACTATTAAAAATAACGTTTATAATTAAAATACAAGGCTTATTAATTAAAAATAAGGTTAAAAGTTTAGGCTGCATCACAGAGTTTGCTGGTTTGTGTAAGTAATTCCCTGTATCTTGTCCTCTTTCCCCAAAATGATGAGGATCCTTTCCCCAAAGTGAATGGAATCCTTCCCCTAAGGCGAGTGGGATCCTTTCCCCAAGGTGATGGGGATTCTTTCCCTGAGGCGAGAAGGATCCTATCCCTGAGGGGAGGAGGATCCTATCCCTGAGGTGAGGAGGATCCTATCCCTGAGGGGAGGAGGATCCTATCCCTGAGGTGAGGAGGATCCTATCCCTGAGGGGAGGAGGATCCTATCCCTGAGGTGAGGAGGATCCTATCCCTGAGGGGAGGAGGATCCTATCCCTGAGGTGAGGAGGATCCTATCCCTGAGGGGAGGAGGATCCTATCCCTGAGGTGAGGAGGATCCTATCCCTGAGGGGAGGAGGATCCTATCCCTGAGGTGAGGAGGATCCTATCCCTGAGGGGAGGAGGATCCTATCCCTGAGGTGAGGAGGATCCTATCCCTGAGGGGAGGAGGATCCTATCCCTGAGGTGAGGAGGATCCTATCCCTGAGGGGAGGAGGATCCTATCCCTGAGGTGAGGAGGATCCTATCCCTGAGGGGAGGAGGATCCTATCCCTGAGGTGAGGAGGATCCTATCCCTGAGGGGAGGAGGATCCTATCCCTGAGGTGAGGAGGATCCTATCCCTGAGGGGAGGAGGATCCTATCCCTGAGGTGAGGAGGATCCTATCCCTGAGGGGAGGAGGATCCTATCCCTGAGGTGAGGAGGATCCTATCCCTGAGGGGAGGAGGATCCTATCCCTGAGGTGAGGAGGATCCTATCCCTGAGGGGAGGAGGATCCTATCCCTGAGGTGAGGAGGATCCTATCCCTGAGGGGAGGAGGATCCTATCCCTGAGGTGAGGAGGATCCTATCCCTGAGGGGAGGAGGATCCTATCCCTGAGGTGAGGAGGATCCTATCCCTGAGGGGAGGAGGATCCTATCCCTGAGGTGAGGAGGATCCTATCCCTGAGGGGAGGAGGATCCTATCCCTGAGGTGAGGAGGATCCTATCCCTGAGGGGAGGAGGATCCTATCCCTGAGGTGAGGAGGATCCTATCCCTGAGGGGAGGAGGATCCTATCCCTGAGGTGAGGAGGATCCTATCCCTGAGGGGAGGAGGATCCTATCCCTGAGGTGAGGAGGATCCTATCCCTGAGGGGAGGAGGATCCTATCCCTGAGGTGAGGAGGATCCTATCCCTGAGGGGAGGAGGATCCTATCCCTGAGGTGAGGAGGATCCTATCCCTGAGGGGAGGAGGATCCTATCCCTGAGGTGAGGAGGATCCTATCCCTGAGGGGAGGAGGATCCTATCCCTGAGGTGAGGAGGATCCTATCCCTGAGGGGAGGAGGATCCTATCCCTGAGGTGAGGAGGATCCTATCCCTGAGGGGAGGAGGATCCTATCCCTGAGGTGAGGAGGATCCTATCCCTGAGGGGAGGAGGATCCTATCCCTGAGGTGAGGAGGATCCTATCCCTGAGGGGAGGAGGATCCTATCCCTGAGGTGAGGAGGATCCTATCCCTGAGGGGAGGAGGATCCTATCCCTGAGGTGAGGAGGATCCTATCCCTGAGGGGAGGAGGATCCTATCCCTGAGGTGAGGAGGATCCTATCCCTGAGGGGAGGAGGATCCTATCCCTGAGGTGAGGAGGATCCTATCCCTGAGGGGAGGAGGATCCTATCCCTGAGGTGAGGAGGATCCTATCCCTGAGGGGAGGAGGATCCTATCCCTGAGGTGAGGAGGATCCTATCCCTGAGGGGAGGAGGATCCTATCCCTGAGGTGAGGAGGATCCTATCCCTGAGGGGAGGAGGATCCTATCCCTGAGGTGAGGAGGATCCTATCCCTGAGGGGAGGAGGATCCTATCCCTGAGGTGAGGAGGATCCTATCCCTGAGGGGAGGAGGATCCTATCCCTGAGGTGAGGAGGATCCTATCCCTGAGGGGAGGAGGATCCTATCCCTGAGGTGAGGAGGATCCTATCCCTGAGGGGAGGAGGATCCTATCCCTGAGGTGAGGAGGATCCTATCCCTGAGGGGAGGAGGATCCTATCCCTGAGGTGAGGAGGATCCTATCCCTGAGGGGAGGAGGATCCTATCCCTGAGGTGAGGAGGATCCTATCCCTGAGGGGAGGAGGATCCTATCCCTGAGGTGAGGAGGATCCTATCCCTGAGGGGAGGAGGATCCTATCCCTGAGGTGAGGAGGATCCTATCCCTGAGGGGAGGAGGATCCTATCCCTGAGGTGAGGAGGATCCTATCCCTGAGGGGAGGAGGATCCTATCCCTGAGGTGAGGAGGATCCTATCCCTGAGGGGAGGAGGATCCTATCCCTGAGGTGAGGAGGATCCTATCCCTGAGGGGAGGAGGATCCTATCCCTGAGGTGAGGAGGATCCTATCCCTGAGGGGAGGAGGATCCTATCCCTGAGGTGAGGAGGATCCTATCCCTGAGGGGAGGAGGATCCTATCCCTGAGGTGAGGAGGATCCTATCCCTGAGGGGAGGAGGATCCTATCCCTGAGGTGAGGAGGATCCTATCCCTGAGGGGAGGAGGATCCTATCCCTGAGGTGAGGAGGATCCTATCCCTGAGGGGAGGAGGATCCTATCCCTGAGGTGAGGAGGATCCTATCCCTGAGGGGAGGAGGATTCTTTCCCCAAAATGATGAGGATCCTTTCCCCAAAGTGAGTGGAATCCTTCCCCTGAGGTGAGGAGGATCCTTTTCCCAGAGTGGAATCCTTCCCCTGAGGTGAGGAGGATCCTATCCCTGAGGTGAGGAGGATCCTATCCCGAAGGTGAGGAGGATTCTTTCCCCAAAATGATGAGGATCCTTTCCCCAAAGTGAATGGAATCCTTCCCCTAAGGCGAGTGGGATCCTTTCCCCAAGGTGATGGGGATTCTTTCCCTGAGGAGAGAAGGATCCTATCCCTGAGGTGAGGAGGATTCTTTCCCCAAAATGATGAGGATCCTTTCCTCAAAATGATGGAGGATCCTTTCCCCAAAGTGAGTGGAATCCTTCCCCTGAGGTGAGTAGGATCCTTTCCCCGAGGTGAACCATCATTTCTGCCAGATGAGGGGGATCATGCCCTGGCCATGCCCTGAGCATCCCTCCCGCTCCCTCGGGATAAGGAGGGAGAAGGGCAGGCACGGTTCCCGTGCCCGTCCCCGCCCCGCAGCACACCCGGGCAGTGTTTGCGGTCTCCAGGCAACACTCCTGCCCTGTTCTCCCTCCCTCCTTTTCTCCTTCCTTTCCTCCTTCCCTCCCGTCCCGTCCGCCCCAGCCCCGGGCTCGTCCCCTCTCAGGTATCGGCAGGACAGGGCTCAGGTGTGCGGGATGAGGAGCAGCAGCCTCCGCTGGGTGGAAAAAAGCCGATTTTATCCTCCTTTCTCCAGGCCAATGGAAAAGGTAAGGGGTGGGGGAAGCATCAAGGTGTGGCCCTGTTTCCTCCGTGTCCCCCGCCATCGGCGACATTGATGATTAAAGATTGAAATTATGATTAAAGATTTATCAAAATGGTTGTCCCAGCCTCATTCCATGGGCAGGGAACGCTGACCAAGGGGGGTGGGTGTTTCCCAACTTCTGTGATGTTTCTCCTCGTGGCTTTACTCCCCCAGAAACCTGGCAGTGACCAGACTTTGGCTTTTCACAGCACCTGGGCTTGCTGGCGTCTGGCATGTGAAAAGCTGCTCCCTCCCAGAAAAACTTATGTTCCGAGCCCCTCGTGGCTGATTTTCTGCTAAAATTCTGCTCCATGGTCCCCTATGGCTGATTTTCTCTCAAACCTGTGCTCCACAGCCCCTCATTTTTGATTTTCTGCTCAAACCCTGCTCCACAGCCCTTCACTGCTGATTTTCAGCTCAAACCCTGCTCCACAGTCCCTCATTGCTGATTTTTTCTGCTCAAACCCTGCTCCACAGCCCCTCATTGCTGATTTTATGATAAAATTCTGCTCCACAGCCCTTCGCTGCTGATTTTCTGTCAAAACCCTGCTCCACAGCCCCTTATGGCTGACTTTCTGCTCAAATTCTGCTCCACAGCACCTCATGGCTGATTTTTCACTAAAATTCTGTTCCACAGCACCTCACTGCTGATTTTCTGCTAAAATTCTCCTCCACAGCCCCTCCTTGCTGATTTTCTGCTCAAACTCTGCTCCACAGCCCCTCATTTATTATTTTCTACTCAAACCCTTCTCCACAGCCCCTCACTGATGATTTTCAGCTCAAACCCTGCTCCACAGCCCCTCACTGATGATTTTCTGCTGATTTTCTGCTCAAACCCTGCTCCACAGCCCCTCATTGCTAATTCTCTAATAAAATTCAGCTCCACAGCGCCTCACTGATTATTTTCTGCTCAAACCCTGCTCCGCAGCCCCTCATTGCTAATTGTCTAATAAAACTTAGCTCCACAGCCCCTCACTGATTATTTTCTGCTCAAACCCTGCTCCGCAGCCCCTCATTTCTGTTTTACAGGCCCCGGCCATGTCCCCCCCGTGATGCCGCTCGGTGAAGGCCCAAGCACAGGAAATGTCCCCCGAGGAGCTCGCCGCCCTGCTCTGTGGGGAAGGGGACGAGCGCCTCTCCCAGCAGGAATTTCCAGCAGCCACGGCTTTTTACCTGGCCGCCTTCAGCTGCTGTGCCCCCACAGCAGTGCAGAGAGTGAACTCCATGGCCCACGGGCTCTGGGAGCGAGTGGTGGCCACCTTGGAGGCCTGGTGCCAAGGCAAGGCTCAGATCCCCAAAATCCAGAGCAGGAACCTGGCCGTGGTGTCCCTCAGCGTGGGAATAGCAGCACTTTTCCTCTCCACCCTGATCCCCAACAATGTGGTGGCCTCTGTGTACGAGCTGGAGGCCCTGCTGCGGCGAGGGTGCTCGGAGGAGGTGGTGAGCAAATGCAATCTCCTGCTGGAGGATAACCCGAGGGGTTCCATGGAGCTGCTGCTGCTGAGGGCGCTGGCACGGGTGCTCTCAGGGACACAGGTTGGGAAGGGAATCGTGGATTACATCCAAGCCTTTTTGCTGCACCAAACTGAGGCAGTGGCCTACGTGTGCAGCAGGCAAAGGGAGCACCTGCCCCAGGTCGTCCAGGCTTTCTCTGATCATCTCTCCACGTGCCAGGAGGGAAGCCCAAGCTGCAGGTCCTCGGAGCAGTGGCTGGGTGACTGCTACAGCTTCCTGGCTGCGGTGGCACCGGGGCACACCTGGGTGTGCAGGGCACGGGCAGCCCACCTCCGAAAAACAGGAGAGTTTCAGGAGAGTGTGGCTGTCTGCAGCAAGGCCCTTGAGAGATTCTCAGCTGAGAATCTCAGAGGTGAGGACATTCTGGCTCTGCTCCTGGAACGTGCTGCTGGGTATTTCTTCCTGGGAGGATGCACGCAGGAAATGATGCAGGATTTAGCAGCGGCCTTTGCAGCAGACCCTGCCCGGGCAATGAAACGCTTTGAAGAGCTTTTCTCACCCTGTGATGCTGAGAAGGTCGAGGAGCAGGCCAGAGCTGCCCTGGAGGGGAGGTTTGCAGCATACAGGGAGGCTGTGCGTGCTCGGGCTGAGCTCAGGGGCACCTGTGGCACTGAGCTGCTCCCTCCTGTCATCCAGACAATCCAGCTGCTCCTGCACATCTGCCCAGGGTCCAGCCGGGAGCTCAGTGTCAGGCTGGCAGACTGTCACCTCCTGCAGGGACACTCCGGGGCCGCCCTGGACATGTGTGAGCAGCTGCTGGCAGCAGAGCAGAGCACTTACCACAACACCCTGCTGGCACTGCGAGGCTTCTGCTCCCTCCACGCCCAGGACCAGCAGGGAGCCCTGCAGGATTTCCAGAGGGTCATCGAGCACGAGTCCCCACATCCCAACAGCTGCATCAAAGCCCTGTGTGGGCGTGGGCTGATCCGAATTTCTGGTGGCAGCAATTACTTGACAGCCCTGGATTATATCACAGCTTGCCAGTTAAAGCTGGATGAAACCATCTTCACCATCAAGTCCTACGTGCCATGGAACCAGAGGGGATTGCTGCTGAAGGTCCTCCAGGAGGAAGGACAGATGATGCTCCAGAAAAAGAGGTACCCAGGAGGCAGCTCAGTTTCCTTTCAGAAAAAGCAAACAGGGCTGTGCACATTCCTAACCTTGAAGGTGGTTTTTTTTTTTTTTTTTTTTTTTTTTAAATTGGCCTTTGTTTTTCCTCTCCAGAGATGCCCCTGGGGTTTTCCAGCTGGCTTCTCTCTTGGTGGAGCTGGACAGCTCTGATGAGGCATCCCAGCTCCTGTGTGCTGATGCGCTGTACCAGATGGGCCGTGGGGAAGAAGCCCACAAGATGCTGTCACTGGCCCTCTCCAGAAACCCCCAGAGGGCTCCTGTGCTGGCCAGGCTGGCCCTGCTGCAGCTCAAGAGAGGCTTTTTGTATGATGGCAACCAGGTAAGGAGCACCTGGAAAGCCTCATCCTCGGGGTCATTCCCTCCTCAACAGCTTTGCCAGGTTTTTTTCCCAGACCACAGTGAAATTACAGATTAATCCCTGTGTTCAGTGGTTTTGGTGCATTTCCCCTTTATAACTAAACTTTGCTGTTAGGAGCTCCCTGAATAGCAGCAGGGAGAGCTGTGACACAGTGAAACTTGGAGCCCACATGCAGAACCTCTAGCAGAACTTAAAGGTGTAAATACAGGGCTGATATTGCCATAAAATCATGGAATCACAGGAATTTGTGTCAAAAAGGCCTCACAAGGACTCCCAGTTAAATCCAGCTCATTCCTCACATGCTTTTTAATGGCATTTCTCAGCACTTTAACCAGGCAGAGCATCCTCTCCCTGGGGACAACATTATGGGATTGGAATGCTCCCTTAAAGAAAAGAAGGCACAAGTGCCACCTCCCCAATTACCCTAATGAAGCATTGGAGAAGAAAAACACAAGTGCAGAAACTTCAATATCAATATTCAGTTTTCTTTCTCCAATGCTGATAAATTGTGCTGGAAACCCTGAAAGCCATTCCAGCAAGTTGGTTCTCCAGGATTACAAAGCTGAATTCCCAGGCTCTGCCATCAGAGGGAACTCTTGTATTCTTTTTAAAACGCCATATAAATTCTGCTAACCCATAAGGAGAAGGGTTTTATTGTCAGCACTTCACTACTGCCTATGAAAACGTTTGCTGTAATTTGCTGCCTTTGGGAAGGCTGTTAATGAAGGGTGTGGCTTTATTAGAATGCTCTCCTTGGAGGTTGGATTTCCATCTGCAGCCTCTGCTGAAATTTCTTCATGGAACATCTGAAAATTTATCTCCAAAATATTTTTATCCCACCTGCCTGTCAGATGCCAATCACTTTTATCTATCAATAAAATAAAGACATTTATGAGTTCAAGGGATGTGTCTGGTACATCAGATAGGATAACTTTGTTCTTGCCCAGATTTCTCTGGCTCAGATTTGAATATTCAGTCCCTGCTGAGCACTGTAATCTTTTGATTCATTTTCATTGGAAACAAAGTAAAAAAAGTGCTTGTTGAGGCAAAGATACCAAAAGTCAGACAGGATTCTTTTCCAGAAGGACAGTACTTTGTGGGTTTGAATCCATGCTTTTCCCAGATTACCAATAACAATACTAAAAATAACTTACAGCAGTTCCCTAATTTTCCATTAATTCACTGGTTTTGATTTTGCAGTCAAAAGGATCACTGGAATCCTTGTGTTCCTCAGGAACATTCTCTTTTTTGGGCAATCATCCTGCATTTATAAAAATACTCCACTGCCAATGTGGATGCTACCCAAAACAAAGCAGGCAGCACCAGGTGTTTGCCCAGAATTATTTCCACAGCTGCAGTGGTGGTGAGGAAAGATAAGAATCCCTGTTTTCTCCAACCTGCATTCACAGCAGGGCCAGCTGAGGAGATAAATCAGGGAGATTTGTGCTCCTGGCCTGGCTGAACCCCCAGGGAGAGTTGGGGATGCTGGAGAAGGACACAAAGCTCTCACACACAACCTCACATCCCATCCAACTCTTTCTCTGCTGCCTTTTCCTCTCCCATCCTAAAGCTGCTGAGGAGATTGATCAGAATTGGAGACTCCTCCTGCCTCCTGCCAGTGCTGGACATTTTCCAGGACGAGGACCGAAAGCTGCTGCAGAGCCACTGCCGCTGGCGAGCCCTGGCCATCCTCAAGGGCAAACAGGAGGCTGCTGCCATCAAAGAGGCCATTGCCCACCTGTCCTTTGCCATCCTTGCTGCAGGTAGGACACCAGGATGCCTGTGGGGATTTGCTCCTAAGGGAAATGATGTGGGTGGGCAGGATGTCCAGGTCTCCTCTGTCACCTCCTCAGTGAGGGCTGACACAGCACGTTCACCTGGGCCGTGAAGTGGTGGAGTTCAACAATAAGGAATTTTAAATTCCTTGAAATGGGTTCAGCTCAGTTCTACAGGGACATCACCCCCTTTTCTTCAGCCAGTGCAAAGAAGTGAGTGCAGCCCCTCACACATTTCACTATCCCAGCTTTCCCTCAGGAGAGAGACCAGGCTGACATGGAAATTCTTCTGGCATGTTCCAAGTACAACCATGTTTGTATGGAAATCTGCCTTTCACTCTGAGCAAATGTTATGACAGCAGCACTGAGAAGAAGAGAGACTGGCTCGTGGAAATGGAATAAAAACCCTGTTAATTGCTTGGAGATGGTTCCATTTCACAGCCCGTGCATTCCAGCTTATCAGCTCCCCACCTGCTAGAACAGATGCTTGTTAAGGAATAGATATTGTCTTTAGAGGAGCCAACTGGTAGAGCTCCAGAGTGATAATAACCTTTGGTACAGAAGTTTTGGAGCAAATCAGGCGGGAGAAAAAGCCTCATTACTGCAGAGGAATTGCTTGGAGCCTGTCTGCTGGCTGATCCCTGCAGGCAGCTGCATTTGATGACCTCCCTATGAAAACATATTTCCAGTGGCACTGATGATTTATCATCCAATACTGGATGCCACAATTATTGATTGCAACCCTGGGCATGTTAAGATCCTTATCGAAATTGCCTTGGAAGGAAGGGATATGTGGATGGCAGGCAGAGAAATGCTCTGCAGGCAGGGAATGGAGGGACCAGGATTTTCTCTGACAACTCTATGTGTTTATTTGGGCAGTACTTGTGTGAAAGCAGAGGGAAAAACAAAACAAAACAAAACAAAAAAATAAAATAAAGCACCTCAGTACCACAAATCCCAGTGCATATTAATTCTGGCAGGGAATTAGTCCCATCTGGATAACTCATTTATCCAAAACAATGTGTACCTTCCCTGCCCGTGGGAGAGGGCTGGGGACTCTTTAAGGTCCCTTCCAACCCAAACTATTCTGTGATTCTGACCCCACTTTATTAAAACAGCCAAATGGCTTTGTGCCTCCACTCTCACATAGCCACAGATCTCCCTCTTAGAGCTTTCTCCTCTCATTCCTGCTGCTCCCACTCCAACCTGACTCAGATTCTTCTTTCCTTTCAACTCATGGCTGATAACACATGGCAGGAATTCCACTTGCAACAAAAATAAAGGAAACTTCCACTTAAGAAAACTTTCATCCTGAGGTATCCTCAGGCCAAGTGGAGCTTTTTTGGAGCTTCCTGTGGGTATCCTTGCAGTAACCATGGCTACATCCCTGTCCTCCAGGTGGTTATGCTGAGGATTGCCTCCTCACCAGGGCCCGATGCTATGGGCGCCTTGGGCAGATGAAAACTGCAATTTTTGATTTTAATGCTGTTCTGAAGGAGGATCCCAGGAATGTGCAAGCTCTGAGTGGCCGAGGCTTTGTTCACCTCGCTCTGAGGCAGCAGAAGGTACTGTCCATGGGGGGCTTTGCCGGTTTTTCTGAGGGTACTGAACAATATGAGTGTAAAGCATCACAGAATTTGTCGTGGAATCACTGGAATCAGAGGTTTCTCACAGAATTTGGATAGTGAAAGGCTCTGAGTTTGGCTGGGTTTATGAACAGCCCATCTGGCTTTACTGATTTTCTTCCCCAAGCCTAGGGAGAGGAGGGCTAAACCTTGGTCATGATTTTCTGTGATAACCCAAGGAGTTTAAAGCACTTTGCAAACACTCATCCAAACCTGCCTTTATGACCTCCTATCAGCTTTGCAAATGGAAAAGTTGCAGCACAAAAACAAGGAAAAGCAAAGTTTTTCCATGGTTCAGCAGAGAACAGAAAGCAGCTGAAAGAACAAATGATCAATACTTAATTACTGCTTCCATTTCTTTCCTTGGTGTTGTTTTTCCACAGGAGGCAGTGCAAGATCTGATCTCAGCACTGAAGGTGGAGGCAGGAGCAGTGATCCCAGCAATCCTGTCCTTGAAGCCTGAAGCCCAAAGGTTGGTCACTGGGTGGCTCCTCCAGCATGGCAGGGCCACTCTCAGCGAGCTCGTGGCCACCAAAGATGTCCCAGGAGAAGAAACCCTTGGGGACCTTCTCACGATGGCAAAAGCACTGACCAAAATCTGCAGGGCTGCACGACATCACATCTTCTACACTGATGTTTTGATGGCAAATGGTGAGTTCCAGTCCTTCAGCACAGCTGGTCAGGCCTGGTGAAGGAGCAGAAAATGGATAGAAGTGGATATGAAATGTCAGGGGTGTTGCTGGATGGTGCTGGATGGTTCTGGATGGTGCTGGGTAATGCTGGATGGTGCTGAATAGTGGTGGATAATGCTGGACAATGCTGGATGGTGCTGGATGGTGCTTCTCAAGAGAAGTTTGAAAACACTTTGGGACAGGTATGACATAATTAACACCTTTAAATGCAGACTGGCTGCCTGAACCCACCTCGCTGTGGTTTCTCGGTACCTTTCTCCCCACAGGATGGGTTGTGGAGTTTGTGCTGGTGTTCCCCAACAGGAAGGCACCAGGAGGCCCTCAAGCACCTGCAGGAAGCCTTTGGCCACTGTCCTGCTGAGGACTTTGCCAGGGCTCGCTTGGCTGTGCTGCAGCTGCAGAGCAGGAACGTGGCAGGGGCAGCTGCCCCGCTCAGCGTCCTGGCCAGGAGAGATGAGAAGGACTTGGCCTTTCTCCTGAACTTTGTAGACACCAAGAAACAGCAGCATCTTGCTCAGGTACAGCCCTTTTTTTTTCTTTTTTTTTTTTTTGAACCCACATCTGTGGATTCAGTGGGCAAAGAATTGGGAAGCAAAACTGGGATTGAAGGGATTTCTCCCTGCCTTGAGAAGTGTGTGGGAAGAGTTTTAGCAGATGGACAGGGCACAAATTGGCTTTTCCTCCAGCCAGGTCAGGGAGCTGGAGCCAAACTTCTTCCACTGCAGTGACCTTGATCAGTCTCTAATCATCCATCATTGCCACACCTGAGCATTTGGGATTCCTTTTTGGTCTCCCTGGCACAAGAGCTGGTGATGCCCACACTGAAATTCAGGGGGTGTGAGGGCAGCAGGTAGGGATTAAACAGATCATTGCTAATTGTACTCTGGGGGATACATGGGGCCCATGGATGGCTCCTGGTGAAGGGGGATTCATGTTTTGTTAATTTTCTTGATGAAAAGAAGCTGAATATTTCAATTCAGTGACATTAAATGCTTCCATCCTTCTTTTGTGCAACATTTAGGATTTCTAGTATGTTCACATTTTTACAAAATGTAAGGTTTTGAGGCTGGTTTTCTTAGCTAAAATTGACACAACAATGCCACAAAGCTCTGGTCCCCCCAAAGTATTTATT
Organism: Pyrgilauda ruficollis; assembly: GCF_017590135.1. NCBI lineage: Eukaryota > Metazoa > Chordata > Aves > Passeriformes > Passeridae > Pyrgilauda > Pyrgilauda ruficollis. The sequence goes on along the minus strand of NW_024525378.1, from coordinate 4,237,644 downwards.
ACTAAGCATTTTTTCATGTTTCTCCCCCAAAGTACACCCAGAAAGTATCTCCAATAACAAGACAAGAGAAGGTCAGATTGATGGCAAAGAGCTTTAACACTCAGCCAAGCATCTGCAATTCTGATTACCCAGAAGCTCTGTGTTCTGAGAATCAGTTTGCTTCCTTTTATTCAATTTGTTGCTGGTGTGCACCCTGGTGAGAAGCTATATTGTTATGCTCTCTCCCAGGTTATAAAACAAACAACATGCTGATATCCTTAATGCAGCAAGAGGAGCCCTTGGAATGTATTTGAACAGAACAGCAGGAGGATATAAGTAAACAAGTATTAATTTACCAGTCCCCAGACATGACCCATTACAGAGAAAAGAGCCCCTCTCTTCTAAATAATGTAAAAAGTTCAGTCTTAGGGGGAAGAGTTGGAAGATTTCAGAGGCAATTTGCAATCTTCCACTTTAGAAAGTTGATAAAGGAACAACTGAGACTGTGAGTAGGGAGGCTCTAAGGAGGTGTCTGTAAATGAAGACACATTTTACAGCTGAATTTCCCCTGCTGCCACATCACTCCTTCTGTGGGGGTCTCACAGCCCAGTCCATCCATGCTGCTTCCCTTCTGAGGCAGCACAGGAGGGATGTTCTTTGCTGTCAGTAAGAAAAGAAAAATGAAAATAAAAAATCAAACTAACATTTGTATCGCTTATACTGCACTGACAAGAGAGAACCCACTGGTGCCACAGGTGAGTGAAGCCTTTAAAATGGGAGAGAAACTTATTTCTGCCTCTTTTTGGCAGTTGTGTCTGAAATAAAACCCCTCACTGTAGCTTATTTATCATGAGAGATTGAGACAAGGGGTGTGACCAGGCTGATTTCAAAACTGGAGCCCAATACCAGAGTTGGAAGTTTAAAAAGAAAACATTGCTCTCTTTCATCCCATGCTTTTGTTCAACCAGTGAATGTTTGAACTCAAGCACCTGGGGGTTTTTGGATGTATTTTGTGACCAGGGGAGGAGTGTGTGCTCTCTGGGGTGTGGAAGGAATTGTTTCATCCACCTGCCCAGTGTCTGAAAGGATTTCCCAGCAGCACTTCCTTTTGCCTGTCAGGTTATTCTGGTTTATGAAAGGAAGACCTCAGTAAAAGCAAAGTTTTAAAAGCTTACAGACAGAATTAATGCTAAAATTCCCAATGATGGCCTGACTTTGCCAGGGTTCCTACCCTGGGAGAGGGAGTTTGCTCTGTTCCTGAATTTCCCAGGTAGGAAAAGAAGAGTTCAGAGTTCACACCCAGGCTCAGCACTCCAGCACAAAAGCATTTCTGCCACGTTGTTTTTTTGAGAATTTGGAATTACAGGCATTTTAAAAACGTGTCATCATTATTTTAAAAACGTGCCATCATTCCTGGAGCCAGGTCTGAAGAGCTAAAAATAGTTCTCCATAAGCTGAATAGGAAAGGGTGGAGGAAGGAGAAAGCTCCTTGATGTACTCTTTTTTTTTTCATGGAAAACAAAGTCACAAAATTCTCCCATTATTTATAGTGAAAGGGTCTCATGCTGAGAAATTTGTAAACAACTGGGAGAGCCCCATGGGAATAGGAATCTGAAAGATTTATTAAGCTGCAAAAGGTCAGAGGAAGGGAGTTTGCTTGCTGCTCGTGCAGCTTCAACCCTTGGCTTTCCTAAGTCAGGGGTAAACGCACGACTGATTCCCAACCCCTCACACAGATCCTCGGGGCTGCAGCTGCTGTGGAGATCCAGATTCCTACAAAAAATGGTCTCCAAAACTACATGGACTGTGCCAGAGTTAGGTGAAGTTGCCATTCCAAATGGCCTTCATGGCATGTGCAGGTGGGGAAGGAAAGACTTGCTCCAAACTCTCCTGGAAACACCCAACCCTCTCCCAAAGATCAGAGTTTATCATTCCATCTGCTGGGATTTACTGCTCAGGGACTGACCCCTGGCCATAATTCCATGCCCAGTAAACTCCTCACTCTTTTTTCTTTCTAAGGAATTAAGCCTTGGTCTTGTCATAAGGTTGGTCCCTAGGGACTGGATCCAAAAAACGTCACAAAAATATGTGTATGTTCAGTCCTTTACACCCAGTGAGGTGAACAGATGGAAGAAAGAGACACAGAGACCTAATCCAGGAATCCAGGGATCCACTCATTGCCCTTTCCACATGACACCTGAATTATTTCAGTCTGGAAGTCAAAATCAAGCTTTTAGTGACAAGCTGGACTCGAATTCCCCTGGAATGCACTCCAAGGATTTTCCTGCCCTTCCAGGTCACCTGCAATGAGGCTGATGACAAAAATGCTTCTCCAAGGCCACGTGCAGGGAGCAGCTGAACCCAGCTGTGCCATGTCCTTCTGGCTTCCTTTGCCTTCCCTCCCTGAGCCTGGCTTTCATCTTTATCTCTGTTAGGAGATAACGTGCAAGCTGCTGGTTAATCTTTCCCTGTTACACACCAAAAATGTCCCAGCTCAGGTCTCTTAAGTCAGGCAGAGACAAAAGAGAATCCAGAATCCAGCTGCCCAACCTTGCTCCATCTGCAAGGGTGAAAGGGAATCCTTTCTTTTCAGATGGGATTTTTCCTCCAAGTGTGGCAGGAAAGGCAGAGTCTCGTGGCTTGTTTTGGGGACTCTCAGGGAAATGTGAAGGAATCAAAGCAGTGGCTCAGTGAAGAAATGCAATATTGCAATATTGCTCAGTGAATAAATACAATATTGTGGTGCAATAACCCCAAATGCCCCAGGTTAGAGCACTGAAACCTCCAGCACCAGATTCAACATTCAGCACAACAACAACCATTGTGTTTTCTTCTGCCTCTGAGACAACAAATGCACCTTAGAGGCTGAAAATGACAATTTAACCACACAAACACAAGCTGTCTTGAGGAACTGCACTGCGTTCCTTGGAACAATGTGATCCAGAACTCTGGAATTTCTAGGGGGGAAAAAAAAACACCTTCTCCTGCCAAGATGCTCTTCAGGCAGCTGCAATTCCACCTTGATCCCTTGTCAAATTCCTGCCACTGAGGGGACACTGAGGAGTTCTCTTAAAAACATTTCAAAGGACAAAGCAAATGTGCTGCTCTTTAAATGTACACAGGACATCTGAGATGGGTTTGGACAGGCTGCCTGAAAATTTATGGCCAGAATTGTTAAAGCCAGGGGTTGACACTACTGGGGGAGAAGTCCTATTGCTATTGCTCTGTGTGGAAGCTGAGAGACTCCTTAACAAATATGTCAAGAAAAATAGGAATAGACATATATTTTCTTTTATATATATATATATAATTATTTATATATGTTATCTTACCTGTATGCAAAAACACACCAATTATTGTTTCTCCAGCTAGATGCAATTCCAACATTTGATAAAACAACTAACATTTCTTAGTGTCTGTGTGTATGACCAATCCAAACTAGATATTCCCCTATTTTTTCCTCTTCATTACATGGATTTTTCCCTTTATAACTTGGATTACTCTGTCCCCACAGGCAGCAGCCCAGGAAGGGAAGGTGCTGATGAAAAGCCATGACCACCAGCAGGCTCTGGGCTACCACAGCCTGGCTGTGCTGGCCAGCAGGGCCAGCCCCAGGTACCTGAGGCGCAGAGCTGCCTGCCTGATGCACCTGAAAAAATACGAAAAAGCTCTGAAAGACATGGAAAAAGTGATCCAGGGGCATGGGTGTAACAGCCCAAAAACACAGGCTGGGGACCACTGCTGCCAGGGCTTCCTGCTGCTGGCCCTGGCTCGGGAGGAGGCAGCAGTGCAGCACTACATGCAAGCCCTGCAGCTGGATGAGCCCCTGGCCCTGGGCACCATCACTGAGTGCCCTGGCAGGGAATGTTTAACCAAAATATTTCATAAAATTGCACAATATAACTTTGAAAAGCAGCGTTATGAAGAGGCCTGGAAAATCACAGACTATGGGCTTAAAATTGATAAAAGTTCTGAGCTCCAGAAGCTGAAAGCAAGACTCAAAAGAGAGGCATCGAGCTGTAGCATACATTGATTTCTCTGTTTGGGGATTTTCCAGTCTGATTGCTTTCTGGGAGGCTGCAAGAATGAAGGAAAGATGAAAAAGATAAGAAAGATGAGAGGCTGATGATAAATATGCAGCAGACGTGACACTGAACAAGGAGTAGAAAGTTTAAGGCAGCAAAATAAAACTGACCAAGAGAGCAATGAAGAAAAAAAGCAAATTGCAGCATTCAGGATTCCTTAAAATCATTGTGGATTATGTAAACTCCCCGTTGTGAAAAAAGCCCTTTTTTCTGGCTAAACAACAAATTCTAACACAGGGGTTCCAGTCCTACTGAAGGAAAACATTCAAAACACTTGCAGCTCATGAATAATAATAATGTATTTCCTAGCTGGCATTTGATGAGCTTTAACACATACTGTTCAAGCAATTCACCTTATTTTTAAGGGCCAGTTAAAAGGATCAGTCAAAAGTAACTCCTGTAAGGTGTTTGTGAAGGCTCTGTCTGTTGGTTACTACTGGAAGGAAAACATGATCCAAATTTTTTTTTACAGCTTGCAAATGGAGTCAACAGTTGTTTAAGGATATAATTTCATGATTGGAAAGAAGCTCTCCCCCAGCATCTTGATGCCCATTATGGGGAAAAGCCTCATCAGTGTCACTAGGATTAAAATTTAATTTGAAGGGGTGTGTTACACCCCTCTCCTGCCCCACTCCTGGATGAAGGATCTGCCCTGCTGGGAATGCAGTGGATTTGCCAGGATCAGCACCAATATCAGGGATGGGGCAGCACAAGCCCCAGATAAACTGCTCTACTGCCCCAGGGGGCAGTGAAATAACAGATAAACTGTTCTCCTGCCCCGGGGGGCAGTGAAATAACAGATAAACTGTTCTACTGCCCCAAGGGGCAGTGAAATAACAGATAAACTGTTCTACTGCCCCAAGGGGCAGTGAAATAACAGATAAACTGTTCTACTGCCCCAAGGAATAGTGAAATAACAGATAAACTGTTCTACTGCCCCAGGGGACAGTGAAATAACAGATAAACTGTTCTACTGCCCCAAGGGGCAGTGAAATAACAGACAAACTGTTCTACTGCCCCAAGGAATAGTGAAATAACAGATAAAACTGTTCTACTGCCCCAGGGGACAGTGAAATAACAGATAAGGAGAAAGGTGAGACTCAACAGAGATCAAACATCCACTCAGGAACTCCTGCCCTGATATCCACTCCAGGCTTCACCTCGGTGTCTCCCTTGGCCAGCAGATAACAGGGGTCATCTCTCCACGGACTGATCATCTCTGGTGTCTGCCAGAGCTGCTGAATCCCATCCCTCACACTCCTGGGTGTTCAAACCCCAGAGGCAGCCCTGCAGCTCATCCATGCTGGAGGCAGCATCCAGTGGGATTGCTCCCAGAGCTGCAGCATTCCTTCCTTCCTCCTCCTCCCTGCTGAAAAAGGTGGAATCAGCCCCTGGCAGGCCCAGGAGGGCTTGTCCTGCTGTGCTTTTCCTTTTTCCAGCTTTCAGGTGGACTTGGGTCAGTGCTGGGACATCCCTGGGGGTTCACCTGTGTGATGGGAGCCCTCAGCTCAGCCCAGAAGCAGAAAGGACCCGAGGTGGGGCCCAGAGCAGCAGCTCCTTCCTTTGTTTTGGCTGCTCCAAAAGAGTTGTCCCAGTGTTTTTGGAGTGTGGTAATAGAACCATGGAGAAAAACAGAAATTACTGCTGAAAACAAAGATTAAAGCAATGCTGAGGAGTGCTCTGCTGCTTTGATTAGGATGAAAGAGAAGAGGCAGCATTCTCTTTTTTTGTTGAGCTGTTATCTCAAAGGCAACATTCCAGGGTGGGACTTCATTCAGCAGCCATGGGATCAGCCCATAGCAATGATACCACCTGGAACCTTCCACCTCCTCCTCCTCCCTGCATGCTCCTTTTTTCTGCCCTAAGAGCACAGGTAAGACTGGGCTTCTTGCCCTTCAAACTCCATTTTAATCCTAGTGACACTGATGAGGCTTTTTCCCCATAATGGGCATCAAGATGCTGTGGGAGAGCTTCTTTCCAAGCATGAAATTATATCCTTAAACAACTGTTGGCTCCATTTGCAAGCTGGAAAAAAAAAAAAAAAAAATTGATCGTGTTTTCCTTCCAGTAGTAACCAACAGGCAGGAAATTCTGTCTCAAGAAAATTTTTGAGAAGTGGTTGTTTAAGGCTTTGTAATTTTTTCTGGAAGTCTTTCCATTATGTAAAAACAAGATATCCCACTTTTTTCACACCATGGAAAGCACTGGGAAGACAATCCATTTGTTCTGTCCCCCAGAGTAATATTCCCTCCTGTAGTCTGTAAGATTGGGACATTTTGGCCTTGGTTTTTTTGTTAAGCAATGTATTCTCCTGGTCAGAATGCATTTCTGCCCCAAAAGAATTTTTTTTTTCTTTAAAAATAAGGACCACAGGCATCCCTGCAAGACTGCTAGAGAGTTGTCCTGAGGAAAAATTCCTTTTCGGGTGACTGCCTTTTCCTCATGGCCTTGAGGAATGGCTGCTTCTCCCAGCACCTTCTGACTCTTCTCATCAGCATTTTCATTGGTTTCTTTTATTTTCCTAGTCCTCTGTCTGTGCCCACTAAAGTCCTTTGCCTGTACCCAAGCTGCTGATTTATTCTTTAATTCTCTGCTGTGTTCTTACTCTTCCAGCCCATTTCTAGGAGAGGGCTTGGAGTAACCTGGGACAGTGGGAGGAAAAAGCCATTTTCTAAACAAAAAAAAAACCACAAACAAACAAAACCACAAAAAAAAAAACCCACAAAACCAAAACAAAACACCACAACAACAAAAACTGGTTCTACTTCTTCCAGATTGAAGAATCTAGCAGAAAAGCCTACAATGATAATTTCTGTACCTTTTTTTTTAATGTTAAGCTGCAATTCCTGGGGATTGAGGAGCTCTTTCACACTGCTTTGAAACCCGTCCCTCACCCTGTGCAAGCAGCCCAAGGCTGAATACTTAGAAAAGGAACTTTATTGCTGCTTGTACAATGTGCTGTAGGACATATCCTCAAGGAATTCTGCTGGAAATGTCACACAATTGTGAAGAATTCAAATATACTTATATTAATCAAGATTAATGTAATCAAAAAGAAAATACTGCCTAATAAAAGATGAAACCAGATATCTGTTTGTAATCCAGTTTGAAGCTGCAGTCATTAATTAATTACAGCTTAAATATCTGTATGTACAGACACTACCAACTATTTCTTTGCTCTCCATAAATTTTGTTCCTTTAAACTTCACCTCGGTGTCTCCCTTGGCCAGCAGATAACAGGGATCATCTCTCCACGGACTGATCATCTCTGGTGTCTGCCAGAGCTGCTGAATCCCATCCCTCACACTCCCGGGTGTTCAAACCCCAGAGGCAGCCCTGCAGCTCATCCATGCACAAGAGGAGGCAGCATCCAGAGTGGGATTGCTCCCAGAGCTGCAGCATTCCTTCCTTCCTCCTCCTCCCTGCTGAAAAAGGTGGAATCAGCCCCTGGCAGGCCCAGGAGGGCTTGTCCTGCTGTGCTTTTCCTTTTTCCAGCTTTCATGTGGACTTGGGTCAGTGCTGGGACATCCCTGGGGGTTCACCTGTGTGATGGGAGCCCTCAGCTCAGCCCAGAAGCAGAAAGGACCCGAGGTGGGGCCCAGAGCAGCAGCTCCTTCCTTTGTTTTGGCTGCTCCAAAAGAGTTGTCCCAGTGTTTTTGGAGTGTGGTAATAGAACCATGGAGAAAAACAGAAATTACTGCTGAAAACAAAGATTAAAGCAATGCTGAGGAGTGCTCTGCTGCTTTGATTAGGATGAAAGAGAAGAGGCAGCATTCTCTTTTTTTGTTGAGCTGTTATCTCAAAGGCAACATTCCAGGGTGGGACTTCATTCAGCAGCCATGGGATCAGCCCATAGCAATGATACCACCTGGAACCTTCCACCTCCTCCTCCTCCCTGCATGCTCCTTTTTTCTGCCCTAAGAGCACAGGTAAGACTGGGCTTCTTGCCCTTCAAACTCCATTTTAATCCTAGTGACACTGATGAGGCTTTTTCCCCATAATGGGGGGCTCGGCGGGACAGACCAACAGTGCCGAGAGGGGGAGCCCCAGAGCGATCCCACCCCCGAGCTGCGTGATGGAAGATTCTAAACAACTTCTGTTTCGAGGGTAAAGAACATTAAAAAAAAAAAAAAATCAAAAACTAGAATTGTGTTTCTGCTGTTGCTTTTCCCGGGGGATCTCCAATACTGTAAGATTCAGCCTCTTTGTCTCTCTGACAGCGCCTGAAAGTTTGCGTCACAAAAAGGCCAGAATCGTGTTTTGAAGTTGTGGGAAAGACCATTTCGTAGACATGAGATTCGGACAGAAAGACCGTACTGTCTCTCTAGGGCAGGAAGTAGGCTCGGCAGCTCCAGGCGGTGGAATTCACATGCGGCTCACGGCTGCCTTCGGCCGCCGGCGTTAATGGAATAAAAAGGGCCCCTCAGGGGCGGCGACGGACGTCCGGCAGCGCTCCGGGCGCGGGAGAGCCCTTTTGTTGTCCACCCCCTTTTCCTCACGGCTGATGGGCCGGGCCGGGAGGGGGCGGGGCCGGCAGGTGAGTGGCAGCGCCAGGGGCTCGCGCGCTCCCGGGCTCGTGCGTGGGGGTCCCGGGACCGGGACCGGGAACGGGAACAGGTGTAGGTCTGGGTCTGGGTCTGGGTCTGGGTCTAGGTCTAGGTCTAGGTCTGGGTCTGGGTCTGGGTCTGGGTCTGGGTCTGGGTCTGGCAGGCCGTGTCGCGGCCGGGGCTGTCACTCAGGTCGCGGCCAAGCTCCCCAGTGTCGGGGCCGCCGTTCGAGGGGCTCGGGCGGAATTCCCAGTCGCCCAGCGGGAGGAGACGGGGGCGGCGGGAGCGGCCCCGGCCCCTCTGCGCGCTGCTGAGGCCGCGTCTTCCCTCTGTGCATCGCAGGTGCCTTCATGAATAACTTAAATGACCCTCCCAACTGGAACATCCTGCCCAATCGGCGCGATCCCGGCGATGACGGCAGCCGCTGGAATTACGCCCTGCTGGTCCCCATGCTGGGCTTGGCCGCCTTCCGTGAGTAGCGCTGGGCCCCGGCCCACCGGGGGCTCCGGGAGCGGGGCGGTGACAGAGCCGTACCCCGCCTGGGACTTCCCCAGGCCTCCTTGTTTATAGCGCTGTAAACAGCCAGCGCTCCTGGTATCGCTCAGGCAAAGACCGCTTCTCACGCACACGGACGAATCCATATTTAATAAGCTCCAGTATACAGAGGTGTCTCTGAAGAAAAGTAAGATACAAGATGTGCTGGAGAGCCCAGAGGTAACAACGCCAGATGTTGCTGATGTATTTATTTACTGGGCCTAGAAAGTTCTCCATGCAGTATCCCCATTGGAAGCCTCCAGTTTGTTTCTCCATGACTTTATTTTCCTTCTCTAATCTAAGTAGTGCTAGCATAGACAATAAAAGAATAGGGGTATTTTATTTCAGAGAAAGCATGATCATTTAAAGTGACTCACTTTAAATAGTGAGAAATACATTTTGTAGAGACATGTAAATAGAGGTGAGTATCACTGGCAAGGGCAGGAAAGAAAGTTTTTTACCACTTAGTAGCTTCATTTCAGGCATAGCTAATTAATCATACCCCTCACTGCTGCATGTTATACTTGCATCTGAAGTCTTGTTTATGTCTGATAGGTTGGATCTGGACCAGAGAATGTCAGAAAGAAATAGAAAAAGAAAAACAAGAGTATTACAGAAAAGAGTCAACTTTACACAAAGACCTGGAAGGCAAATACCGGGATATAATCACGGAGAATCGTCGCGCTGTTGCTCATCTGGAGGTGGAGCTGGAAAAGGAACGCAACAGGACCCTGAGCTACCGTGAAGCCCTCGTGTCCCAGAGCCGCAAACTAGTAGAAGAGAGGAAGCTCCTAGAACAGGAGCAGGAGAAGCTGGAGCGAGAAAAACAGGTCCTTTTGCACTCTGGAGCAGAAGGTACCTTGTACCAGAGTTGCCTGGCAAAGGAAGAAGAGTGGCAACAGAGAGCCAAAGAATTACTAAAAGAATTTGAAGAGGGACTGAAGGAAAGACAGGACATCTACTGCAGTCTTGTAGTACCCAGAACTCAGAGACTAGAAATAGAGAAAAATCTGCTAGTTAAAGCAGCAACTAATCCTGTTGCTATGGCTTTACATATGGAGAGTGGCTTAAAAGATATTTTCAAACATGATAACTACTGTTGTAATGTGCTGAACAGAACCAGGAGCCAAAATGGAAAGCTTATGTGGCTGTATCTGAGATACTGGGAACTAGCTGTTGAGCTGCAGAAATTCAAGAGGGTAGAACAGGCCATGTTAGGAAAACGCTAAGTAGGGGAGGCAGTGGGATTCCGTGTGATCCACCATGCATGGTAGGGACAATCACAGTTGTAGTCCGAAGCTGTTAAATTCTTCTGCTGTGTGGCCGTCTCTCCTCCTCCTTGCACTTGTGTTTGCATGGGACGTGTGCAGTGCTGGTGCCTTTCCTCTCACTAACAGCAGATGCTCTGGTGAGCTGTGCATGCTCCTGAGCTCCACGAGTGTCTTTGTGTGGCAGTATAGAGATACTCCGACTCCCAAGGTATGAGCAGCAGCAAAACAGAACTCAGTTTAGAGGGATTTGCCTCATTGATGGTCACACTCCAGCTAACAGAGAATGGTCATTTATCTCCCCCAGGTGTGGTAGCACATTGTTGTCCTTATCCCTGACATTTTACGTGTTGTCTCAACAATGTATTTTTTTTATTACTATTATTTTTTAAAAGTTTATTTAAGCAAGACTGATTTTGAGGCAGATATTTGAGAGAGATGGTGTTGGAGCCAGCTGCTTGACACATGAATCTTACGTGTCTGTGTGTACAAATATATAGATATATATGTGTGTGTGTGTGTGTGTGAAAGTATTCTGAGGATGGAATAGATTGATCCTGTTTCAGATTAGTCAGTCTTGCATTGTCTTCCAGCTTAATATACAAATAATGTTTTATGAATGAAACATCCAAAAGATGCTAATTCAAATAATACATAAAGAAACAGATTGATGTCTCATTGGCACTTGGGATCCATTATCAAATTCTAGGGAATGTATAAGCTGGAAGTTATATTTTCATATATTGGAGATACCTTAATAATACTTCTTTTTTTCTCAGCAAGGTTTTAGTTGCACCCCAACAATGTGCCACCATTATGGATGTCCCCATGCTGCTGCTTCTGCCTCTCGGGGCACTGGCTGCCTCCTGGGTTGCTTGTAGGAACTTCCTTGCCATTGCACCCGGTTCTGCTCCTTGGACAGGTGCTGTTTGTTATTTCCAGATGGGAACATAACTGCAGCCTGCACTGGTAGCCACTGCTCTCTTTCCACCTGTCTCCCTTCTCCCAGAACTGAAGTACATGCTCTCTTCTGCAGCTCTGAAATTTTGTGCTTGTGGTTCACCACTTTACGTACACATGAGCGTGAAAGCCTACAGATATACAAGCTTTGCAAACTTTTAATAGAGGGGCCTTTTTAATTTAGCTAGTAAAATAAAATAAGATTTGGTAATAATAAGTACAGTGAAATAATAAAAAAATAAACATCCAGATTAAAAAAACCCAACAACAAACAAAACTTTTAAACCCAGTGCATTTCAATTTCTTAGAACTTTGAGTATACTTTGGGTCCTTTTTAGCAGTAGGAACCACCTTTTTTCAAACGTGCCATGTATTTAAAATAATAACTTTTTTCTTCCCCCTTTCTAATCCAGCCTTAGACCTCAAAGGGGCAGTGTTTACCCTTGTGTTTATAGCATCTAGTCTTCTCTGTTACTTGACTTTGATTAGTGCTGATAGGTTGTCAGTTCATTAATTGGCAGTTTTATTATTTACTGAGGGCTAGACTTGACAAATGTGTTTGCACTAGGCAGTCATGTAGAACCATGGCTTGGAAGCAATCCAAGCTAAGTGAATGTCCATCTTCCTGCAGATGTGGGGTTTTTCTCTTACTGTTCTCTCCTGGTTTCATTTTAGTCTGAGCACAGAAGACAGCAGATAAATCTTTTGGAACAATGTCCGCAACTTAATCCAGTTACTAAATAGAAATATCTAACATGAAACAAAATTCCTGAACAGAATAGATGTTTCCCAGCTACTCAGTTTTCCAGTGGAGACTTTGCTCACCTTGGTAGTCCCAATTATACTGTTGTGTTGACTTGTTAATCCTTTCTTCATACTGATGTTTTTAATAAAGTTTTAGTAGACAAACTTGGAGGAAAAAAGAGAGATCACAAACACCAGAAGGGCCACAGTTTGTCAGGGTGCCAAGCGTATTTGGGGTGGGAGATGAGAACACAATTGAGTTGCTAATCGTGTGTGACCCTGAGCCAAGCTGCTGCAGCTGGACATAGGCATGCAGTCTAATTGCCCAGGGAACAAATTAGTTTTAATAACAGCCCGTGTGTAATTCCTTCAGGATGTGGAAAGTAACCATCCAGCTGTGGCACACTTCACATGCTCCTGCATGCAGTTAAGCTGCTCAGCTGACTGTAAGAGCAGACAGTGAATCAGTGCCAGTGTATTTGAGATTCATGCCTTGAATTTGTGTAAGTTAGCCTTAAAAGATCAGAGGTTTTATGCTTTTTCATTTTTTCATTGTTTGTTACTCATATCACTCAAAGTGTTTAAAGAAAATGTAATCAAGGGTAAAATACTATTTTTTCAGTATGAATATGTATATTCAAGCCTTAAACACTTGAATGTGCAGGGTTGGATGCCATGTAGTAAAGGTTTGATACTCACTTTTTCTTTTTTAGAAGTGTCATTTATTTGTACAGCTAATTGAACTGTTGTTGAACACTTCAAAGATCATTGTCTCAAGACAGAAGGGTTATTTCAGAAGGCTTTTAAAAAGTGTATAACTGATTTGGCATCACTGGTCCTGTTAGATTCTTCCAAAACTCATGTTTGTGGGTATGCAATGTATTTTTGAAATGTTCCCCCTTTGTAGGTTGTTATTCTGAAAATTCTAATGTAAGTTTCATCTTGCCCAGCACTTGTTCTGAATTAGTTAATTGTTTGGAACTGCCCATATACATATGTAGAATGCAAGAATAATTTGTTTTCAAAGTATTTAATGAACTTATTTTTATTATAAAATTGTCACTCAGCTATTAAACAATAACAATTAATAAAAACCTTTACATATTTCTGCACTGTTTCATAACTTGAGGAAGGTGGGTGGGGGAACTGGAATTTGCTACTTTATTCAGACTTTACAAATTGGCATATAAAAAGTTTTGGTCTTGGTGCTGAGAAAACAGCATGTTACAAAGTCTTTTTTTCTTAGCAAAGAACACTGTTAAACAGGTAAGTGCGGAACATTAAAGATGTGGGGTTAAAGGTGACCGTCCCTCTGAAAGACTGGGGACATTGCTTCAGCAGAATGTTGTGCAGGATATTCTGCCTTCCTCCAGAATCCCTCAGATGTCTCATTCTGCATGTCAGCTGCTTCTTATTTCCCTCATCTTCCTGCTCTCATGAAGAATTGCAATCCAGCTGCTCTAAGGCAGCGTTCAGACACACTGAAAATCCTTGTTCCTGTAATAAAGGATCCTCAATCTGTTTGTATTTGACACGGTCCTTCACCATCCTCTGGCTCTATAAATCTTGGGTTTAAGCACTCTTGTGTGAGGATGAGAAAACTGACTGTTCCTCTGTGGAGGATACAAGGCAGAAACAATGGTCAAGGGTTCAGTTACTGCAGTGAAATCAAAGGAATTTGAGTTATTGCTGTGAAAAGAGGATGAAAGGCAGGGTTACAGTTGCAGTTGTGGTGCAGCTAGGTATGAAGGCTTTTCTGGTTTGCATGCCAAGGGCCGCTTTAGTGGTCATTAATTTACTGCCTGGTCCAGGAGCTTTCCCCGGTCACTGCCTGTCTGAGACGGCAGATGGACCTGATAAGAAGTAACTCACTGAAATTTAGCATAGCTCAGCAATGAGGCAACGGCCACTTCACAGCAAAACAGCTGAGTGATTGCTGCTACAAAAACTGAAAGTAAACTGAAAGTCAATGTGCTTCTGGAAACAAGGAGTCTGGATGGAAGAGTTTGAGGAGAGCTGGTGGATTGTAAGAACAGCGGTGGCACCAAACAGCCCTGTGCTGGGATCACCCAGGCTGTCCAGCTGCTGGAAAAATGCCTCCTCACTCTTCATAACAGGCTTGTATTTCTGAGATACCTCACCTCTAAACTTATCTCAGTCAGAACAAAATCCTCAGCTGCTGTGGTTGGTGTTTGTGTGGCTGGATGCTGCTTCCCCCTTGTGGCTGATGGCTCTTCCAGCCGGCAGCCGCAGCCGCATCCTCTGCTCCCATGAGCATTAGGAGCACATCTAATGCCACGCCGTCAGAGCTCTCTGGCCCAAACACCTCCGGGGGTAATAACAAGAAAGGTGAGCAAAACCGTGGTGTTCGGCGACCAAACCAGAATGAACTTGTCTCCGCTGAGGTGTGTGCTGCGGCAGACCTCTGTGCAAAAGAGGCAGGCGCAGGGGGGTGGGTGTAGTTCAGCAACCTGTTAGCACATGATCGTATGTTGAAGCACTGGAGAAGAAAACCGTGACAAACTCGATTGAGGAACACTGTTCATTGTTTAATGAAGATGGCAAGAAGCAATCTGCAAATGTCAACATGTTCTGCTGCCTGCTGGAGGAGAGACACTTGTGGTGTGACAGATCCCAAGCAATAGCACTTCACAGGCTAAGAAATTTAGGGGGACACTGACCACTACAGAATGGTTTGGGTTGGAAGCAACCTTTAAAACTTATCTAGTCCAACTCATCTGCAGTGAGCAAGGACATCTCCAAGCAGACCAGATTGCTCAGAGCCACATCCAACCTGACCGTGAATGTTTCCAGGGGTGAAACACTACCACCTCTCTGGGCAACCTATGCCAGTGTTTCAAAACAAAAGAATTCTAACTTATGTCTAGTCTAAACTAACTCTCTTTTAGTTTAACATCACTATCCCTTGATCTGTCACAACAGGCCATGCTAAAAATTTATTCCTATTCATAATAAGCCCCCTTGAAGTACTGAAAGGCTAGAGTAAGGTCTCCCGAAATCTTTTCTTCTCCAGGCTGAACGACCCCAGTTTTTTCAGCCTGTCTTCACAGAAGAAGCATTCCAGCCCTCTGGTCATGAGATCAATTTGGTGCTGTCCACAGAAGCATTTCTACTTCTATGCTCCTTACCTGTATTTACCCCCAAAGTTATTCCAAAGGTGAGATGTGTCCGAAAATGGAAACAATATTTTGGTGATCTTCGGACTGTATATAGTGAAATATTAAAGACAGCACACCTATTTCCCTGATGTCAAAAAGAAGAACAAAACAACAAAGCATGCTGCTGCTGGAGCTGGTATTGCCTCAGTTAAATATTTATATATAAACTGAAGTAAATATTAGACAAACTACCAGCATAGACAAACATAAAGATTGTGCCTCTTTCTGGGAGATAAAAAGGAGAAAGAGGCCACGTGAGCATCAGTGTCAGTTCTGGATGCACTACACAAGACATGCTATTCATAGCTTGCTCCCTTTTATTTTTCTGTGGCTAGGGACACTGCCACTTCCACAATAAACATAAACTGAAAGTTTCTCGACATGTCAGATTGCTGAAGGAAACTTCTTGCCACCATAAAACTACTCCAGAATGGGATGCATGTGGAAGTCATTGTGTGTGACATCCTACCTCTGCTGTGTTGCCAGTAGTCTGGGACAGAGTTCCAGCAACATCTCAGTGCTGTCTTATTTCTCCCTTGCAGTGATACTTGTTAGCACAAGTTGGAACTTCTCTCCAATCTGCATAAGTTTACAATCTCAGGGGAAGAAATTTAGGCTCCAAAGTTTATTGGACATCTCCAAAATCTTTAGGTATTCCTGCTGTGGGCTGGTAGCAGCAGCTTTCAAGCACTCCCATAGGAAACCCAATCATGCCAGCTGAGGAGCTGTGAGAGCTGTGCCTTTTGGTTACTTATCAGGTAGAGTTTGAGAACAACGGAGCATAAAACTTAGATCCAGTTAAAGATCTACAGATCATTCATTGGCAAGGTAAACTGCATGACCACCTGTGATTGTTTATTACCCTTAAAACTAAGTAACTCTGAAATATCTTGCCTGTGTATCTTCCTTTCTAAGATGGTCATTATCATCCCCTAGGCTGGAGATTTTGAGTCTGCTCTTGAGCCTGGGGCCCCTTTTTTGCACATCTGGTCAAGGATGTTACCCATTGGCAGCTTGTAAAAGGATATTTTGTTTTCACCACCTATCTTAAAGGATGGGCTGTCACAGACACTATTTTATTTAACTTCTCCTTCTCCTTCTCCACCATCTTTACATTTCCATCTTTTCCTGGTTCAAACTCATTACACAAGCAAGAGTAATTGTATTGCTGTATATGATGCTTTGACTACTAAGTAGGAGCTGACTGGAAAGAAACTGGGATTAAGGGTGGTAAGATATTGCTATAGAATTAAGAGTAAGAGTTTTCACTCCAGCATCTGCTGCAGGACTGAAAGGGTCAGAAAATAATGTACTTAATCCTAATAGCCTCGTATATTGCAAGGAACGATGAAAATACCTGGAGAGTTACAGATTTGTCCTGTCATACCAGGCATGACAGAATCACAATGAAAGGATCATACTGCATTTCATGCCTGAAACTATTGATTGCAACCTGAAACCTAGTTGCAAACAATGTGTATTGCCAGTGGCCTCTGCTTTTCTCAGTGGCTTTACATGAAAAGAATTGTTTTTTCAAATGAATAGTCCTGTCCTTCTTCTTCCTATTTGTCCTCCCCTTCACAGGATCCAGATTAAAAAACTTCCCCCAAGGCAGTCTCCTCCAGCCTGTGATGGAGGGCAGAAAAAAATCATAGAATCATAGAATATCTTGAATTGGAAGTAACACAGAACCACTTCCAACTCCCTGCTCCTCACAGGAGCATAGCTGCACATAGCTTTACGTAGCTGTAAAAGATTTCAGTTTGCTTTTAAATTATCTCAAATGTTTCATTGTGACAATAAATAGGAACAATTAATACACTATTATGAAACTGTGCAGAGCAATTTGTTCTGAAAGCTGTTGCACAAGGTATCTCCTGAATCTTTTAGAACCTAAGGCTTCAAACTTCAGTTTTTAGCACTGGATTCCAGTCTTTTTCTTAATTTGTTTTTGTTGCTAAGTCTGGTAATCCACGTTTATCAGGATATTTCAAAATCCTGCTAATTCTGTCAGCTGTTCTGATTTTGTCCTTGTCAGCAGATGGACTTACACCTAAAAGAAGAGAAGCTGCTTGAGCACTTGTTTTCTGTTCAAATCCTCCTTTACAGTACGATGAAATGCTACAAGTTCAAGGTGGAAACTCTACATGGAACAATTGCCACACCAAGTCCAGTTGGTGCCGTAGTTCTGGCCAGCCCTCGTCTGGCTTGGCTCAGCTCTGTGGGCACCTGCAGGGTCCCTGGCACCCTTGGCACCATGTGTGTCCTGGAGGCGGCTGTGGCTCCTTCCATGGAGGAGACGAGGCTCAAGCACTGCAGACAAGCACTTCAGCCAGTGCTTCACTCTGCCCCTCCACTCTCTCAAGGACGAGAAAAACCCATCCTTAGAATCACAGAATCGTAGAATCACTGAAGTTGGAAAAGACCTCTATGATCATCAAGTCCAATCATTTTTCCAAACAGGTATGGTCGTGTTCGAGGGTCCCAGGATGAGGGAAGAGACAAGAATCTTGACTCCATGTTTCAGAAGGCTGATTTATTATATTATGATATTATATTTAAATGCTATATTAAAAGAATAGAGAAAATTATACAGACAGAAAGTTAGAAAGGAATAGAAAGGAATGAGTAACAAAATCTTGTGACTGCTCACAACCTCGACACAGGTGGCTGTCATTGGTCATCAAGTAAAAACAATTTCACATGCTGGGTAAACAAGTCTCCAAATCTCCAAATCATATTCCAAAGCAAATAACATGGAGAAGCTGAAGATTTTCAGTTTCTCAGGAGAAAAGATGCTGGCAAAAGGATTTTTCATAAAATATGTCAGTGAAAAACAGGTTCACCACTAAACCGTGTCCCCATGTGCCACATCCACACACCTTTTGAACATTTCCGAGGCTGGAGATTCCACCACTTCCCAGGGCAGCCTGTTCCAAAGCCTGGCCACCCTCTCCAGGAAGCAATTTTCCCTACTATCTAATTCAAAACTCCTCTGGGCACACCTTGAGTCCATTTCCTCTGGGTCCTGTCACTTGTTACCTGGAAGAGGAGACCACCTCCCACCTCATTACAGCTGCCTTCCAGTCCTTCTCCACATGGGATAGCTTCCTGAAGGGCTGGAGGGAAGCTATGCTGACCCAGGGGTGCCTGTGCTGGCACAGGGAGGTCACAGCAGGAGCAGCTGGTTTGATGAAGTGTGTCAGGCTGCACCTGAGCTCCAGGGGAGGACAGCTTGTCTCCAGCTGGGAACATCCCTGTGGAGCCAGGCTGCCACCACATTCTGAGGGCTGCCCATAGCCAGGAGTTCCTTGGCCCAGGTGGGTCCGCACTGTGACCAGACCTGGCTCCACAAAAGGAAGCAAGTGGCTCCGTCCTTCCTTTAGCCTTGATTTATATCCCAAATAACTTTCTGCTACCATTTCATTTCTTTATTGCCACCCTGTCTCATACTCTTTCATAACATCATCATCATCATCCTGCGAGATGAAAGACATGTTCATCTAAGAAAGGGAGTATGCCCACGTTCTTCCACAAGTGCCTGTGTGTGTATGTGCAGCAAAATATAAGATTTTTATAAAGGGGATATTTCCCTTTTAATTGGGTTTTTGTAAAATTGTGTGTTATTTATAGACAAGTTGGCTTACTTTTTTTATAGCCCTCTTTAGCTTTTGAAAAAGTAGTATATTAAAAATATGGGAGTAGGAGACAAAAAAACAAATGTGTCAAAAACCAATTAGAAATGTTTTAACACGAGTAATCCAATCCAATAATTAGTAGTATGCAATACATTTCTTGTGTAGTAGCCTATATCATGAAAGGATGATTTTCATAGAGATTTATTGGCCCTAATAGACCTGTGGGACCTGCCAAACATAAGCCTAGCATCTCTTGAAGGAGGAGTTTACCTTAACTGGGGAAGGGCGCTGTTGAATAAATAAGTGACTGTGACAAGGCAAGGCAGCCCCAACTTCCCTCTTCCAGTCCACAGGGTGGCAATATAGACAACACCTCCGAGCACCTGGGGATCATACTGGCGCTGCTGTCACTGCTACTGTAAGTCCTTCAGAAAAAGGCACAGTGCCTTCCAAGGTCATTAGCCATGCTATTACACTGATAAAAACATTTGAGCTAGATGGCAGACCAGCGTATTTGCTTCTGCAAATATTTAACAACTGATAGATAACTTACAACCACTGGCACCTTGCATTACCAGAGAAAAATAAAATTCTTCTAAAAGAGAATTTTCTCAATGTAAGGCAATCAGGACTGTATTTTTTGGATTCTGATAGAAGCTGCTTGCTCATGAAACTTAGAAGAGAGAAATTTTCAGTAGTCCAGTTGCCACGTGACCACAACTAGATGTATTAATTGAACTAAATAAGAGATATAACATGAACACAGTGTTGCAGTTGACACAACAGAAGGAAGGAATGCCATCCATGGAGGCCTGGACAAGCTTGAGAAGTGGGCATATGAGAGCATAATAGGGTTCAACCAGTCCAAGTGAAAGGTGCTGCACCTGGATCAGGGCAATCCCAAGCACAAATACAGGCTGGGTGACTAATGGACTGGGAGCACTCCTGCAGAGGAGGACTGTAGGGATGTTGATGGACAACAACCTGGATGTGAGCCAACAATGTGCATTTACAGCCCAGGAGATGAATCAACCAAATTCTGCATCAAAAAAAGTGTGATCAGCAAGCCAAGGGAGGTGATTCTCCCCTGTACTCTGCACTCGTGGGTCTTCACCTGGAGCACTGCATCCAGCTCTGGGGCACTCTGCACAAGGAAGATGTGGACCTGCTGGAGCAAGTCCAGAGGTGTCCACAAAGATGATCAGAGAGCTGGAGCACCTCTCCTCTGAAGACAGGCTGAGAGAGTTGGGGCTGTTGAGCTTGGAGAAGGGCAGGCTCCAGGGAGACCTTAGAGCACCTTCCAGTCAGTACCTAAAGGGTCTACAAAGAAGCCAGAAGGGGACTTTTGACAGGGCATGCAGTGATAGGACAAGTGGCAATGTCTTCGAAAATGAAGAGAGTAGGTTTAGATTAGATAATAGGAAGAAAATCTTCACTGCAAAGGTGGCAAGGCACTGGGACAGGTTGCACAGAGAAGTGGTGGATGACCCATCCACAAGCTGGGTGGGGACTTTGAGCAGCTTGGTCTAGTGGAATGTCCCCCTGCCAGTGGCTGGGAGTTTGGAACTAAATGACCTTTAAGGTCCCTTCCAAAGCATTCTATGGTTCTATGATGACTCTGGGAACAAAGAACTAAGTAAAAATCTAATTATGATAGTAAGCTGTGCTTGAAAGAAGAAATGGTGGTCTAAGGGGAGGTTGCTAAGGCAGATCCTGAAGGATCAGTTTAAGAACAATGTTTTGTTATTCTCCTACTAATGACTAAGGACAAAAAATAGTAGCATGGTAATTAAATGTTCCTGACACATTCTCAGAAGGACTGGGAATGCTGTAATAGTATCAGTCAGGAAGAGCTGTGCAGCTCAATGCACTGGAGTAGCAGAAACAGAGTGAAATTGAACATATGCTTTCAGCAACTTAGAAAAGAGACTTCTGCCACAAGCTAGGAAATCCTTAGTTGGAATCAGTAAAGGAGAAGAAAGTTGCTGCTCCAGTGGTTAATCAGGAGATAGCACATCCACAGACCTGACAGGGTCATGAGAAAGGCAAGTGCTATCACTAGGCAGACTGAGACACTTTTCAAGTCACTTTAGGGAAATATTAGTGCCTATTGCAAAACCCAGGGAAAATCCATATGGGCTACTGTATACAGTTGTCCATGTGAAGGATGAAGATTTCTCTTTTTTTGTAACTTTTCTATCCAAAAATATTGAACAGCCTTTGGAATCAACTTTGAACACGGGAAGATTGCAAAAGGATGCTACAATGCATTCACCTTTTTTTTTTTCCAGGGGCTGGACTTACAAGATCTCTCCTAGTTCTTTACAACACGGTAAGGTTGCAAAGGGATGCTACGAAGCATTCACCTCTTTTTCCAGGGGCTGGACTTACAAGATCTCTCCTAGTTCTTTACTTTGGCCACCCTGTGTCACTGCATACAATGAGCCTGCAGCTGACAACATGTCTTATTACACATGCAGTGTTAGATTTTATATATAGTCTTCAGTGACAAGTAATTTATCTTTTGAAAACAACAATGTTCAAAGGGAGCAGTGTTGTTATGATTGTGCTGAAATAACGAGGATAGGAGTAGTATCTGTGATATTTGCTAACCAGTGGGGTTTTTTTTTATTTTTGAGCACTATATCTAGGGTCACTGAAAAGGTGAAGGGACCTTTGGTTTCAGGCCCATTTATAAAAAAGACATGTTCTTCAGACCTTGTTCTGTACTGATTAGAGGTGTTGGGGTAAGCAGATTATGCTTATGACTTTAAAGGTCAGATTTTATAATCCCTTTCGTATTCCATCATTTTGGTCAGAGCTTTTAGTAGGGTACAATCTGTTACAGAGGAACATTTATTATGAAACATA
Source organism: Pyrgilauda ruficollis (assembly GCF_017590135.1). Lineage (NCBI taxonomy): Eukaryota > Metazoa > Chordata > Aves > Passeriformes > Passeridae > Pyrgilauda > Pyrgilauda ruficollis. The sequence continues at coordinate 4,215,839 of NW_024525378.1, read as the reverse complement.
CAATTTTGTAGGCATACACAATTGGAAATGGAACGTGATGGTGAGTCACAATCAGTTTATCTTCCTGATAAAAAATGATATGACATCTCCATATTTAGTCTGAGGCCAGTGGAATCCTACTATTCCTCATTTGCTAGGGCTATATTTGTATTTAAGTGAGTTTAAACAGGGGAGTGGCAAGGGGTGTTACATATCCTTATAGGTGATTAGGGTTTATAGCCAAATTATCTCCTGAATTACATTAGCTGAAATCAATGTATTCTACTGGACGAACAGACTGTTCCATAAAACCTTGGCAGATAAAGCATTAATAAGTGTCAGAGCTGACTTGGTCAATTGAATGATTTGCTGACGCTTCTTTTTACCACAAGCCTGCACTTACAAGTCCAGTGCCAAAGGTTCAGTATATATAGCTGAAGACAGCAAATAGATGCTCTCTTTTTGAGCAGGGTTCTGACAAGCTGCCTTTCTCATTATCCCTCACTGGCAGCATTTTCAGGCAGGAAATTTAAAACATGGTAAAGCTGAAGCTGCCCAATCCTGGCCTGGAGGACAGGATACCTTCCCATGCTGAACTTGAGGTCCTTGAGAAAGAAGAGGCAGACTCCAGACCAAAATGGGACAACAAGGCACAGTATATGCTGACGTGTGTAGGGTTTTGTGTGGGCTTAGGAAATGTCTGGAGGTTCCCGTATCTCTGTCAGAGCCATGGAGGAGGTATGTCTTTAACACATCTTAACTAACTTTGGGTATAAACCAGGTTAAATCTCTCTTTTGGTAAGCAAATAATGGAATATGTTTAGAACTGTTCAGGTCCTGAGAGAACGGTGATGGTCTCTCTAGAAGAACTGCATAACAGAGAAGGTAATTTCACAGGTCATGATCACACACTGAAGTCTCTTTCTTCCACTACTGATGGAAGAAAAGGAAGGGTCTGTTTTTATTTCAGGACATGGACTGAACAAGTGAATCTTCCACTGTCATGTACATAGTTTAGTTTCTCAATCTAAACCCAATGTTGCTTTCCATACGTACATATATATAGCATGTATCTAAACTATTAATAAACTACTTGGGACTATGATTCTGCTCATGATACCAAATGATCTTTTTATAATAGGTTTTTCATTGGGCTTGGACTGATCTATATATCACCTATAGAGTCAGTGTTTGTATACTTTGTGCTAGTATTAACAGCATGAATGAAGTTAATATTAAAAATATTTCTTTAGCAGTTGGTGTTATTAAGTAATTTAAAATCCAAGCATATATTATTTACCATATAATTTACTGGAACTCCTTATGGTTTACGTAAGGACTAAATTACCATGTTAGAAATTTTGTTTTCTATTGCTGTTTGTTTTGAAAGGTAACTTTGAGCTGAACCATTGCTTAATTATACGACAACATACATTTTTCATTTTCTTTCTGACTTTTTTGTCTGCTATCTGGTTATTGTCATTTTTCTCTCTGGGATATGTGTAAAATGTATTTGTTCCTTTGTAATATTTGGTTTTGAAAGAAAAATTTTGGCTTAAGGAACAGTATTTCAAATTAATATTGTTTTACGTGTACATGGTGAGATATTTAAAAATTGCTTTCCTTGTTAGAGTAGGGACAACTGAGGGCTCTGTAGGGAGTTGCTCACACAGACTCAGGACATGTAACAACACGTGCAACAACAGGTGCAAGAAGAGATGCTTTTATTATTAAGATTTCTCTAACGTGGGCTGATATTTAAAGTTTGCAGTGCAAACTGGAGGTCATTTGCAGCAGAGTCATCTTGTAGCAAAAAAGTTACAGCACACACACAATCAGAAGTGTTTCTATATTTGACATTTTTAATTTGAAAAAAAGTGGATATATATCTCCAGAACTGATGGCACTCATTTTCTTCTCAGGTTTTTAAACTTAGTTTAAGAAAGTGGACATGCCCTGTTTTCCAGGATACATTTATAGGCACTTCCTTGCTTTTTGGTCTTTTTGGTCCCTGTGTTCTACTCACATGAAATGCAGCTGAAAAGCAAGCACCCAACTAATGCAAAGAACTTGGTACGGATCATGGTTTTATCACTGATGTCAGTGAAGATTTATGAATTGCTTGTGTGTATGTGTGAGTCCTCTGGCAGCAATTAACTTTCTTTCTCATCATCCTGTAAATCGTTCTTTCTCAGGAAACACTGTCAGGAACACTGACAGCAGTTAACCCTGGGTTTTTTTTCCCCTGGGACTCTCTCACTCAAATTTTAGACAAAATTTGAAAGGGAGCACACAGCAAAGGAATTATAAGCTAATACACAGTGTCCTTCTAGCTAGACTTGCTACCTTCTCTAATATTCTTCTGCACAGCACCAAATGCCGTGACACATATCAAAGAACACAAGTAATGCCTTCCTGTGACTTCTTAGAAAGGATTCCCTAATTTCATCACACATAAGAATGGAGAGCTTCTGTGCAATCCCTCCTCCTCCTCCTCCTCCTCCTCCTCCTCCTATATTTAATGTTTAAACCATTGATTAAAAAAAGTCTCTAACTCTACGGCTCGCATATGGAAACCTTGCCACTGCATGAGGGAGAACTTTTTTATCTCTCTGCGTGGCACACTGAAAGAAGGGACAGTAATGACGTCAGCAATTCCTCACTTAGCAGCTGATGAAATAACATGTTGCTAGAGTTGAGGTCTAAGAATATGTTGGTGTAGTAAAACATCTCCATCTAAAGTCTTCCTGCCTTCCCTTTGTGATGAACTGTGTGCAAGCAATAATGATTTTTTAAAATTTGACATAAGCAGCTCTTAGAGAGGAAATGACATCTATACAGATGTTCAAACCAAATATTATTTGTTTTGAAATACAGTATTGAAACAGGATGAGAATCTAATAGCTCAGCTGTAAGGTTTTCAGACTAGAATATCAATCATTGTTTGTGTACATATATACAGTGTCTGTTTTCAGATCATTGGTTCATTTGTTAGGATCATAAAATCATGGCAGCTTAAAAAGTATTTGTTTATTTTTTTGTGTCCCATGTGAAGCTGAAAGTGTTCTAAAGGTGTGTGGGTGTGGCACCTGGGGACAGGGTGTAGTGGTGAGCACTGTGGTTAGTGCTTGGACTCCAAGATCTTAGAGGTCTTTTCCAACCATAATGATATGATCCTATATGGCAGCTTTGCCAAGCCAAATTATTATTTTTCCATTGTAGCTTCTTTCAGAAAGGTTGGGGAGAAATTGAGAGAAAGGGAAAATGCAGCAGAGATGGATTTCTGAGCTGGCTGCTAGAATTGAACCCTGGAAACCAAAGAACTCAAGAAAGAGAAAAGAAATGTCGTATATCATTGAGAGCTATAATTTTATTTCTCTTGAAAATACAACAATATTCCTACAGCTAAATATTGGTAGTTTCAAATACATAAAATGCTGTTCAAAATGCTGAGTCCTTTGTGGCACGTGCCACACATCAGGGTGAATGACTAGTCACTGAAGAGTGATTAGTGCACCAGAAAAGATATTTTTATTGAAGCCAGTTGCCAAGCGTAGCTCTGAAGACATGGTATTCTCAGACTTCTATACAGCATATAATTTAGCCACACACAAAAATCCTTCTTACCAAAAAGTTATCAGTTTTTAAAATCAGTGTGGTTCATTTTGCTTGCATTAAAAGGTAGTTACTACTGTAAAAATGTAGACTGACAAACTGAAAACATTTCAGAGGAAAGCCAGAAGAAAAACTGAGACATACTTTTTGTTAGTCAAAGACTGAAGGACTCATTATGATTTATTTGTAGAGATGTTTGTTAAATTTCCAACTTTGCTGACTGTTTCTCTGTGTCAGTCTGTCTCTTCAGGAAAAGGATTACGTGGACATCATCTCCAAGGAGAAGAGTGTCTCATTTATTTTCATCCTCACTTCTCCCATCTCAGCTACATCCCTTCTCAGGAGACCATTTAGTCCTTGCAAGAACAGCCTTGCATTAGTGTGGAGCAGCTCTGTGGTAGATCTAGGAGCCTCAGGCTGCTGCTGCCTCACTTTGGAGAAAAGTGGCTGTTTTGTCATGCCAGGAAAGAGTGAACTATGATGATCCACCCGAGTTTTGAGGAAAGTGAGCTGCTCTAGTTGCAGATTCAAATTTAGCATTGTGGTCTTAGTTGAGATATTGTTACAAATGGTGTCAGTGCTAAAGCAGGCAATTCCTGACTCAGGTCTTTCTGTCTGTATTTTCATGTCACAAACCTATGAGACATATAGGGCTTATTCCAATTTTTGAGTACCTAAAATTTCTTCCAAAACAAGGTTCTTTTCTCTGTTTCCCACCACTCCAGGGACTTCTACAAAGTTGCTGACTGCAGGAGCTACTACTGTCAGATACAACAGGGCAGCCCTCTCTCCATGCTTTGTTGATTGCCACCTGAAATGGCAATGGACTCCTCATCCACCTGTGCCTGGCATCACTGCTGACAGTGCAAAGGTTTTGCCCATGCTGGCAGAAGTTCTGGGACTAAATGAAACTGTGTCAGACACAGTCACTGCGGAGAACTGACTGTCTGTCCTTTCAGTTTCTAAAGGCTTGTCCCATTTTCTCTTTATGGACTTCCTTAGCTGTGCTGGAACATGCAGTGGTGTGCACGTAAGGGCCCCTGTTCACCTGATAAGACATGCAGCGCATGCAAATTTGGCTTCACATAGTTTGTTTTCTGCTGATTCTCCACCCTCTTTCTGTGAATAACACTTCTCATAACTGTTTTACTTTTGTTTTAGTAAGCAAGATTTTTGCAGTGTATGCAATGAGAGCTCCCTCACTCTTGCATTCCATGCCCTTGCATCCTGATGGCTTCCTTTCCTCATGGAAGAGAAACCATCCTCCCCCTCCTGATGGGAGGCTCAGTAGCACAACTTCCACACATGGAGTCTGGCCATTCACAAAGACAGGAATTGCTTGCACTGCATGGAAGTGCAAGCAGCCACAAATGTGCCCTGTGCTGCAGCCCCAGGTCAGCCTGACACAGTTTCCTTTGTGTCACACTGACCAGGAGCTCTCATGAGGGTAAGATCAGAGGACACAATCATTGTGTTTATACCAGCAGTTTAAAATACCAGAGTATTCTCTCTGCCTCAAGCAAGACACCTCATAAAAGTCTGAAACCTGACCCTGCAGAGTTTGTGTGGATGCCTCATCTGGACCTTTTCTTGTTACCTGCTCTTTCAGATGCCGTATGGGTCTCTGCTATACCACATTCTCAATTCTCTCTGATAAAGCTCTTCTTGAACAATGGTAACACTTAAGTCCAGAAGATGGATCTGTACAGCTACCTGATCCAAACACTCCCCATTTGCACGGAGGATAAGTCCTTGTCACCCTTTGAAACTCAGCTTGCAGTGACTTTAGATCACGCCTTGATACTTAAGCATGGAGTGGCAGTTAGTTCAGCTGAGGTGCTCCTAATGGAGACACATCACCTTTTTTGGTCAGGTCACAGCAAGATCACTTGAGGACTTGATTGGAAATTATGTCCTTGGTCAAAGATCTTATTGAAGAAGGAAATGTACAACCTTTATACTCTTTTGAAACTATGACCAATTGCTCCTTATCATACCTGTCAAAGAAAAAATCTTTTTGATAGCTATCATCCCTGTTGGCAGAAGGGGGAGAAGATCAGGCTGTTTCTAATGAGCTTTAGAAAGTATTCAAAGGTAGTCTGAACCTTTAGCTTTCTGCAGACAGCAGGCAGACTGATATTCTGATTTAGGATCCATTTTTTCTCACTAATCTAAAGTGCACAGTTCACCTCCACTCACACAGTTCTAGCAGTCTGGGCAGTCATGGCTTTCCCTCCAAGACAGGAAGACTCAGCAGCAGCACAGTCCCAACACCACAGCTCTCCCTGTCAACAGCACAGTGTGTAAAGTTTGCTGAAGGACTCTCAGAGTTGAACCATCTTCTGTGGTGGACATGGCAAAGTGTTCTACCAGCCTCAGGGGATTTCCTCCAGATGCTTACGGAGTTCCCTTTATTAAGATGCTGTGGAAGAAGTCTTTAAGTACAACATATCTATGACAGAGCAGTCAGATAAATGGGTCCCGTGACTGTCTTTGCACACGCACAAAAAGAGGAAAGGAAAAAAACTAAAAAGGTGTGGTGTGTGCTTACAGCTCATCAGCTTTCTTGATAGCTTGGAATTCCCAGGAAGTAAATTTCAGTTTCTGAAAAGGTTTTCATTCTTCAGATTTCCTCTTTCATTTGCTATCTGATTTTCATTGCACACATGAAGAGAAAGTCAGTAAATACCCAGAACTGAACTCTTCGCATTCTGGTCTGCATTCTTTTCATTGCTTTCAGATTAATTGCTCCTATTTAGATTAGGAAGATAAAGCCATTTTGTAATGACAGATAACCATAATTCTAACATGTATCAATATTCAAGCATTTGACTCTGCACTTTTACAGTGCAGTGTTGTGTTCTGTGTTACCTCCCATATCCAAGGTACACCTTGTTCAGGAAAAAAATTACTTAAGAATACTTGTCCTATACTAACCAACTTTATCGTCATTAACAGGGTTTGAACCCTGTACTTCAGATGTCTTCTAATCAAACAACAACATTTTTGAACACAGATGCCAAGAACTTATTGTTGTTTCAGGCAGACAGCCCAAGGCTCCTGCCAAATATTTAGGGGTACTTTGCTTAGTTCATTCAACTGTTTCATATACTTTGCATGAGTCACAGCTATAAAACCACAATTTTTCACAGGAAAAAAAAAAGGAAGTCATTCCAGGAGAGTAGCTACCTTTCCTCCACTTGCAATACAAAGGTGGCTTTTTCAAATTTTAACCCTGAGAGTGTATAATTTCTGTGTGTCACTTGGGAAGAATAAGAATTCCTGCCTGAAACTACAAATGTAACTGAGTGGCCTGCCTGGGCAATCAGGAAAAGCATTGCTCAGAAAACAGGGAAGGGTTTCCACAAAGATGCTTACAGGCTGCTTGCCATGTCAATGTCTCACAAAACTAATGGTTTTGTTTTGTTTTAGTACTTCACTGATTGGAATCGTTATTTTTCTTATCTATTCTAGGGGCCTTCATGATCCCTTTCCTGATTTTGCTAGTCCTGGAGGGCATCCCCCTGCTTCATCTTGAGTTTGCCATTGGTCAAAGGCTGAGGAAAGGCAGTGTGGGTGTATGGAGTTCTATCCACCCTACCCTGAAAGGGGTTGGTAAGTCAAAAAGCCGCCTGAGAAAGCACAACTCTCTCAACTGATGATCTAAAAACCAAATCTACTGGGTTTTATTCTTGTGTGCCATACGAGATTTCAGGATCTATTCGTTTTCCTCTCTTCCTAACTCTCCATTGATAGGTCAAACTAATCATGCTAAAGCACAATGACAATTTTGTATTCACATTCCCAAGTCGCCTGGGTCCTGTTAAAACCTTTCTCCAATCTGAGATCAATTTCAGCCTCAGAGATATTTCCTGTATTATCCATACTGGCTGTTTTTACCATTAGGATAAATCTTTAGGCATGCCAAAAATTGTCCTTTAACTGTTCTGTGGATAAATATTAGTTGAATCTTTATCTGATAGACCTCAGCTCCACCTAGTTTTATTTTTTTGCATCTGAGAGTTGCCATTCCATAAGCCATAGAAACAGTGTTTTGCAGAAAATATTTCTTCACCACTGTACCAAACTTCTGAGTATTCCAACAGTCCATTTGAAAATGTTGCAAAAGCAGCATTATGCACACAACATAAAAATCTCCACAGCTGCCTCCTTACACAGGAAACAGAGGAGGTGCCTCTGAACATCAGGAAACATGGTGAGAGTGCCCAGGGAGGCTCTGGCATCTCCAGCCTCAGAGATACTCAAACCCTTCCTGGACGTGCCCTTCCTGGGCAAGCAACTTTGGGTGGCCAGGCTGGAGCAGGGGGTTGGACCAGGTGACCTCCAGAGATCCCTTCCAACCTCAACCACACACTTGAAAGGGAAGAAACAGGAGGGCTTTGGCATCCACTGCATTTGTAAATCAGTTACGAAAGATAATTGTTCATTGCATCTGGAATTTTTCAAGATTCTTTAGAACGTAGGAGCTCTCAGGAGCTAATGATTAGCATTTACTGTCTGCCAGAGAAGTCATCAGAGGTTGATTACTTGGGAACAGGCAGAGGAAGAGAGATACCAGCGTGAATTCTGTACCTGGTCACAGACTGTGCCTCCTGGCAGCCGTCCATCCTGAACACCACCTCTGCTGACTTTGCAGGGACATTGTGGAAGAAGGAGATATTTCAGTCTCATTTAACCAAAATCCCAAGTCAGTTGAGCTTTACATGTGTCCAGCATCCCAAACTCCCTGGATATCAGCTGGCAAGGCTGTGAACAGGATTGTGTGGTGTCTGTAGGGAATTAGTCCTCTCATAAAGTTGGCTTCTAAGTGGGCATCACCTTCAGTCTCAAAGAGTTTTTAGGATGTAAAACTATGTAGGACTCACTGGTCCAACCTTGAGGCAAAAAATTCACAGTGATAAATCTACATCCAAAATGTAGCAAATTTTTTCCATCCAAAATGAGGAGGGAAAGGTTGAGTTTGATACCATGTACTTTGATATATCTTGAAGACAAGAGTGTTGCAATTTACACAGTGTTCTGATTTTTTTTTTCAGGCATAGCATCAATGTTTGTGTCTTTCCTGGTGGGCTTATATTATAATACTATTATTGCCTGGGTGATGTGGTATTTCTTCAACTCCTTCCAAGAACCCCTGCCATGGAATAACTGTCCTCTCAATGACAACAGAACAGGTATATTTTATAAAATAATCTATTTTGTTGCACAGCACAGATTTCTGTTTCTAACAGTTACCCTAAATGAGCCTTTCTGTGAAATAGCAGTAAGGCATGGCAGTCCTGTCAGGCACATTGCACTATTTGATACTTGTGTTGTGTACAAATTCACATCAAATAAAATGTGGCCAGCACTTAATCTTTGAGGCAAATTTTGGTTTCTTTTATAGAACCTCATGGTAGATTTTGACAGATGTGTTCATATACAGAATATCCACTAAGTGCAGATCTAGTATAAACATTAACATTTTCCAGATTTAAGTAATGACTTTCATCCATCTCTTCAACAGCCCTCCATTAGCACACTGAAAATGAAAAAAAAAAAAAAATAAGCATAATCCATTTGAAACACCTGCACCTCTCAGTATGACGAATCTCCATCTCCTTGGAGACCATTTGGTGACAGCATCTTTGTTCTCCACAGCCAGCCCTGCATGACACTGTGTGAAGCAGGCTTTTCTGCTGGGTCTGTGCACAGCTGCTCAGAGTGCTCTGCCCCTCTCCTCCCAGAAGGAGCATGGAAAGCCTCATATAAGGGCAGGCCAGGGCTGAATATTGCACAGGCCAGCACAGTGCAGGGAGCTGGGGATTCAACTTGAGCTGACAAGACCTTGAACACTGTCCCACAGAACAGAAGAAAAAATATTGCTGAAGGAGGTGTAGGAGGGGAAGAGACACTGTATTAACACACCTGTTAAACAGCTGTCTTTTAAATCTCTCCTTTTGTCATGAAACTACCCTCCAAAAATCTGAAAATTTGCCAACAACAAATCCATTGGCATTAAGTGGAACAATTTAAAACACTGATATTAATTATTTAGCTTCCTTTTTTCCAGGTAAATAAAAGACATACAGAATGACAACCATTTTCTGGTTACAGATTATGTAGAAGAATGTTCCAAGAGCTCTCCTGTAGATTACTTCTGGTACAGAGAGACACTGAACATCTCCACCTCCATTGACGATTCTGGCAGTATCCAGTGGTGGCTATTGCTGTGTTTAACCTGTGCATGGGGTGTGCTGTACGTGTGCACAATCAGAGGCATTGAAACAACAGGAAAGGTACTCTGTCTTGGGGGAACTTCTAATGAGATTATATTAATCATGCTGTTGTGATCCCTTATTTATACAGAATTAATAATGCTGTAGAAGCTGTCTGGTTCTTGAGTGAAAGCATGTCCAAAATTTTGTCTCATCATTGGGACTGCTTTTTGAAGAAGGAAGGTGAATGAAATGGAATCTGACTTGATTTAATTTATGTGGAGAATTTTGTTACCAACTTTTTGTGAGTCTTCCTTGTCCTTACAGGTCCTAGTAACACATTTTTAGGTATTATCACTTTAACACTAATATTAATCTTTAATGCAAGATTAAGGGACTCTCTTTTTATTATTGCTGTTCTCCTCAAAACATACCTATACAGATTTATTTGGGTTTGTGCAAGTCCTAAATATTATCTCTACAAAAGAGTGACCAACATTCTTCTTCCCAACAAAGTCCTGAGAGTCCATCCTTGCATCAGTCTGGTCTCAGGGTGTACATTATTTTTGATGCTGCTTTTGAATGATCTGAGTTGAATTTCAACAATGACAATTTCTCTTAAATAGGCTACTATTGCTAAAAGGTATTTATTATCCAAATGTACCACAAATACTATTTCATTGAACATTTATTACTGTAGTATGCTAATTGTGACTTGAAATTTGCCATTATTGTTAATGAGCAAACCTTGATAATTTCCTATTTTCTTCACTTATAAAAAATAATTCAAGTGTTTTGTTTCATTGGAATGGTTTATTTACTTTTTTTTTTGGTGCAGGCTGTGTATGTGACATCAACTCTCCCGTACTTGGTGCTTACCATTTTCCTGATCCGCGGCTTGACGCTGAAAGGATCAACCAACGGAATTGTGTATCTCTTTACCCCTAATGTAAGCCACTGCTTGGGTCAGGGCTCGGTGAAACATGGTGTAGTCCTCTGTAATTGATAACTGATTGAAAATTAGCTCTCCCCACTGGTGCTTTTCTAACTATCCCTCAGGCACCCTAAAAAACCTTGATTCTGTGAGGTGAATGTTCTGCATTGGATATAAAGAGTATACATGTACACAAATACTTTCTCTCTCCATCCTCCATCAAAAGCTGTTCTAATGAATGATCATCACAGAGCAGTGGGGTTGTCATTTATTTGGCTTGGTTCATTTTCCTGTATTCTACCTAAGAACCAGCTTAAATTTAAGGCATAAATCACGTATTTGGAAGTAGAACCCACCTAATTGCCATATAAACAAAAAACTCTAAGAGAATGGTTTAATTATACAACAGCATTTAAACAAAATTAAAAGAGGGATCATTTTCCATAAGCAGATCTCTGAATGATCATTATGAATGCTAAGTAATAAACACCTTTTCTGAAAACAGGCATGGTAGCTGTCAGCCATGCAGAGCATTTTTTTAATCAATTTTCAAAATATTTACATAAAAACTTCAGATAGGTTTTCTTTTATAAAAAAATTGTAAGTTTGACAAAAATATTGACCTATTTGTTGAATTTCTTCAAGAACAATGAATCTTGCATGGTTAATGTTCTTGTTTTAATTGTTGTTTTAAAACCCTATTTATACTCAGTTTAAATAGCAATGTTGGATGTGCTTAAAGCTGTGTCTCTGATGCCTCAGGTTAGTGAGCTGGCGAACCCAGTGACGTGGCTGGATGCAGGAGCTCAGGTGTTTTACTCCTTCTCCCTGGCTTTTGGAGGCCTCATTTCATTCTCCAGTTACAACTCTGTTCAGTAAGTAGCCGGGCAAAACCCAGATTTTATATGAATATTTCATTGTTTCAAATGAAACATCTCTATTTTGCCCTACTGCTGTGCTACTTGGGACTGGGACAGCCTCCCCTCAGACACGTAAGGTGCATCCCCTCTGACTGCTCCTAGCTCTCCCAAACCAAGATTTCAGGTCCCTGCTCTGGCTGATTTCCTAGAGAAAGATGTGATGATGCAGGATAGGAAGAAGGAGACTGGCTGCCCAGCAGCAGCTGATGAGCAGGAGTTTCCTCTGTGGGATTGCTCGGTGCATGGTGATGCCTTTGGTCTCAGAGCAGGTGGCAAAGAACATACTTCAAATAAATTAACAGAACAAGGCTCAAAATTTAAGCTTTGCAATGAAGAGATATATCTAATCTTGAAATTTAAATTCAATTCCTTTATAGTGTGCTTTGGGGGCAGGAAGTGAAAAATCCCATCGTCCAGAGACTGTCCCAGTCTGCAAATTATGATGCAGTGCTATATTCTACACTCTCCCTCATAAAATATTGCAGCAATCACCAATGCCTCTTGGTGCTTGCCATCCCTTCAGAACTCCTGAAAGGAAAACTGTCTGGCATTCGCTAAATGTAATATTTTTGATAAACATCTCTGAATTAAGTTTTGGATATGTGGTTTGGTCATGCATTCAGAAATTTGTGTTTCAGCTTTGGCTTGGATTCAATTACACCACAGCAGCATTTCAGTCACTGAGGAAGTTCCGTGCCACCACTCTTGATTTCAGGTGTTTTTGAAAAGATCACCTGGAATTTTTGGTGCCTGCAAGTCTCAATGTGAGGTGTCAAGCCCTGCTTAAGGTCCAAGCCAATGTCCCATGGCCATGGGGTCAGAACTGGGAGCATGCACCTTTCCAGAAGACACAAAGAAAAGGAGCAGTATCCTCTGGGTTTTCCAGCACATGGGGCAGTTGCATTCAGGCCATGTTCATTCAATGCTCAATGATTCTTTACTTAAGGAGGGAACTGTACAAAGTCACCAAACTCCCAAGGAATAAATAAAAAATCCCCATGCAAATTCCACAGTGTTACACTGAGGTGTTGGGCCACCTGCAATCCAGCACCAGCTGAACCGGGTGTCAGTGAGTCTGCCCCTGGATGGTTTGGGAGTACAAAAACATCAGAAAATACAATAAGGTTTCAATGCTGTCAAGGATTCACTAACTCATAATGAGAAGGAGCTTGAGCACCTGACTTTCTTTAAAAGGAAGAAATGTTTTTCAAGCCTGTCATTGAGAATCTCATGTTACATTGCAAAAACTGACACAAGACTACAGCAAGGAATTTCCATTCAATGCCCAACATCCAGCAGATGCCTATTTGCAATGCTATAAATGGGGAAAGGACACAATGTGATAGGTCTTGGTTGGACAAGCTTGTCTCTCCTCTTGAACATGTTCAGAAAATTAAATATGACAACATCAAGTTTTTCTCAATACCCCTCTCTTGCCCAGGAGAAATGAATTATCTACAGTTTTACAGCCTTCTCTTACAATGATTAACTAACTTAATATTGATATTTTATCTTGTCCCTTGGATGAAAGTCTGTTTCTGGCTCTGCAAATTCTTTATTTAGCACGGGCACACTGGCAAGAAGTGCCTGCAACAGAGGCGTTTCTACAAAGAATTTTTCTGTCCCAACCTTTCAGCATAACATTACATTGTTCTTCCAAAACTTGGGAATATTTGGAACCGTCTTTTGTCAACAGTCAAACAAAACTGTTCCCAAGTGCTCTTGGCTACTGCAATTTCACCATACCTAAGTGCTATGAAAAGTGAACTTGTGCTCACTTTTCATGTCTGAGTATTTGAGTTCAAGCCCAAACCTTTCACCGTGTAACACAATACACCAGCAGTGAAGGCACATGTTTCTGCACATATCCATGACAAGCCTGAAAAGGAGGGGACTCTTCTGCCCTTCATCCTTTGCTTCCCATGAACCGAACATGAAAACAGCTCGGGCAATTATTCCTTATGAACAGGATTATCAGAAAAGGAAAGAAAACCCCAAAAGAAACCAAACCCATAGCTATTAAATTGCTTAAGGCACCAAGTTTTAATTTACTAAATCTAACAGCACTACTTGTGTACTTTTAGAGGGTTCACTGATGTACCTATGCATCCTAGACTACTTTTTGCTTAGTCTTGGTAGCCAGTTTTACTATTTATTTTAGGAATGTGATTGACATCCATTGTTTCTTCTCTTTGAATTGCAGCAACAACTGTGAGAAAGATGCTTTGATCGTTTCAGTGATCAATGGTTTCACATCCATCTATGCCGCCACCGTCATATACTCCATCATTGGATTCAGAGCCACAGCAAGATATGATGACTGCTTTGACAAGTGAGTTATTGGGAAAAAAAAGCCCACAGAATACACAGGTGTTTGTTTGGCTGAGGCAGCTCTGTTAGCCTGCTGACAATGGATTTATAATTTCTGAATAATTGCAGCTCTTGACTCACATGGCATCAGAACCACTCATTACTTATAAAAATATGGAATCTTGTGGAACAAATCCCATAGAAAATGATAATTGTTTAAGTCACCTTATTTTCTACATAAATGTTGCATAAGCAACTATATTTTACATTATTCTCCATGCTGACATATGGCATGAATGTAATATTCCCTGGTTCTTGTGTTAGCTCCGTGTTTAGGTTTCCTCCTGGAGAGCTCAAAAGCTTAGGTCTCATCAGAGGTGCCTCATTTTACCCGGGCAGTCAGACTCTGTGGTTTCCAGTCTAGTTCCTCCACAGTCAACTGTGAAACTGCATGATTCACAGCTGCAGACAGCTCAGACATTCCCATAAGCCACCCACTCTGGGGACTGGTGTTTAGTCTGCAGTGCTAATACGGGCACTTAAATTCTGCACGGGTTCCTAGAATGTCCATCCATTTAGAGTCATCTATGCCATGAAAGACGGTGTTATATTCACCTTGGAAGAAAGAAAATTGTAGATGCACATCTGGACCTTCCAACTTCAAATCTGATCTTGATATTGTACTCTTAATAACTTGTTTGATGATGTAAATGAATCCTGATGATGCTTACGAATTAATAATTTCAAGTTACTGACATTTCACTTTTTCAGAAATATTCTTACTCTGATGAATGCATTCGATTTGCCAGAAGGTAACGTAACCCAGGATAACTTTGAACAAATGCAGCAGCTGTGCAACAGGACTGATCCAGTAACTTTTGCAACCCTCAAGTTTGAAACCTGTGATCTGGAAACTTTCCTGAATGATGTAAGTTTAACAACCTAACAGATATTGATACCTTAAATATGGTAGGAGTGCATGGCAACTATTTAATTGCCAAGTCTAGTGACTACCAGTGTAAATTTGAGTGATGTTAATGATCCTAAATCTTCCCCAGGGAGCTGAAGGAACTGGCCTAGCCTTTATTGTCTTCACTGAAGCTATCACCAAAATGCCCGTCTCACCTTTGTGGTCCATTCTCTTCTTCATCATGCTCTTCTGCTTGGGTTTGTCATCTATGTTTGGAAATATGGAAGGGGTGCTTGTACCTTTACAAGATCTCAAGATTATACCCCCCAGAGTGCCTAAAGAACTTATAACTGGTAAGTGCATTTTTAGAGAAAAGTGACTTCCCCACCCTCCCCAGGGAGCAGCTTGTGTGCTGAAAAAGCAGCCCAGCCTGCTTCTACCTTCTGATCTGGAATGGTCTTAAGACTGCCAGATAATCTACTGAAGATTTTCTCATGTTCCCCAGTGGGGCAGCCCATGTGAGGTTCCTTCTGAGCCTGCAGGCAGCTGTTAACCCTTAGGCTTGCCCTTCAGCCTGCTCATGATGACCACTATCTCCTCCATTGGGAAGTTGGAGGACCTGAGTCCTTCACCCAGGCAGGATTTCTCTCAGAGCAACATTATCCCATCATCTATGAAGAAGAGGACCTGTTTTCCCTCCTCAGCTTTCTCCCTTTTTGTTTGCAACATCTGCCACCTGTGTAGTGTTAGGAGAGTATTACCCAAACAGAAGCCAGCCTCTCCAGAGTGCTTTAAAAAAAAAAAGAAAGTGGTGGCCTTCAGGCTGCAAGAGTTACTTTTTAAGCCTTACAGCTACTGGGGAAATATTTTTCTTTCCCATTTTGCTTTCTTTGCCTAAGTGTGCTGTTGTTTTTGTTTTTTTTTCCCATAGGTCTCATTTGTTTGGTGTGTTATTTGATAGCTTTCATTTTTGTGCTGAATTCTGGTAATTACTGGCTGAGTCTATTTGATGGTTATGCTGGCTCTATTCCCCTGCTGATAATTGCATTTTGTGAGATGTTTTCAGTCGTCTACATTTATGGAATAGACAGGTATGAAATACAGCTTAACCATTACTTGATCTCAATGGATAAAGCGATTGTTGTATCGCTACAATCTTCCTGCATCTCTGTGCACAGAATTTCTGTTATAGAAATCAATGAAATTATGCAGCCATAATTTATATGTTTCAGGTCTTTTAAAGAGTTCTTAGTGAAAAGAAATAATGTTTGTTGAGAATTTGTATGTGAAATTAATACATTATTATACATTATAATATGTATTATATTATTAATGTATTATAATGAATAATGCTCTTTAACACCTAGTTCAAATAAAGATATCCCTAAGATACTGCAAGAGAATATTAGGCATCAACAAGAGCCCTGGAGTGCATTAATATAGATACAAATAATTTATTTTTAAAGTAGGCATGTAGATATTTGCAACAGTTACATAAGAGCCACTATAGATAATTTACCTTTTAAATATGGTGATATTTATAATAACTCTTCTTCAGGATAATTGCATTAAGCATTTAGTTAGCAGAAGCAAAGTGCACGCACATTGGCACCGAGCTGAAAGTTTAACACAGAGTTATATCTCAGGAGTGTTTACAGGGAGTGCTAAATGGTGCTGTCCAACACAGGGATCTCCAGGCAGGCTGCAGATATTGGTTTACAGCAGCTTGCAAAACCAGGCTACTGAGATACGTTCTTAGCTGATAAATCCAGATCTTTATCAGTTGTAGCAGCGAGTAATTATTCTCTCAACTTTCTACAGATGTAATAAATCAAGTTTCAACATCTTCATGTTTGTAATAAATACAGAAGAAATGTGAAATAAAGTACAGGGAATTCAATCACCCACATGTTTTACTTGAACTTGTGCCAGATTCAGCTGCTGCTCCTGGCAGTGGGGTGAATGCCCTTGTGACCCATTTTCCCATACTTTTATGCTACTCGAGGAAACACAAATCAGGTTAGGTAAATTGGATGGTGTACTCTTGAGAAAGAAGGCTTCTTTTAATTTGTTAAGGACAGAAAAGTCTATGTTGATTACTTTTCCTTCCCTTTAAGATCTCAGAAGTCCTTACAAGAAAATTAAAATAATTCCCAGGACACAAGCATGGGTTGAGTCCATAAAGTGGGGGCAAGGGGTGTGTATGTGTTTGTGTTTGATCCAGATAAAAGCCTCATACCAAATTTTAATGTTCCTGGCCAGTACACACCACTGTAACCCTCTTTGAGAACAAAGCTTTTCAGGGCTACCCAAAAGTGGTGTTATCTGCTCCTGATGAGTTTCTGTGACCTTTCTCTGAGAAAGGGTCATTGGTAGAAAGACTTCTCTGTTGCTTGAAGGAGAACGTGTGTTATCCATGGCACACATGAACTACACCTGAACATATGCTGCAGTCAGGACATGGGGCTCCATATCCTTTTAAGACACCTAGATCTTAGAAGTTAGGGATGGAAATATAAAATAAATTTACATAGTAATTGAGATTCTGGTGGATTCAGTGTGTTGTTCATAGTTGAAGGACCAACTGAATAGTCCCCTCAGGGTTATTCCCATAGGATATGCAGGAAATCCAGACAAAAGGACTAAAGCAGAAATCTCAAACTTCCAAACTATTTTTTAAAGAAATGAGTGCACAAGGTGTTGCATTACATGTAGAAGCCATAAATTGGTTCAGGAATGATGCAGACATTACCACTCTCAATGCAGGGCTTGTTTCTTCTTGTGGAAATATTTTTGCCCCACTGACTGCTGCATGTTCCATGAATAATCCAAATAACACAATGTAGGTGTTTTTAGTAATGTGTAAAGTTAAAAAAAGGTTTCATTATTCAGCCTGAGAAAAATTATAGATATCCAAATTAGGCAAACATTATATTATAATCTAATTATTACATTACTTCTATTTGCTTTTGTTCTTTTTAAATATTGTATCACTCCCTTTAATTTATGCAGTACTGAGATACTTATCAAAAATTGTGAAGCAATACTGCAATATGTTCTGGGGAAAATCGTCTGCAGTGACTCTTTTTTGTTGAAGCTATTTCACATATGCCTCACAGACATCTTCAAGATAGTACATCTCCAAAAATAATTTTCCAGACTTGCAATGATATGTGCCTTAAATTGAACTAGTGAGGTCTAACTCCTGATTCTTGTCAATTCTCGTCTCAAACTGACATTAGCAGATTCCTGGGAACCACAGTAAGGGGTAGTTTGGATTTCCTTGTTTATGAGCAGGCATTCTTTTATCCTGACCAGCTTTTAAGTCTGAACCTCCTGCTTTTTCTTTCTAGGTTTAACAAGGATATTGAGTTCATGATTGGACACAAGCCCAACATTTTCTGGCAGGTTACCTGGAGACTCATCAGTCCCCTCATTATGTTAGTTATCTTTATCTTTTATTTTGTGGTGAAAGTCAACCAAGAACTGCTCTACAGTGTTTGGGACCCTAGCTATGTAAGTGTGTAAACCAAAATATTTATTTATAATTATTTTAAGTATTCTTCTTTAATGTAGGAGTCATTGTCAGTTATATTCATCTTCCATCTGAAACAGTTTTCTAGCAAACTTGCCACAAAACATGGAAACGGGACTGCTTTCTTTTCTCCTCTTTTGCAACCTCACTTCGCTCTTATTGATGTTTCAGTCCTCCCTCACCCTTTGATTTCAGCCTTCCCACAATAAGGCTGATTGGCCATAAGGCCCTGGTGGCCAGTCAGGCCCCCCATGCCCACATTCCTTTGTGCCAAGGAAGTGTTCCAGTCCCCCAGTCTTCTTTCCTGGCTCTTACTGATTTCATGCCATTTTCTTTACATCATTTTAAAGTAAAAATAAGCCCAAAAGAGCTGAGGCTGGAAACCCTTGAGCTGAAAGCTGCCATGGAATTGGCAAACTGTTGTGCCATATGGCCAGCCAGCATTCTGATCACATTTTTGATCTGTTGAATTATTGAATGTGTGCATGGTCCCAGGTATTTGCTCCTGGTGACTTTCTACAACTTGGTTGTTTGCTCTTTCAGGAGGAGTTCCCCAAAACAGAGAAGACTGAATATCCCTCCTGGGTGTATGCTATTATTGTAATCCTCGCTGGAGTGCCCAGTTTGACCATCCCTACCTTTGCCATCTACAAAGCCATCAGGAACCGCTGTCAGAAAAAAAATGATCATGCTGGCCTTATTGCTACATCTGAGACTTCCATTAATGGGAACTTAAAGTATTCATCATAAAACCATTTTTTTTCAAATGTGGAAGGATGCCCTGTCAGTGAGGAAAGTAAAAAAAAATATATTTTTTAAGAATGCAGAGTTAATTTTATTGTCATGAAAGGATAACCATGTGCTGTTTCCAGGTAAATATTTGTGTAACAATGCAATGCACTGTGAAGAGCTGATGGCCTGACTTCTGGAAGCAAAAAAGTGACATTTGCAAGTGATTAGGGCACCAGGCCAAATAATTTGTCCTCTTTTGAGTTCTGAAGCCAGCTTGTTTGAAACTGGCTTCTATCCCCTGTGCTTGGGGATGCACTGTGCATGAAGTGACTCTTCCATGTGTAATCATTCTGGTTGGGTGGCCAATATGAAGGGTAACTTAATGCTGTCCTCTCTTGCACATTCAATTGTTTTTACTTTACATGCCACTGTGTTGCACAAAGCCACTAATATTATTTGTGTCATAGAGAAGTTTAAAATATTTAATAAAAACATTTCTAAGTATAAGAATGACAGCTTGATTCATTTAGAATTCTATATATTTTATAAATTGCCTATAACTTCCAAGTTCCTAGCAGATAGTGCTGCTTTTGCTGATGACACCAGAGGAAATCTTGCAATGGGGCAGCAGCAGCAGCTCAGGAAAGAGCAAAATCTGCCTTCTGTGGCACCCATGAGCAGGGGGTGCACCACTTGCCAGGGGGACCCGTGCTACGGGAGTCCAAGGCACACCAAGGTGCAAATCTTGCTCTCCTCTGTTGTCATCAAGGTGGGTGGCTCTGGTTCATGTACACACACACACACACACACACACACACACCCAGACCTTACAACTATTTGAATGTTTTAACTTCCATGTGACCCAGTGGAGCTCAGTGAGAAGTCCCATTCCTCATGTGGTCACCGGAGAGGGAAAGGGACACTGTTAGAGCACTCAGGCAGAGTGCCTGGAGCAGACAGTGTCCATGTCCCCTCTGGAAGGGTGATCCTCTTCATCCAGCTGTCTGTGTATACGGACAGTGACACTCTTGTATAACCTTGCAGCAATTCCTACACTCACCTTTTGAAACAAGAATGGATCCAATTGCGATCCTCATACTGATTGTAATCGAAACACTCTCTTAAAAGGAATAGGTACACTTAGGGTACATTTACTCCAGAATGTATCTTTAGAGTAGTCTATCTCCTCTAAATTGAGAGTGAAGTGCCAGACATTGCATGTGTACTTCATGGAATCACAGAATCAATGGTTTAGGTTGGAAAAGGACTTGAAGATCATCCAGTTCCAATCCTCCTGCCATAGGCAGGGACACCTCCCACTTGACCAGGTTTCTCCAAGCCCCATCCAACCTGGACATGAAGACTTGCAGGGACGGGGCATCCACAGCTTCTCTGGGCAACCCATTCCAGAGAATCTGAATTATTAAATTAATTCACATTCCATTTTCAACTTTTAAAAATCACATTAATGTAAATAACTATCTAATCTATTTGAAGATGTTACTCTTTAATAGGAAGAACATTTTTTGACAGATTTTTCTGCTGATAAAAAGCTCAGCCACCAGGAACAAGTAACACCCCATGTGAAGTGGCTGACTGCGGTGCCAGGTGTGGAATTCAGGGTGTTGCTGGAAGGGCCCAAGCCCAGCCCAAGGCATCTCCTGATCAGAAGAGCAGCAGGGGAAGGAGTGATGGTGATGTGTGCCCTGGGACCACTGACACTGTGCAAGGGCTGCCAAACCATCCTGTGTGTCCAGCTCGTGTGTGCCCTCTGAGTGAGACAACCCCGACAAGACACTGGGAAGTTGAGTTGCTCCATCTGTGAGAGGTGTAAACAGATGAGCTGTGACAGCCCAGGGAGTATCAGGCACCCTTGATCTCAAACTGGCTTCTGGTTGGATGATCTGCAACCTGATCCCATTTGTGTGCTTAGCTGCAGAGCAGGGCTTGTATTTTGGGGAAAACAATTCACACTCACTTAGAAACTACCCATTTAGAGAGGGGAATCCAGGCATAAACTGTTGATGTACTGAGGCAAGCAAGCTGACTGGCTGCTCTGTTTAGTGTGGAGTGAACTGATTTGGCATGCACACCAGCAAAACCCTGGTATGACTGAAAGAAAACAGAAAAATACTCTCACATACTTTCAATTGAAGGAAAGCATTCAGTTCTTGCATTCATCAGTAACTATTTAATGAATAATAAAAACTGTCACTGGGGATTCATTGACAGGTGGGAAGTGATTAACTTCTAGCAACTATTGTGAAAATGGACTAAATTCTAATGTCTGAACATACAAGGTCTAATTTTTCTTGGCTTTTTTTTCTAATTGACTTTTTGTATTTGGAAAAGATGCCTTCATTTATTTACTTCTATTAATAAACTAAGAAAGAAAATGCCAACGTTTTATTCACAGATTTTTACAGGTATTTTGCAATTTTGATTAGTCCGCTGCAAAAGTTTCTTTTTAATTATATTCATTGTCACACTTCTCTGACAGAGTCTGAGAACATAAGGAACAGAAAATAAAAACCTGTTTGATCCTGAGTTACCCATTAACAACATATTCCCAAGTTGTCTAACTATAGAAGGAGCTGCAAAAAAGGCAAGAGTGGTAACTCTCTATATAATAATAATTCCTGGTTTTGTCTTTAAACAGCAGCCTTGGCAATGACACAGCCCTTTGCATCAGATAAAAAGAAAGCTCCACCTCTCTTCCAAGATCCTTCTGTCACCCTGCATAAAACCTGTAGGAGAGACAGATTTTGAAGCATCTTCCCATTTTTAAGGAAAGGGGCTAAGGAGCCACGGACGTTTCATTAAAATGTCACAAGATTTATCAGCAATACCTGAAACCCCCAAAGAAGATGGCAGACCCAAGTGGGACAATAAGTTCCAGTATCTCTTAAGCTGTATCGGATTTGCCGTTGGCCTGGGGAACGTGTGGCGGTTTCCATACTTGTGTCAGATACACGGAGGCGGTAAGATTGGAACGGGACTTTGCCAAAATACTGAACTGCAATTCTCATGCAACTATACTAACTTCTGAGGGGCATGGGAATTATATAATTTATATCAGTTGTATCCCTTTTTAAAAATGCTGATTGTCATTAATGTTTTGCACCAGTTAATTAGCTCTTTCCATAGGAAGATATTTAATTATAAAATTATATGTTCAGTTAGGAAGACCAGACTGATGCTGACCTGACTGATGATAGAACAAATATATGTTGAAGTTTTTATACTGCTACTACAGTCCCAATGGAAGCAGGAAACTTAACCTGCAGCTGGCTACCTTAAGGAGAAATGAGAAGCCCTGGGGAGGCCTGAGGGAACTGGCCCCTAGACAAATGGCCACTGAACTTCCCTTTGGGATGGTGAGTGAGTCATTCCCCACCCATGATCTTAGGAGGTACCTCATCAGGTGGAATTGCCTCTGAACAAAACTAAATTGTGCTTTTGGTTGTCTGTGAGACTGCTTAAAATGCTCAGCTGATGGAGCAGCAACAGGAGCCTGCCAGGTGTCATGGACAGCTGCCTAAGCCGGTGCCTGGGCATCAGTTCACAAAGAATTGCTTTGGAAGCAGACAATTTGGTAAATATAAATGGATCTGAAAAGAGTACTTGGTAACTCACTGTTCACAGAAGCTTTTGAAATCTGCCACAGTAAGCTGTCTAAAGAAGAGGGAGCAAATTGTTTCAGCCCAGTATTATTAATCTTTCAATTAATTGAAGAAACCGAAAATTCACACCTGGAGAAACTGTCAAGTGACAGAAAATTTTATCACATCCAAGTGTGTTTTACTGAGGTGTCTGTATTTCTTGATGAACTACATATATTTCAATCAAGCAAGGAACCAAGAATTGATATAGCCTGCAAAGGAAGGTGTTTCAGAGAGAAGCAGCCACTTAGGGACTATGGTGAGTAGCTCAATGAATGAGCTATAGCAGGTTGCATCAAGAGAAAGAACCTTGGCAGATGTAAGCAGAACACTAGGAAGTAGACAGAGATATTGCTGCCTATAGTAAGACGACTTCTGAGTCTCTGACTTTTTCTGAAAGTCCACTTTTTAAAGTCAATATTAAAAATTAGACAAAATTTTTTAAGACAAAATGCAGAAAAGTCCCAGCATTTATTCAAGGGTTAGAAAACTTCTGGGACACAAAACAACTCAAGAATTCCATCTATTTAGGCCATGAAGTTGAAAATTAAAGACTATGATTAGCATAGCCTATAAACAAGAAAATGGAAATTATTTTGTGGCAAGGAGCCTTTTAAGGCCGAATATGCAACAACTGAGAGTTACACAAACAGAAATAAGAAAAGACAAGAAGCAGTAGATTAGATTCCTCCCAGGACACTTGATGGTTTCCATTATTTATTTCAAAAATGTGACACCCAGTGAAACTCCCACAGAAAAGCACCATCAGTGGGTGGTTAGAAAGCCAGGACTGCACACTGTTTCTCTGCATTTGTCCAGAGAATGGACAAATTGGGAATTACTGGGAAAAAATCCATCAATTTAGTTAATGATACTGGCATTTATGAGACATGATGAACATCTTTAGAGAGACATCCCCATAGCAGATATGGCATGAGACCTGCAAGGAAAATATTCTTATGCAGCAGGAGCTATAGGTCAAATCTCAGGTGATCTTTCTATCTTGGAAAGCAAGGGGGAAAGTATTCAGGATTAACAAATAACATAATAAAGCAAATACAATGTGATGTTTTTGTAATGTAGTGAATGATTAACACAAAGTGCTCAGTGGAAAGTTTGAAAATCCCAGGCAGGGCCATAGGAAGATGAAGCTCCTCCACACATTTCATTGCACAGAGCAGCTTCTAGAGCCACCAGCTGCAGGAGGCTGTGCATTTGTGCTAAATTGGGATTAAGATTAAATATTGTTCTACTGGCCATAAAAAGGCTCTCACACTTTCCTATGAAGTGCCAATTGTTGCTTCTCCTTGGCCAGCTGTGGCCAGTGGTGTTTCAGATCCCAGCCTCACTTCAGAAGGAAGCAGCGCTCATCTGCTCCTGAGGTTTGATCTCTCCCCTCCACCCTCCCTTCTGGGGTTCCCTGCACCCCTATCCTCACTGCCCCAAGAGAAGCATGAGGTCACCTGTCTTATGGACTTAGCAGTGCTCAGAAAGTCTGCTTGCTTGTGCATCCAGCTCCAGAACTCCACTATTTCCCACAGTAACTTCTAGGGACAAGCAGGTTTAAAGAGGGTAAAAACAGGGAAATGCTGCAGGGGCAAGGGCTGAGTTGCTCCTTTGCTCCCTGAGTAGTAATGCTGCCAGTGAGAAACCAGCTTAAAATAGCCACCAGACTCAGGAATGGCAAACAGCTGCTTTGCATCACCACCAAGAGTGGCACAAGACAGTGGTGAATTAAGGTCAATGTATGGCTTGGCAGCTAGTGTTTGCTCTCAAAGTGCTCAGTAGCAGGATGGACTCTCTAACAGAGTGCTGTGAGGTTTCTGAATAATTTATACTAGAAAGCTGGCATTGGAAAAGTCGAGTGAGTTATGAAGATCACTGAGAAAACAGAGCTCTTGCATTTACATCTGTGTGTAAGGTAGCTGCATTTTTCTTCTGTTAATTTAAAGCAGTGACGTGGTTTGGGTTTGCATTTTCAAAAGCAAACAACTCAGGTGCAAAAGCCCAACAGATTTTCAGGGGTACTGGAGCACAAATCCTGTGTGTATGCATGTGAAGATGTGCACATGGGAGACACCAGCAGCACTGTGTTTAACTGGGAGCCCTGAGAGTTGCCATTGCTTTCTGCATGCAGCCATAACCACAAGCATGGAGAAACCAGGTATGGATATGGCACAGACATCCTTGCAGGCTGGATGGCTTCTGGGGTAGTTTTACAGCTGGTTCAGGTGATATCCTCATTTCTGCATCTTTTCAAAAACAAGAGATGAAACCAAGTGGTTGTACATTTGTCTCATGTCAGCTGTTCCCATCAGACCTCTGGCCCTGATTCATTGCACATTAGTGTTACTCAGTAACTCAGATCTAATATAATATCAGTTCTGCTGACATTTATCACCTGCTGCCGTTACTGATTATTTGGGTTTATTGCCTGAGTTAAGTTAGCTATTTACTTTTCATGACTAATGGGTATGAAGGTTGTTTGCCACAGTTGGTAGAGACAAACACAAACGTTCCCAGGCAACTGGGATTGAAAAGAATTCTCTAAATAGCCCAGTACAGAGTTTGTCACTTAAAACTGAGACACTAACTAGTCATGCATCTACATGTGTACACAGAATCATCTGAGTATACTTAGAGAAACAAACTCAGTTCTAGCTAGAACTGACTGCAGTGGTTTACTTTGGATTATAGCTAATGTGTGTATATATATATATATATATATATATATATATATACATATATGTCATATATATGCACGCTTGCTTAACCCAGGGGTATTAAAAATGTGTATGGTGCCTGAACCTATAAAATTACTGAAAAATATTTGTAATATAAAATACAGTTTCTTTCTAGGAAAAGAAAAACACAAAAACACTACTATAGGTAGCAGCAACCACCATCTAAACCCCATGCTGTTACACACTACAGTCATGCTACAAATGGAGAACTGTTTACTTCTGGGACAACCATTTACAGACGTTCATAACTCGTGGCCTACTTGACCTTTTGCTCAAATTCGAACTAAAATGTGCTGTGAAATGCCTGGTTCACTGTGTCCTCAAAAGGAAAACAAAACATAAGAGGAACAAATTGTATAACTGACAGATGTAAAAAAAAAAACAAAAAAACAAAAAAAACCAAAAACAAAACAAAAAAAACAAACAAACAAAAAAAAAAACCAAAAACAAACAAAAAAACCCCAAACATAGTATGTTGGGAAGAGCAGAACTATTCACTGTCTGACAGAAAAAATTGGGTTACAGCTAGTAACAAACTTCATTTTCCAGTTTATTGCCATATCCTACTTAAGCCCTTGGTGAAAAGCTGTGACCTGCCTGTTACACACTACAGTCATGCTACAAATGAGAACTGTTTACTTCTGGGACAACCATTTACAGACTTTCATAACTCGTGGCCTACTGGACCTTTTGCTCAAATTTGAACTAAAATGTGCTGTGAAATGCCTGGTTGACTGTGTCCTCAAAAGGAAAACAAAACCTAAGAGGAACAAATTGTATAACTGACAGATGTAAAAAAAAAAACAAAAAAACAAAAAAAACCAAAAACAAAACAAAAAAAACAAACAAACAAAAAAAAAAACCAAAAACAAACAAAAAAACCCCAAACATAGTATGTTGGGAAGAGCAGAACTATTCACTGTCTGACAGAAAAAATTGGGTTACAGCTAGTAACAAACTTCATTTTCCAGTTTATTGCCATATCCTACTTAAGCCCTTGGTGAAAAGCTGTGACCTGCGAAGTCAATCCTTTCATAATTTGATATATTAATTGCCCTTTACATCTCAGGTTGGTTCCTGCTTGTATTTGAAAGCTGCCTGCTTGCATACTTCAAATTTCACAGGGGAGTTTGCTAAGCTTATTTTATGAGTTAGCTGTGGGTGTTACCCATGTTCATTTGAAATGGCCATTGCCCCTTTGGTTTTCTGGACAAGGCTTTGGCTCCCTCGCTGTAGCTCAAGGAGGTATAGTCATTTATGTGGGAAATTCAACCCTGCCAAGTTTCAGTCAGTAAGCTGTGCCTGAAAGGCAGTATCAGTGCCATTATAAGTGTGCTGCACAAATATGTTTAGAGTAGCTCATACTTTTCATCTGTATTGATGCATGTGAGAAGACATAAAAGAGGTCATGGAGTGCTGTTTTCTAGAGAGAGAGCTGAGTGTGATTAAGTTGCTTTTTTTCCTTTCTGATGTCTTGATGTAATTCCTTGCTGTGTTGACTATACCACACTGCTTAGCCACTGAACTGCCATGGAGAGAATGGGTCAGGTCTGAAAATCCACTTTGAATAGCTAATATCTTTTTCTCTGCATCTGAACAAGTAGTTCCCACCTATTGCATAAAATTGCATAAATTATCTCAGGTATCTTGCCATTAAGTTCTTAGTCTTTTGGAAAAGTACACCCATCCCTGTTCCTCCTATGTACCAACTGAACTGATGAAGTGGATCTCTGAATGCTTGCTGCATTTTATCACATTGAGATGTGCGAGACCCTACGGAGGGTCAATACGGATGCATTTCCTTCAAAACTACTATTTTGCCACTTTCCAGGTCATTTCAGTCTTTATTATCATTCCTTTTTCTACTCCCAAATCGCTATCTGAAGGAAAAGTATTATTCATGTTCTGGACTTTCAAATGCTGTTGTGTCCTTGAATCATTATTTCAAGTCACTTGCTTTTCTTCTGCTAGCTGATTCACAGGTACTGGTAAGATGCAAGACTGAATCATGGATCAGTCCTTCCTGATTTTTGATCAGTCCTCCCTACAGTTTTTCTCCATCATTTAGGAAGTCTTAGTATCCCAATATCAAGCGAACCTACTGGGTCTTTTTCTCTGCTTCTCACTGAGCCACATCGATTTCTGCAGGTCTTAGTACAAGTAGATTAGGAGGTCACCCAGCTGATACTTCAAACTGCTTTACATTTCCACTAGCCCAGTCTGTGGGTCTCTCTTTCCAAGTGACAAACCCAATTTGGTTGTTTCACTCTGCTTTGCTGGTTGCTGAGAGCCAACTTTAGACTGTGCTCCTTCCAGAGCCTCCTGGTGTCTCTGTCCCGTGGATCACTGGCAGCTCTCCCCAGGCTGCCCAGAGGGTCCTGCACTTCCCCCCCAGACTGTCACGTGCAGGTGACACAACAAAGCTTGTGCCCCTCAAGTGTCATTTTGCTGGACATGGTTGGGCAGCTGCTGTCCTGACCTGACTTGCCCGTGCACTGCATTCGAGGGGTCAGGTTTTAAAATCCCTCTGTGTATCTCGAGTGCACCGGCTCCTTCCTTTCCTACTGCTGTGGCTGTGGAGCTGTCTTCACTCCAATGGTTCTTCAGCAGTCTTGTTACACAGGGGTGCTCCTCGACACTTGGGACTCTCTTGTAAACGACACCAGCTAACCAGTAGTGCAGTTTTTGATAGCCTGATTTGAAAAAGCTTTTGTAGCCTTCTGTGCCTTCTCATGTGCAGGGGATTGTTCCACGGCTTTGTGATATCCTTGTGCAGGATTCCTTCCAAAATAACTTTTGACTCTTGCAAGTTCTGAAGAGTTTTGGGGTTTTTTTTCCCTCGACCTTCTTTTAGTACCACGTGTTTTTACTTGCAGGATGGATGCTTTATGAGTCTTCAGTGTCTTTCTGACAGAAGGAATGTTGTAGACTAAAATTTTCCTGAGTCACACCCCAGGGATGGAACTAAATAATGCTTTGGCAATACTTTTTATTTTTATGGGCATTTCTCCAGGCTTTTAAAGTATTTAAAAATGTTTCACCACTATAATTTTCCTTGTTCACTTTTCGAGAGGAAAAAAGACTCCTAAACTCTTTTTTTTTTTTTTTTTTTTAGGTAGAATATACAAATACAAGATAATTTGTTGCTTGTGCTTTATGATTTTTTCTGCTACAGTTTCCTTTTCTCATGCCCCATGGAAGCCAAATCTACAGAGTTTTGCTGTGCCTGGGCTTAAAATCACATGGGTTCTGCTGAGGCTTTGCTGTGCTTGTGTTTGAATGCTCTGGTTTGTGGTACCTGCTGTGCCTTAGGTTATCTGCTTCTTGGATTTTCTGCTTGCTTTCTCCATGGTTAGATTTCTCATGGCATTTTTTAAAATAGGTACTCACTTTTTGCCTTCTGGCACATCCTCTTCTATCTATTAATCAGAGTCCTCAACTATACAGTGCTAGAGGATTCCTACTCACTATTCCGTATCTGATAACTTACTGTTAATGTTTCTCCATGTTTTTCTATAGGTGGAAAAGAGTAAGCTTCAAGTGCTCCAGCGGACTCTCTGCTCTTTTTCTCTGTTTTTTTTTTTTTTTTTTTTTTAAAAAATTTTTGATGCAAAAGAAAGAAAAAAAAAAAGAGGATTCCTACTCACTATTCCGTATCTGATAACTTACTGTTAATGTTTCTCCATGTTTTTCTATAGGTGGAAAAGAGTAAGCTTCAAGTGCTTCAGCGGACTCTCTGCTCTTTTTCTGTTTTTTTTTTTTGGTTTTTTTTGACTAAAAGTATTGTGATGCAAAGGAATGAATAACTAAAAACTTACTTTACACTACACGCCATTTACTTGAATTAGGTTTGAGAAAGATTAGATTCATAGACTATTTCTTGTTAACCCATTCCTTTACCATATTTTCATATCTTCAGATAGGAGATTATTTTATATAATTCTCATGGAAAACCAGCATTTTTGTCCAAGCGTGACATCATGTTTTGCCATGCTGTAAATATGCCTGAAGATACACACAAGCCAGCACAAAGTAAACATGCTCTTATCAGCAGAATGTCTAAACACGCTCTGCTGCCAGTGGTTCAACTAGCAAACAGAGAAGGGGAGACAGATAACAGTTTGCACTAATTATTACCCAGTTATTTCCCAGGAGATATGATATGGGAGATAGGCTGGTCTCTTATGGAGTGCTCTGCTAGCGAGTGCTCAGCACAGATTGCAGCACGGATTGCAGCTGCTGCCCAGAGCTGGTGGAGAGCCAGGCAGATGGATGAAGAAGTAGAGCACTCCATACTGCAGTGCTCTGGTCACTTGCCTCAATAGTTTGCTCTTCTCAGGAGACAGCCCAAGGCATCAGAAGGGCTGGGCTGGCACCCTCAGATGTGCTGTGGAGAGGGATACTGCAGCAGTTTGAAACAGACCACGGGACTGAGCATGGCAACAGGTTACTGGGTTCTTCTTGAAGGGACCTCAAACTGAGAATTTAACATACTGGGAATTAACTGTGAGGTTCCTTTTTCAAATCTGCTTCTCAGTTAAAAACATTTCAAGAATAGAGATCTTAAGGTGAGACATTTATTCGCAAGTTTCGCAGGTTAAGAACAGTTCTTTGCTGAGTAGAGTTTTTTGATTTTTGTTTCCACGCATAACTTGATAAAAGGCTAAACCATCCAACAACACACCTTCTCTGGGTGTTGTATTTATTGCAGCATGTAACAAGAGGTAGCAAAGTTATTGCAATACAACACTAGCTCAAGAGATTAGATTTTATCTGCCCAGCCTTTCTAAATAGCCATGGATTGCAGAACCCAGGCGCCATTCCAGGTGGAGACCAGAAATCCTTGTCATTCCCCCACCTCTCTCTCAGGGCCAAAGACAGAGCATAGAGAAAGTTTCCTGAGCTGGAAGAGCAGAGGTAAGCAGACCAAGATAAGAGGTCTGGAGGTAAATCAGAAATGGCAGAACAAGGCACAGGTTTATTGACAAAGCTATGAGGAGCACAGAATCTGCTCCCTTTTTAGGAGGATGGGGAGGTGGCTGAGGCAGGACTTCTGTCTTTGTCCCCCTGGAGAAAAGAGACTTTGTGGTCACAGTGGTTGCTGGTCATGGCAATAAACTTCAGTCTATTTCACCATTTCAGTATAATTGGCCATTTGGGCAGGTGGTACAAACATACTGATGAAACTTCTGGTTTTATGAAAGTCAGCATCTGTGCAAAAGAAGGGAGACCCAAATGTGTGTCCCTTCTGGGGGAAGGTGGGGGAAATGAGGCATTGCACACAGTTTAGCAGGAATCAGCCAGGCTGTTGGTAGGACTGGTCCCTTCCCACAAGCAACCAACAGGACATGCTGCTTCTGGCCCAAGGGAGATGTTGTGAGGAAAACAGAAAAGATGTAAAGGACACAAAATGGGAAGAAATGAAGTTTCATGGCTCACATGTCTCAGAGAACAATTTCAGCCTTGCTTTCAGTTTTTCATTAGCTAGAGGCTCTGTCATCTGAGCAGAACTTCATGCAATAAAATAACCTGGTCTCTTGGGGTTATACAGCACATAATCCTGCTTTTCCAGTGCAGGACAGAGGAGCACAGCCCTGAGAGCCTTAAGAAATGAAACGAGGCAATGCACTGAAGGGAAAACAGATGGAATAGGGGACAGGCAAACCCTTGTGCTTTATGAGAAGGGGGACAAAAGAAGATGCTTAAAAGAAAGGGAAATGGATGAAATAGTGAGGCTACTTATAATGGGTTGTAGCAATGCCTGAGGGAAGTGTCCTGCAGCACTAAGCATCCCTGTCCCTCCTCCTCCATCTTCAGCACCAAAATTACCAGCAAAAGATGTCACTTGTAGGTGTCCCTAGCAATGATCCCACTCTCAACACATCCTACAAGAACTTTGTTAGGCTCATAAAGCAAATTAATTATAAACCAGTAATTTCAGTGAGATGCAGAAAAATCATGTGGCTTAATCACACTTAAATGTCTTTTCAGGGGCTTTCCTCATACCATACTTCATCGCTCTTCTTTTTGAAGGAATCCCACTGCTACACCTCGAGCTGGCCCTTGGGCAGTGCCTGAAGAAAGGCAGCATTGGAGCCTGGAACACCATCTCTCCTTACCTTGGAGGCGTTGGTACGTCCCTTCAGCCCCAGCTCAAGGAACTGCAGACAGCTCCCACCCAGCACTCACTTCCTACAGACCTGTGCCTGATGTGTTTTAGGATATAAAAAGAAATGAGTGTTAGGATTTTGTAATGAGGGTGGTGAGATATTTAGGGGTGGTTTCCCTAGAAACATTCAAGGCCATGTTGGATGGGGTTCTGAGCAACCTGGTCTAGTTGAAATGTCCCCGTGCATGGCAGGGAGGTGGCATAAATGATCTTTAATGTCCCTTCCAACACGAACATTCTGTGATTGTGTAACTGTGTATTCCTCTCAGCAGGCGTTACTCCAGGCACATTTTAGGATCATTTGAAGAGCCTAAAATGCAAACCTAATAACCTTTGCTGTGGGGAGCATAATGAACATGGGCTCAGCTCCTCAACACTGCCCCATACCAACGAGACCCTGGTGCTCAACAAAAGCTGCCTGCCCGCAGTGCTTCTTGCTCCTCTCTCACAGGCCCTCCAGGACCCAGTCTTCTCTGTCCATGAATAGCCAGACTTGAGGAAGGACAGAAAGACAGGAAATCAAGGATCCTGGTACCTCCTAATGAGTGCAAAGCACATGGGAAGGCTCCCTTCCATCAGAGGGTGGGGCTACTGAAGGGATTTTGTCAACACAGCTGGGCATGAGGGACAATCCACATGACATAGTGCATCAGACTGATGTGCAGTCCTCTACTGCCAGCTCTTTTCTACTTATTTAATATATGAAAAACCACATCTGGTGCCCCATGTCCACCATTGTTAGGCTGCAAAAAGTGATCCAGAATAGCCACCAGGAGGAGGTTAAGGCATCGACTCTACTGGGTATTTGACAACACCCCTGTGCCTGCAGGGCATGGGGAAACTCCTGAATGCTTTAGCCAGCTCTGCTTGATCATGACCTGCTTTAAGCAGGTGCCTGAAATACGCTTGGCACTGATAGCCCTGCCTGTGGGCCTGTGTGGGAGGAGAAGGGGAGGGTAAGAGGAGTCAACTAAGGGCTGGAAGGCAACAAGAAATAAATACCAAGCTGCATGTGGTGCTTCCAGCTAAACCCATCTCCTACAACCAGGCATGTTCATACTCCCTTGCAAAAATGCAAGAAAGCAAAAACTGTGGTGTTGATAGTCTTCCCTCCTCATCACAGGAGTAAAACAGTGCCCAATTTAGGGCACCTGTGCATGATTTAGGACAAGAGTGGCCTCGTGCAGCTACAGCACACTATAAAACTTTGGTCTCTTTTGCTCTCTGCTATTACGGTTGTCCAGTATTGTAGAAAACAATGGACTACATACTACAGCAAAGATTTGAACCCTAACCTTCTATGTAAGTAGAGTCTCAGCATTCCTGGAGCAGGGCTGGTGATCTGGGGGATTGTGCACCAGTGTTTGGCTACTGAGGACACAAATGCCCATCCTTCATGGGAAAATCTCAGGACGGCATCAGGGGGATGGAGAAGAAAATCTTGAAAAACTAGGAAATGTGAGCTTCTAACAGCTAGTGCTGATAACTTTTTCCAAAACTTTTCTGAAGTAAGATCTTGTGCTTTCTGTAGGAGTTGGTTCATGGATGGTGTCGGTTCTGGTGAGCTTATACTACAACACTGTTTTAACTTGGGTGATGTGGTATTTTATAAACTCCTTCCAAGAACCTCTTCCTTGGAGTGTCTGTCCTCTAAACGAAAACAGAACAGGTAAGTACACCTCCATGAGCATTGCTAGCAAAACATCAGACTCTGGGCTAAGCAAGAAACCACATTTTATTTCGCCCCGAATTGTGCACGAGTCCTGGTTTGATTTCCTTTTAAAAAGCCACAAGAGTCATGCTAGCTTACTCAAATTCATCATCCTCACAGGAGCAATGATAGCCAGAAAGTCCACGAGTCCTTTTGCTTGACTTTGAAATGGGAAACAAAATAAAGAGCAAGTTCTGTTATCCATTACAAAACCTTTACTAAGACTAAAGAGAGACAGTGTACATAAGCAGAATAAGGAAGAATGCTCTCAGGTTTTAAAAATATTTTTAAGCTTCCTTTTTTTCTCAGAGCAGGAGAGAGAACAAGTTTCAGGGCACAGCAAGAAATACCACCTGAGTAAAAGGCTAAGAAAAAAGACAAAACATAGTGGAATTAAACTTTCTCTTGGAGGCCTTAGGACTGCTCTAGAGTAGGAAGATAAATGGACATCACAGGTTGCGGTGTACACCACGTTCCCAGTTCCCTTTTCTTCAGGCACAGAGCCTGGCTGGGGAATGCCCTGCATACAGATGCCTGAAGTTCCTGTTCACAAAAGTCCTGGAAACTCAAAGAGGCCAATGCCCCAATGCCTGGGTCTTTCCCCACCAGAGGGCCATGACATAGCCAGGGAAGCCTGGACTTAAATGTATTCTCAGGTGCCTGAAGTTTGTTATGGCTCCACCAGCTTGTAGCTATACAGCTAAAAAATGTCACTGTTTTCACTACAATTAGTGTAGATTTTACCTTGCACTGAGTGCAACACTGTTTCTAATCAGAAAGTTATCCCCCGTATAAAATGCTGGTGATATTCTGGTGAAGATCTCTCCTAAGTCTCACAGTCTCAGCCTGCTGTGAGTTTGTCTTGCTGCACATTACAGAGAGTGCAGAAAGTCCATTTGTATTAGATTTTGCAGCCCACAATTTATTCTAACACTTGCCACTTTTTTTTTTTTTTATACCTGCTATCGGTGTTGCCATTGCACAGAAAGTTAGCGTAGGACAGATGGCTTTGTTGAACTAACCTACCAATTGCTACACAGGGTTGTGGCACTTCAAGGACTTCAAAGGCACAGTAAGCACACAGCTTCAACACTGCCCTGAATGTTATGAAAGCACTGCAGTAAATTATTTTTGGTACAGGAAAACTTTGAACATAACACCTGATATTGCTGAGAGTGGCACGTTCCAGTGGTGGCTCATTTTGTGCTTAGCAGCTTGCTGGGCAATTGTCTATCTCTGCACCATCCGAGGAATTGAAACCACAGGGAAGGTATGGAAAGGGCAGAGAAGTGATTATCCTGCAGTTTGAAATCTTGCCCTCCAGACACTGAGTTTTTACCACAAGGAAAACCCCATTTACCACACTGGCACCATTCAGTATGCTCCCCGTCCAACAAATTGAGAACAGCAGTACAAGTGGCTTAAAATGATGCTTCTCTCTTTTTCCACTGCAAACAATTCTGCCCTACCAGCCTTCCCTCTCACAGTTTTAAGAGCCATTTTATTAAAAATATATTCTGCAAAAGTACCCCCTGCTTATGTGAAAGATGGCCATACTCATCTGTAGCTGTCTGATCTAATATTATTATTATTGTATGTTGCAATAACTTAAATAGGATTGATTGAACTTACTGCCAGTAACACTCTGTCTTCTGACCTCCTTACTTTAGGCAATTTATGTAACAGCAATATTTCCATATCTGGTCCTGACTATATTCCTTATTCAAGGACTCACTCTACCAGGAGCCACTGAGGGTCTGATTTACCTCTTCACCCCTAATGTAAGTATTAGTATTAATTTTCCTTTTAC
Organism: Pyrgilauda ruficollis; assembly: GCF_017590135.1. Classification (NCBI taxonomy): domain Eukaryota; kingdom Metazoa; phylum Chordata; class Aves; order Passeriformes; family Passeridae; genus Pyrgilauda; species Pyrgilauda ruficollis. The sequence continues at coordinate 4,180,590 of NW_024525378.1, read as the reverse complement.
TCCTCCTCAGATTTCATACCATTTTCCAATAACTCCTGGTTTAGATGTCCATCCAAGAGCTCAGCTAAGCTCTTTTTCTGAGATGAAGCAACTTATTTTAATATATTTTCACAAGAAAATAAGCAGCAAAAAATTTAACAGTTCAGTAGTAAGCCTATAAGAAAATACTGGAAAATTAAGTTTAAGAATGTTATGGGTGCCTCAGTCTTTAATGTGTAAGTGAAACTGATGTACTTCACAAGTACACGAGAAAGATGGGATTTCCCTGCCACTGCTACAGAATTTACACAGTTTTAATCTTTTAAGAATTCACAAAGAGAACTACTGAGGATTTACACCGTAAAGTGATTTTTTTGGAAGGTTGAAAGTAATTTTCCCCTGCCCCTGTTTCTTCACAGTATTTCTCCACTCCCCCATATCTCTTCCTAAAAGACAGAACTGCTGGAGAACAGCCCCTCTCCCATTTTTCTTAATTTCTCATATGTTGAACTTCTCACATGGACAGGAGTTCCAGATCCCTCCACATGCTGGCCATTTCAGAAGCACCTTTCCTACACTGTCCTTGGCAGCATTCCCAAATGCAAAGTCAAACTGTCCTACTAAGTGGTTGCTATCCACTAGAGGCTCCTCACAACTCTGCCTTCATGGCTAAAAAGCTCCATGAAGTGGTGGGTGTAGAGGAGGAAAAGCAGCACTCACGGACGCATTCTTGAGCATCTGCTGCCTCCACAGCCACAGCAGTGCTTCAAACACAGGAGCACTGGATTTTTCCTTTCCTTTCCTACAACAAGAACACAGATATTAAAGAAAACATAAGCCAAGAAGCTCAGAGATATTTTATATGTCACGCTGGAAAAGGACAAGAGCAAGAGAAAGCTCACATGAGACACTGTTTTATCCCTCTTTCTACAAGCCCAGTGGCACAGACACCCATTTAATGCTGCCAGAGTTCAAGGACAAGCTTGGTTTTTACAGATGATCAGGATATTCTCTTATATTTTTGAAGGGCCAGACAGGACTGGAAGAGCTTGGTGCAATGTCTTAGGGAAGAAAGCAGCTTTGACAACACAAAGAAACATGCCTCAGCCTGTCATCAGTTGGTCTCAGCTAGGCTGTCAGGTTTCTCGGGAAGAGCTCAGGCATTTTTGGAATTTAGTTTGCAATGATTCTGAACTGAATACAGGAAACTAGATTTGTGTGTACTCACAAAGCCTGGAGCTATTGCAGTGCTGAGGAGGAGCAGATCATCGTAAAAGAGACGGATGGATTTGTACACTGGCAACAGAAGTCAGAATGAAAATCCACCTGCAGAGAGCCTGCAGCCGATGGTCAGCTGGTTTGAGGAAGCAGATCCTGGGCACATTCATGAAAAGTCGTCTGAAGATGGTTTTAGTGATGTTCCTATCTACAAATGTGGAAAAGCTGATGTAACAGCCTGGTGAGTGTATATCGGTGTTGCCATTGCACAGAAAGTTAGCGTAGGACAGATGGCTTTGTTGAACTAACCTACCAATTGCTACACAGGGTTGTGGCACTTCAAGGACTTCAAAGGCACAGTAAGCACACAGCTTCAACACTGCCCTTCTCTCTTCATCCCCTTACTCCACAGCTGCAGTACCAGTATTGCTTTTGCTGTTAGGCTATTCCCACCCTCCCTGTGAACAAACACCAGTTTTTCTTTTACACCTCCACAGGGAATGCCTCAAAGTGAGTTGTACAGGAGGGCTGTTATTTACAGGGCAGAGATGTACTTGGCCCACCCAGACTCCATCAGTTTACAAAACTGTAAAGCATATTTCTCAAATGTGTGCTGTTTTCCTCTTCTTGTCCTTTTTGCAGAAGAAGTTTTAGCAAAATAAAGTAAGAATTAAATCACCTACTGTCTGTTTCAGCTTGTTTTAAAAATACATAAAATCAACCCTCTTGACATTTTTCCCTGACTGGACACAATGTTTTCCAACTTCTTTCCAACTCTGCAGTGCAGCAGAAATTGTAGTTTTTCTGTAACAGCTGCTACATCCATTATCTCATAACTGTGACACCTCATTTTTGTTTGTGAAAGTCTGTGAAAGTAATACCTAGCACAAAAAGTTCCATCTTACCCAGTTTCAACATCATAACCACCTAACTGAATTTGTTTTTCTAAACCACAATTTTTTGAAGTTTATTCACTTTCCAAGCTTGGAAAGTGTTAATAAGTACCACAAATAATAAAACCATGCATATGGATTTTAATTATGCGAGGCTGTGTTTTTATTTTCATGCAAAAATACACAATCAGCTTTTGTCATGTGACACACTTTCCACCTTAAATTTCAGAATAAATAATTAATACTTCTTTTCATTGACTTTCAGACACAGAGAAGTCTGATGATTCACTCACTTTGTCGAAATTCTTGGTTACTTGGAAAATGAAGCTACCAAGAAAACAAAAAAGTATCCTGAAGTGACACCTGAGGGGAAAGCAGAAGTTGCACAACGATGAAGCCACACAGGGGCTGGAACAGACTTTTGGAAAGGTTTTTGGAAAATATGTAACCAGAGGCAGCAGAAATAAATAAACCAGATTCCATCATGCATCAGCAACAGTCTGCATGTTCAGCTTCTCAGCTTCAGGGGACACCTGTGTAACCTAAAGAATACAAATATCTCCTTCTCCAGTCTCTTTCACATTTGAAAGAACTTCAGAGATTGCAAATATTTGGAGGTTCTCTGGCAATGAACAATTCCAAGAACTTGGTAGGGAAACTGTTGCCTGTGCCCAGAACTGAGCAGCTATTTAACAAGCAGAGAATGAAAAAAAAAGAAAAAAAAAAAGAAAAAAGGAAAAAAAGAAAAAATAAAAAAGAAAAATGAAAAATGAAAAAAGAAAAAAGAAAAAAGTCAGCACAGACCCCAAATCCTCTATTCACAAAACCATCAGCTGTTTTTACACCAAAATTACACATCACAGGGATCCCAGTAATTTCTAATTCTGTTTCTGTCTGTGCTTCACATATACAAGAATCCAAACACCTTACTACTCACGAGGGAGCAATTATATCTCCTTTCCTCCTTACTCCCCTGTTCATTCATTAACACTGATTGTATATCTTCATCCACATGTTTCTGACATCAGCACATTTTTCTTCTGAAGATAGGCTTATAAATCTTATGCCATACAAATACAAAATACTTTTAACAATTTGCTGAAGACCAGATAATGCTTTCTTGCCCATTATCTTTTCAAGTTTGGGGGTTGATTAGTACCTTTTGGAGTCAATAAATGCACTGCACCTAGTACCAGTCTAAACTATCTCCAGACTCATTTGCCAAAGTTCCCAGTGAGAAAGCCAGACTTTTAGGAGTCACATCTGTCAGCATCAACTGACTTGGCAGCACTTAATCAAAGTGTGAAGGCCACAGAGCCATATGAGTGCCAAGTTTCTGCACTGCACCAGCACCTGCACAAGGTCCTGCCAATGAGCACTCTGGCCTTTGAGGGCTTGACTATGATCTTCCAAAATAAACCTCTAGAAGGGTTTACCTTTGCTGAATCACTTCAGCCGGCAATGGTTCCACGAATCTACTTGTTATGTTGTGTTGTAGAAGAGGTGACACTGGTTCTGCTGTGGTCAAAGCACTGGCCTCCCTGCGGAGAGAGCACCTGCAGTAATGGCATTGCCTGAATCCATCCAACCGAGGTGGACCCATTGTTCTTGCTCTTCAAGCTCAGGCCAGCTTCAGAGAGACCCAAAATGCTATGAAGGGTCTTGTGGCATAATTACCTCTCACTCCTACATATGTTCCAGTCACGGACTTGGATCACTAGCACAGGCACACAGACACAAAACACACAAGCTGTCCTGCACGACTGGGATGCAGATTTGACTCAGACTGTTGCAAAACAAAGTGAAATAGTCTACAGTCCCAGCATCACTTTTGAACTATCCGGCTTTTAAAACATTTTCAGCAAAACATTCTTCTAGTCCCTCTCCTTGATAATGGATCAGAGAGCAATTCACATGGTAGGATATAACACACCACTTTGTAGTTTCTGAAGTAAAGTAACATTCATTGATCACGTTTACATTTTGCGCATTACTCGTGTTCTCTTTCTTTTATATAGATTTCAACATCAAGACTCCTTAGTGGATCTATCTAAAACTGCTTAATTTTCTCTGTAATCCACCAGAGATTGTAATCCACTAATCATTGCTTTTTAATTTACCTTCCTGTATCATACTGCCCTTACAAAAAAATTCAAATTTCACTGTCAGTTTCTCCTCTTTTCTTGTATTACCTATGCTGACATTCTATCTTTTATTGCTGTTTTCACAGCACTTTGAATAGCAGATGCTGCTCTTAATAACTCTCTTCTTGCCTGCTTGTACTTTTAGTCACTTCTATTAAATTATTTTTTAAGCAAATTTGGACAGCTACGGAATCACTTTCCATCTTAAAACAGTTTAGGTTTAGTATTTGTTTATAGAGTTTTAAGAAGACAATATTCTTTAACTGCAGGTTAAGTATGTGAATTTTTAAAAAAAGAAAGTAATTGAGGAAAAATGTATTTTCCCTATTGTGTTCCTAGTGTGGTCTATCACTTAGAATCACATTTTTATCATCAGACAGACAAAGATAAAGAAGATTTGTAATTGTTGCACACATTTAAAAGCCTCAATGACACTCTTGAAAACACCTGTTTTACTGACCTGTTTAGTACCTATTCCCATTTTCACAGTATTCAGATGGCAACTCAGCACAAAATTCAGAAGTGAAATAACAGATGAGCTATGAGAAAAGAGAAAAATAAATTTTAATTTAAGCCATGTAATAATACATGTAATACATGCATTTATTCCAATTATTTCAGCTGACCACTTTGAAAAATCCCCGTGTATGGCTTGATGCAGCTACACAGATTTTCTTCTCTCTCTCTTTGGCTTTTGGAGGGCTTATTGCATTTGCGAGCTACAATCCAACAAAGTGAGTAGAACTACAACCTTTATTAGCTGGCTGAATTCTTGCTGAATTTTGTGCAATTTCTTTAAACTTTCAAAATGTTTCCCTTAATTTTTCTGAAGGATCTTTAGAAAAGTATCTTTCTAAAAGGCCCGCTAGATTTTCTAACAGAACAGAGAAGGGGAGGGAGGGAGAGAAGAAATTTTAAAAAAAATGTTTGCATTAATAACTGCATCACAGATAAGAAAACCTGCCTTTTTAATCACTTCACTTGTTTGAATGCTATCTCTAGAAATGACTGTGAAAAGGATGCTGTGACAGTAGCAATTGTGAATAGCGTGACATCTCTCTATGCTTCCATCCCAGTCTTTTCTGTTTTGGGGTTTAAAGCAACCACAGCCTACTGGGACTGCTTGGACAGGTGAGAAAGTTGTGTTCCCAAAGTTATACTGTGGTTTCAGTGCCTAAACAGATAATGTGATAATGTGTTATTTGAAAGAAATTTATTTGAAAAATTTATTTTCATTAGAAAGGAAAAGCACCAGTATGGAGAAGTTTAATGTAAAAATATAAAGTACTATGGGATTGAGTCAAGGGTGATCATTTGTAAGAAGCAAGACAAATTGCAGAACAACCCATTTCAAGTAGTGAACCAAGGCTTGCACCTTACTCTCAGGCTAGAATTAGAAGTAGTAAAAATCTCCACCTTTTTCTATTTCACCAGAAATTTATTTCATTAACTTATTAAACACAAGTAGTAGAAATGGTCTGGAAACCTGATAAAATAAAAATGTTTTAGAGATTGCATCTGTATAAAGTACTCAGAGTTTTTGTCCTAGACAACATTAAATAGTCTGAATATTTTCTGTTTTATATATAAGCTGCCAATTAATAGTCTCCTTTATATTGTAAACAGCAACACAGAAAGTAAACATGACTTTGAAGTAGCATCTGAATACACAGCATAGCATTTCCAGCCACATCATCTGCAAACTTTTAAACTAAAGTTTAAATATGTTGGCTTCTCTGGCAGGAACATTATCAATATCATCAATGAATTTGATCTTCCAGAAGAAAGCATCATGCGACAGAACTATACATACTGGATTAATTTTTTGAATTCATCATACCCAGAAAAAATTGCTGGACTCAAACTGAAAAGCTGTGACCTTCAAGAATTTCTTGATCAGGTACTGTAACCGCTTTCAACAGGTAATCCTTAAACAAAGTTAGGTAGGAGGATTGGTATCTTCCTATCTCTTTTCTCTTTTAGGACACGCACTCTGTCCTACCTGCAATTATATATTACACATAATCATGCAACAAATCAACATTTGTTGTAGGATTATGTGTAATATATAATTGTATCTTTCAACATTTGAAATAACAATACTGCTGTAGGATAGTCTGAAGGTATAGCTGTCTGTTATGGCAAACAAAACTATACATTATTACCACAAAACCGATCTTCCAGGATGCTCCCACCAGAAGTCTACCATGGACACTAGACACAGTCCTAGTTTGGTTTACAGAAATAAGCATAATGGGGGAACACATCTAGATGAAAGATTATAGAAAAAGGATGCTGAATGGGAATTTCCTAAATATGTATTTAGGAAAGTATCAAAAGATCCATTACAATGTACACTGTTCACCACCAAAGTACATCACGAGCCTCTCCTAATTTTCAAACCTTCCTGTAGCATTCCCCCTACCACTAAACACAGACGTTTCTTCTCTGTTTTTTTGTCCTACCTAATTCCACTTGCTCCAGAGATCCTGTTTGGCACAGTCAGTGTGTGCTAAAGCATGACAGGCCTAACACACAATAATGGTAAAGTAGGCTATTTTACTCACCTGATGGAGAAGTGCAAGGACAACATTCCAGCCCTGGTAAAAGTCAGTTTCTTCTGTCTCACTTCTTCTGATGGCATCCATTTCTGATTTACAGTTTGAAATATTCCAAGTTATAGCAACATTAGCATTTTTCAATGCTTAGATTTGAATATCCTTATCCTCGGGAGACTAAATCAAAAGAAACTTGGTTGAAATTGGCTTTTTTCCCTATTAGTCTTTTCTGCCTTGGCCATTACAGGGGGTTTTGTGACCAGTGATTCATGAAGTCTCTTTGGTGTTAAGAGTGATAATCATATCCTTATTTACACCTCTTTTTTTCCAGAAGCTACTACATCATAAATTTTTTAAAAGCACATTTAAGATGGTATTAGCAAAACAATTTCTATTACAACTCTCCAAACTACTCTAAACCCATCTCTGTGCAGGCTAAAATTCTGCTCTATGACTCTCCAGATATCTCTAGAACACTTGAAATTAAACTCCCCACTGCCCATTTTCTCAACTGCTGGCTGCCACAGAGGCCACAGGGTGACCATCAACCTTGACTCCAGAAAAGGACAGCAATGTGTTATAATTACTTTATGCATGAGAAATGACATTGTAATGTGTATTTTTATCTATCTGTTTATGAATGCTGCAGAGCGTCTCAGGAACTGGCTTGGCTTTCATCGTTTTCACTCAAGCTATCATCCTCATGCCAGGCTCCCAAGCGTGGGCCATCCTGTTTTTCATAATGTTGTTCAGCTTGGGCCTTTCTTCGATGTTTGGAAACATTGAGGGTGTCTTCACTCCTCTTCTAGAGCTTCAAATTATACCTAAGTCAGCACCTAAAGAGCTATTATCTGGTAAGGTATTTGCTTTGTTCAAAGAACGTGACTTCCTTATAGATGCACAAACTAATAACTGCTTAATTAATATCACAGAGGAATTAATAATTTTTAGTATTAATTTAGCTGAATGTCACAGTGTAAGTAAGGGCAGTGGATTGTGTTTGCAGAAGATAAGCAGAGAGATGAGGTAGCAGTTGTGGCAGAAGCTGTCAGGTGACTATATTGTATTGCCTTGGCCAGTTTTTTTCTTAGTTTGCAAGTTAAGCTGCTCCAGTCTGAGAAAGCTTGTTAAATTGCTATTCCTGGAGTCCACTCCACTCTGAGCTGTTGCAGTCATCAGGAAGAGCCCTGCCTTCCCTTAAGCCTTTGGCACTGATACAAATCACTTTAAGGCACCCAGTGACATCAGCTGGTCTGCCATAACCACCCGCACTTGAACTTACCACTGTAAGAGAGGTCATTCACCCCTATTTCACCCAGATCCATGCTGCTGCAGATTCACATTTACTGTGAACAGGTCAGAGTAGAAAATTACCACTTGACAACGAGGAATGAAGGTGTGTGATCCTGTTCTGGCACCAAAACTGGAATCTTTTCAACCAGCCATGGTTATTGAATGAAACCTGCTCCTGAAGAACCAGACTCAATAAGAGTCTGAGAGATCCTACCATGAAATTGGTCCAGAAAAATCTATGGCAGTTGCAAGTAATGGATAAATATTTCTGCAACGTGCTGTTTTAAATTCTTATGGGAAATATTGCTGTCATGCCTTTTGTAGAGTATTCTGTGGCATCTAAATTGTATCCCTAACTTTACAATTTTTCATGTAAAAACAAATTTATTCCCAACTTGATGAGTTAACAATATTATTTTTAAATTGATTTTACAATTGTGAACTTTAAAAAATAAAAAAAAAAAGTCTGGAGCCAACATTTCACACAACTGAACCAAAGGCCATCTCAGAGTTAGAAGCAATTAGCCACACATTAGAAAGACATACAAACTGATTTGTAGCCTGTGTCTGTGTCCAGGAATACCTTTATTCCTGCCCATTTTTTCTCTCAATTACCCCAAATCTAAATCTTGGCTAAAGGGGAACTGGCTGTACAGAAGCATGTTGAAACCCAAATGATACGTGCTGGAACATAAGGGACACCCACATTTGTAGCTCTGGGCTCTTTGAAGAAATGGGGACAGAAATCCAGGGAGTCCTTACACTTCTGAGGTGGCACCTGCCTGTGGTTTAAGCCTATGGCTGCATGGAAATGAGGCACTTGAACCTCACTACAGCAGTCAAAAATTAACACTGGCTCACAGCACAGCCCAGGCTGTCTGATGGAAGGAAGCATGAACTGAAGGATGCTCTGAGTCACATGAATGCATTCCTCCTGCAACAGCAGTGCTCTTGGCCAACACACAGGGGAAAATTGAGTTTGGGAAGTGGTATTAGCTCCCCTAATGAGAAAACAGCTTGTTGTAACTCCATAGAGAGGGAGAGAATAAAAATTATTAGAACAAGAACAAAGCAATTTAGAACAAAAATAAACCTACCAGTACTCCAGTAACAAAGATATCTTTTTTTCTTCAGGTATAATATGTCTAATTAGCTTCCTCATTGCTCTGTGTTTTACACTGGGTTCAGGGAGTTACTGGATTGACATTTTTGACAGATATGCAGGTTCAGTGCCTCTTCTAGTCATCGCTTTCTTTGAAGTGATTGGAGTTGTGTACATCTATAAAATTAAAAGGTATGTTGGAAAGAGATGAAATTTTCTTCTTCTAAGACATAAATGCAGCTCAGGCTGCAGTAATTTTGATCCTGACCTGATTTGATTTGGTGCTAGTAACTGAGACATCTTCCTAGCAGGCTATGTTTATTCCCTTGGCAATTTTGTCTTTTTATTTTAAATATCTGAATAGTTTACAGAACTGCTGCAATATTACCATCATTTATCTAAGCTTAGAAACCTTACACTAGGTGCTCAGGTAATTAAACTGACAATGTAAATTGGTCATTCATCTCTGGTATGGCTCAACAAAGACCTACTTGAATGATATTATTATTTACTCAAGCAAGCAGTGAGTTATTAAAGAATGGTGTGGAATAGAAAACATTTACAGCACTGTACTCTGTGTTTCCAACTTACAGGAAGCTATAAAACAGGGAAACTCTTACCACTCTAGATCTGACATCATCATAAACATGCCCTCTTTTACAAGGTTCAGTGAAGATGTGGAATGGATGACCGGACGAAAACTCAGTCTCTTCTGGCAGATCACATGGAGGTTTATTAGCCCTCTGCTCCTGCTAATTGTCTTCATGGCCTTTGTTACTCTTCAGATGCAGAAGCCGCCAAGCTACACAGCCTGGAACCCTAAATATGTATGTGCTCAAATATTTTTAGAACTTCTAAAAAAAGGAAGAATTATCTATTTTCTTCCCTTACCAGATCCTTTAATATCATTGTTATCTACTGCTGACCCATTGAAAACAGCTTGAAGTGATGTAGTGCTCAGAATGAGAAAGCACTGATTGAAAGAGGTGTCTTCTCTTGAGGTGCCCTGCTTATCCCATGCTCCGTATTTCTTATGGATACGTGAAACGCTCAGAAGTGTTGAAGTGAAACTTGTCACAGACATTCCATAACCACAGGGGGTTCAGAGGTAGAATAAATGCCTGAGAAGAGCTTTAGAGCTGCATAACAGACATCAGGGATGAAGGCATTTCTCAGTGAGAGCTACCAATATCACTGGGGCCCTGGTGGATATATGAATGTGTACTTTACACAGGCAGACAGGGAGGCAGTGGTCTGAGTACAGTGTTATTCAGCAACAAAGACATGCCCATGCTAAGAACATTTCATCTGGATGCCACTGTCTCACATCAACTGCAGTTTCTTTGACTGCTCTCAAATCCACCCTTGTGTGGGGGTTTGAAGATTGATTCTGTTCCTAAACTATATGAGGATTACACAGCAGCAGTGTCTCCCCCAAATGCCATTAAGTGTCTATCATCCCAAATAAAACTCATAGCCACAAACTTGCAGAAATTGCTCTATCACCATTCCACCAAAATCTCTAATATACAACTTCCCTATGTGACAAAGAACATACGCAGTAATTGTTGAAACCAGTTAAGCTTTGTGTACAACAAAAATGAACATAGTTTAACCAAGAGAGGGTGAAGATTTGATAACACTTAGGGCAATCCCCATATCCCTAGGAATGTGTCACAATTCCAGCTATACATCTTTGAAAGTGTAAAACATTTACAGCTGTCTCTAGACCCACAAGAAGGGTTTGCAGAGGACACAGCCACTGACTGCTATTGTAGACAGAGTAAAACTTGCTATCCTTACTAAAACAGTGTAAGAAAATAAAAACAGAAATCATAGCAAAATCAAAGTGTACCTATGAATTATTTCTTTTGCTTGCTTTTTTATCTCCACAGGAAGGCTTCCCCATGAAAGAGGAGAAAGTTTATCCACCTTGGGTACAGGCCATTTGTGTGCTGTTGGCTGCCCTTCCTTGCGTGTGCGTGCCACTGGTAGCACTCTTCCACCTGGTCAAACAAAAGCGCAGGAGCAAGGAGCCAAGCTTTGTACCACCAGAAGTCTCCTCCTGTCAGGGGGCTAACAGCAACTTTTCTCATCCAAAAGAATAAATATCCATTGTACCTGTCTGTAAGCAAAAATAAGACAGCCTTTGTTAGACACTATTAGCTGTCATTTTGTATCATCCAACCAACCTGCTATACACAGTTCATATGCTTACAGCAACCACTACTACACTCTGTAAACAATGCCGTTGTGTTTCCTTTAATTTCAACCAATTTCACAGCTTCATGTATCTCTCCAGACAGAATTTGAACTTGGAAAGCCTGTAAAGTATTGTTGCTGGCTTCTGTCTTTCTTCACTTTTAAAACACTAGTCTGTTCCCAAGCATCAGCAACAAAAATTGGAACACAAGCATCTACAGCTTCACTCACTGCCCTGCCCCCCTGCTCCAGGGGATGCAGAATGGGAGCCCTCTAAAAATAAGGACTGCTCTTTACCACTACACTCTAATTTTTGTAAATCCCTATACACACTTAAGTAGCAGTCATTTTGTGATTATTTCATATTCTCAAGCATCACAAGGAGCAAAGATAAAGCATCAGCAGATGAAGAATGTTAAGTAAATTTGAGCAATTAATTCTGCACAAATATCTTATCTTAGCAGATTCCAGAATTTATCGTAGTGGAAAATACTGTTAAAAAAAAAGTCCCCATTTTTGTCCTCTTTGTTTCTCTTACTAAACACAATAGCTGAATAGCATAACAAAAATGCAGATGTATAGCAGCCTTTCAGTGAGCTGCAAGCTTACAGGACATGACAATGAAATTAATCTTTACTGAAAAACAGGATTTCCTGTACTTGGCTGCAGATTCTGGCCACTCTGTAGTGCTGGGAGATGAGGATTCCTCTTGTCACAATACTTAAGGAATCAGCAGCCTCTGAAAAAATATGGAGAAAATACGTGAGGATAAAGTATGACAATACCTTTAGGCTGAGTAACTGAGTCAAGGAAAAGAAAGGATTAAGGTTATAAAGCTGTAAATACACAAATAAGAGTTTTTAACTAACTGAAGCATACATTTTATACTCATGTTTCTGATTACAGATAGCTAAATGTTCATTAAAATCCTAGAGGCAACTACATGCAGCAGGTTTAAGTAGTCGGAGTTCTGTTCTTAAACGAAAACACATCCAATTAATACAGAGAGAAGCTGAGAAAATAATTAAACTAGATCTAAAAGACCTTCAAATCTATAAATCTGTCTTGAGTCACTCGGTATCCAGACGTGACTTTTGAGCTCTCCCTTCCATTCAGCAGAAGGAAGACTTTATGGATCACCGGACATGCAGTTCAACCCAGGACAGGACTCTGGGGGAGGACAATTTTCAGCCCCAGTCACTACAAATGATGGCTGGGAAACACAAGCTGAAGTTACTGTTTAGCTTAAGTAGGCATGTAGAAAAACGTGTTGAGCAACTCCTGCATGAACACTGCTTTTCTGTTGTCAGTGCCCTTCTGATGTTACAGCTACCAAAATTCCAAAACTGTAGCCTTATTCCAAAAAAGTTAGTGATATAGGTTCCCCTTCTTAATCATGAAGAGTAAGATGACATCCTATAGGTACATTTTTCTCCTGAACAGCTCAACTGTTTTACTTGAGGAAGCACATGTATGCAAACACCTTCCACTCACTCTTTTCCCAATCTTTTATCTCCATATTCCATCAAATCTTCTTTGCTCTAATCCCCTGCTGTGAACTCATAATGTTGTGACAAGACAAGACTTTCCTAGAATTGTCTAGACTGCAAGAACCACCTGGGTTCTTTGGGGGTAAATCAGTAAAAGACACAAACACAGCTATGGTGATGTTCAGCCTTAGCCAGAATCCACAGCCCTAAAACAAGGAGATCAATTGCCTATTAAAGGAAAAAGCCTCAGAAGGAGCATTGGAACAGCAGATAAATAAGGACACATCCAAATTATCAGAATACAGTAAACAGAAAACAGATGCAGAAAGAAAAGCACAATCCTTCTGGAACACAGGGGTTTCCTACGTTGTGAAATTTGACACCTACCTCAACCTGAGATTCCCAAAAGCAAACAGTGGAGAGAAGGACTTCTTTGATGGATGCATCCAAGATATTGTGATTTCCCCTAGAGGGGCTTCTGTCAAATTCCTTCCTTACACCTCTGTAGACACACTAAAAACAATGTTCAGCCCTATTTCTCCCTGTCCCCATTTAAACCCTCCAGCAAGATCAACTTCCTGAGTGGTTTGCAACACTTGCAGTGCAGGGAGTTACGTTCAGTGGTTTAGCTCTCAATCCCTCTACTTACCTTCTCTTAAATACTGAGACCTTAACCCTCACCGCAACTCTCAAAGATTTTGAAATTTTCCCAGCTGTACAATGATTGTTGAAAATCCACATTACAGATTCAGAATGCTCCTAAGGTAATTCATTTAATATTTCTAGATTCAAGTTATTCACTCTACCCAAACGTTTCCTGTCAGCAGTTGCTGTTTAACGCACTGCCTTGCTACCAATTAAGTAGAATATATTTTACCACCACAATGGATCATACTACTTCTTTTAGAACAGTTCTGTGTTGGAATAGCTTTATGGAATATTTCTACCGTCCCAACTTCATAAACATCTATTTTTAGAGCAAAAACTGTGTGCCTCTGCCATGGTTAATCTATTCCTTACACATACACTGATAGTTTTTTCTTTCCAATTATCATAAGCCACAGCAGCAACTTCAAGTTTCCAGTACAGACTGCCAGCTCTTCTTCAATTCTCCAAATTCTCCACTTGCTAAAACACATACCAGTTTCACTTTACTTTCACTTGCCTTTTTGGGGGAAGGATATTTTTAATGAAACAATCTTCTCTTGTGATTTCTACACTGTATTTGTATCTGTTTACAAAGAGCTACTCTTTAAAACTGATGACTCAGCCAGTAATCGTTGGGAAAGGCTCAAACATCAGCTCGGAGAATTGCAAGCATTACCCTGTATTCATTTTTAGAAAATAACACCTTCAGCTGAGACCACATCATAAATTTATATTCTCACAGAGAAAAATGGGCTAATCCAAGCCATTGGTGAAGTTTACATTCCCTCCTTTCTTCATGTTGGAGCATCTTGCTGTCTCTCTTCCTGACACACAATCCCATAAAATAAAGTTTTCTGCACTGCCAGGCCTCTCTTATGCAATGCTGTTCCTGACAGTGCTCCCTCATCCAGCATCACTCAGACCACTGAGAGGCATGGGGGTGTTTAAATGTTTGAGCTGCTGGCTGGAGAGCACGACTGTTGTTCTTCATTTCTAGTAGGAACAACTGCTCTGTGACTTTTTTAGAATGTATTTTAAGAGTGCCACTTCGCAGACAGAAAAAGCCCAAACCTGTATGACTGACTGTACATTTTGAACTGAGTTAGGATGTAAGTGGACAGACTGCAATACTGCAATTTAACCACCAGTCCCTGTGTGGTGGGGATTTGTCAGCGATGAGGCAACCATTACTTCTCTGGGGAACCTCTTCCAGCAACTCAACACCATCACACTAAACAATTTCTTCCTTATATGGAATGTAAACCAAACCCCAGTTTAAAGCCATTATCCCTTTTTCTACCACTACATGTCCTTGTAAAAAATTTGGTTTTGGAGAGCCAAGGGTATGCAAATAGAAAAGCAATATACTTGGTATATTATCTCATCAAGAACTTTTGTTTTGTAGGTATAAATGCACCAGCATCATTCTGTGTAACACTGCATTAAAATATCACTAAGTATTCAAAATAAATAAAACATACACCAAATATAATCAGCTTGGACAGTGAAATCTGGGCATATATTATTTGTGACCTGCAAAGCATAAAATTTCTAGCCTCTGCATCTTGCCATGAAATGCATTTGCCCTGTGCAGATAACTGCTTTTTGTGACGTAAACCAGCATAAAGATTACTACAAAATAAAGGCCATGTAAACAAATGTGTTATTGCAATTAACCAGCCAATTTATTACAAAATAGTCTGCAACACAGAGAAGTAAAAAACAGCCCTTCAAGACAACTCATTGAAACAAGAAAGTTAGTAATTTTGTACAAAACATAGTTTAATGATTCCTTCATCAAGAAGGTAAGAATCACGGAACATAATCAAGTAAATTACTTCAAACAGCCTGTGAATTTACAAAAAAAACCCCACAAACAAAAAGAAACCTGAACAGGAAGGCATTAACAAAATTATCTGCTCTTTTTGCGTCCTCGTAGGGTATCTGAGAAACAGACACATAAAACTTCTGCGTGAACTTGATTTTGGCCCACTGTACCAAAATAAACTACAGAGAAGTCACCTAAAGACACAGCATTTATTTTCAAACCTGAGAAAATCATGACATAAACTTCAACCAGTTAGTCCAGGATAGCTTTGAAATCTTGACAAAGAGACGGTTCTGTCACTGCCTGCAGTAGTGTCACAGTATCCTTTGGGATCCTCCTGATTAGCTTCTTCTTACCTACCAAAATATCAGAAACAATTCATTACGACTGGTTTAGGGAAAATGCTAATGAAGCAATGAAATCCATACTAGCTAAAACCACCTAAAAAGCTGAAACACCTGGAATATGGGGACAAAAAAAGCTATAATAAAAGATGCTACTGTTCCTCCACACTTAAATCAGGCTAACAAATAAAGAAGTTTAAAAATTGTATGTGAAAATATTATCAAAGAAAGTAGGAGGAATTTGCTCCTTGATTTTCTGTTTTTGTGGAGGTTTTTTTCAGATTTGAGAACTTCACTGAATTTTGAAAAGTATAAGCCCATTTGTTCAACAACTTTACCCACCAAATAAGGCCTTCCATTAAACCTCATGAAAGACTTTTGAAAGACTGAATGTTCCATCAATAAAAATACAGACAGCAAAAAGAACTTCTTACAGATTAGAAAGAACATGTAAAATCCTAGCAACAGTTTAAGTCCATCACTAAACAGAGTCAGCAAAATTGTCAATGATGCAGAAAGCCAGAAGTACTCAATAAACATTTGCCCTGTATGTGGAAAGGAGACAGATGATGTATTTATATCTCATCATGATAAGGAAAGATTCTTGCTCCCTTCCCCACTGGTAATAACAGGAGGGATGTTAAACAATAACTGTGTTTTAAATACTTAACTCTGAAGAATGATGACAACTCATGACAAACCCCTGATGTTGATATTTAATAGGTTTGGGAATAGTGGGAAGAACCTCCTCCCCAAAACCTATGAGCTTCATTTCAATTCCCACGGAGAGCAATGGAAAGGCACGTGCAGGGACACAAGAGAAAACCACATTTATATCAATTCCTGTCAACAATATTATCTTACAGAGGTAATAGGTTTTATACAGCCAACACAAACTCCAAAATGACAACAGAAATTGCAGCTGTTAAGTCAACATAGGGGCTTTTACCAGCCTTGTTTATCTCTGTGCTACAGATTACTGCAGCATGTAGAGATACTGAGCAAACTTCACAGGATCCCACCTGAAAGTCAGTGACTTCCCTGTCATGACTACTGACATCCACACATGCTACCTGATTTCCAGAAGATAAAACTTAAAATGCCATGTTTAGAATTAGCTCTGACATCTCTACATAATGCTTAGCTCTCTAGTAACCATCTCTACAAGATGATGTTCTGATTACAATAACATTGCCCAGGACTAGGTCTGGTGCAGGGCAAACAAAACAAACTTGAAACTGCATAGAAAACTATCAATATCTCTGTGAATGGATTTCATTGTATGCCCAAAGGATCGGGACACTTAGTATAGTACCAAATTCAGAAGAAAATAAAAATATAAACACCATATACAATCAGGGTCAGAAAAACAGCCTTCACTTATGACCAGAGACCTTGGGGACACAGAGATAATGATCCCCATTCACACCAAGGGTATGCATGTGACTTGTCACCACAAGGTGTCTTTGTACAGCTCCACCAATTATTGTATCAACCCCTGCTGCACCAGTGGGACAGGGCTAGTGGAAGTACAGGTAAGATTTTAAGCTGGCTATAAGCAAATGGAGAGACAGCATTTGAATTACTTGGACCCCAGTGATCTGTCAACCAATCACAGTGAAAGTTTCCATCTTAAAAGTTTCATAGTAAAGCCACAAGTCACAGCCTGCTAATTGTTCAGGCAGCTGTTAAGCAAAGATTTCTGAAGCCTTGATCTCTCAGTAGAGTACTTGAAGTCTCAGATATTTCCAAAAGAAACTGGACTCTGTAGATAAGAAGAGTGGATTGTCTTAACACTATGGATATGAAGAATAGATTCTGCCTCAGAGAAGGTAAGATTTATGAAAAAGCAGAAAACTACTCTTTGCAAGAGAACGCCACCAACAACTTTCTATAGACCTTTGGACTTTTCCTGCTGCACCTCCACAATACTCAGGAAGTACAATTTAAACAGCATTCCTCAGGAATTTAGGAAGAAATATTATTATTCCCTTTCTAAAGGGCAATTCTCACTATTCTCACTGTCAGAGAAGCCAGCTGTGGTCAGCTTTCTCTTCCTGGGTAAGAAACTGTGCAGAGTTAGGCCTGGACCACATGCAAGTTTCAGGTCGGTATTGCAGTCAGGCAAGCAGCTCTATGGGTACAGCAGAAGGAACCCAGTGACAATCACTATTCAGACTAGGAAAACTTCACCTCTACTTCCCAGCCCATTTTCCCTGGTATCTGTGGTGGTGTGACTTTGTGGACAGCAGAGACCACCTTTATGGCTGATGCACACAGCCATGGAAGGTGAGATTCTGCTGAGCAGTAAAGCTGCCTGGGACTGTGCCTCCACCCTGGAAGCGGAGGCACAGATTAAACAGTAAAGCGTGCACAGAGAAGGATGGAGGAGCTTTGGCTTGGATTGTAGTTCGCCAGTCAAAGATCCCAAGAGAAAAACCTTCAGCATTAGAGATGAAAACTCCAATGTGCCCTATATGGATCTCAGAGAAGTGAGGCAGCTCCCAGAGAAGCCACTGTCCTATTGGTTGTGTATACTGCATTCACTGCTTAGTGCCTGTCCCCTCCAAGTGAAGCAAGCAGCCCTGCCCTGGTTTCTCAGCAGCAGTGAGCAGACTTGGGGCCTCTGGTTTTGGTGTCAGTGAGTAACTCAGAGAAGGAGTTCCTCTGGGAAAGGCTGTTGGAATTCTGCTCCATACAGACAGTCCACAACTCTCAAGAATGTGGCTGGCAAAATCCCAGCCATCAGTCTGTTTCCTGTGAGAGTGTAAGTGTCGTCTTGATACATTCACACTGCACCACTGTAGCAGGCCCAGGGCCTGCAATGGCTCCTTGGAGGTCAGAAGCCTGAGCTAGGAAATGCCAAGTCATGATGACTGGGCCTTGGAAGCCCCTCTCTTCTGCCTTTTGGACCCTGCTTATCTCTCTGTAAGCCTATAGGTCACTTTCCCCTGACCCTTTCTATTGGACAGTTTTGAAAAACTCTGCAGGGTATTCTTCTGGTTCGGCAGAAGAAGCTGTCACTGAGAGCCTTCGTGGGACACCCTAATAAAGAATCCTGCGGAACCTTACACAGCGCTTCTCCTCTCTCTCCCTGCGTCTGCTGCCTCGGCCCAAGCAAGCCAAAAGAGCTGATAATCACACAGAGCTGATAATCACTAAGAGCTGAAATCACTTGAGCTTGTTTGGCTGCCCGCAGCTGGGAATGGCTTGGGAGATCGGACCAAGTCTGAGCCTCCACTGAGACTATCCTGGCCTCGGCAGTCCACCGCGTGTAGCCCGGCTGGAACCTACCGGGATAAACTGGCGCCTGATACACCACCAAAAATCAGACTCTGCACTCAGGCATTGCTGCAAACCTTTGATATGGGAAGGAAATGCTTCCTTCCAAAAGAGCTGCTTTCTTTTGGGGGCACTGGAACTCAGCAGCTATCAAAGGAAGCTTATGATATATTTCAAATCAAATAGGTGTTACTCTGGAATGAGACCTAGGAATTTCTTGGTCTTGTATACCAAAACTGCGTAAGCACTGACTCAGAGTGCGAATCACAGAGTCAGCAATGAGAATCTGACCATCACCACAGCTAAATTCATAAGCAGTACTGGCTGCGTCAGGAAAACATCTTGCTGTCTACTTTTAGCATCTTAAAACTGAAAATTCTGTTATTTCTGGGGCTGGCAGGCAGACTGCACAACTGTTTAAGGAAAGAGCTCCCCAGGGGCCAGGGACACAGCTTCTTTCACCAAATGGAAGTGTAAGAGACACACCAACACCACAACTCTGCAAGAATACACATGCAGTGGAGCCACTGCTTCTGCTTCCAAGTGACTCTGGTGACACTATTTTGGGTAAAAGTTTAAATTGCCAGTTAATCAACATTTTTAAAAATAGAAGATTGAGCATTTGTGTTTCATGTACTTAAACCTGCTGACAATACTTACATATTTAACAGTCTTATTAAGCCTTCTGGACTATACAAGCTTACTGAGTGCCAAGCATCAACTGTCCTGTGAGAATAAGGCTCTAGAAAATGCAGTGCTGGAAAACATTTTAAATCTGCCTACTTAGTAAATTTGAATAAAATCAGAAAGATCATTAATGTACATCTGAGAACAACATTTTAGGATTAGAAAACTTGAAAAATCCACTAGTTTTTAAGTTTAATTACAATGAACCATAGACAAAACTGTAAAAAGAGCTGAATACTTACAGACTTTTAAGGATGTAAGCAGACATTTGTAAACAGCTTTGTGATTTAACAGTTTGACAGTGAAGGCATGGTAGCAGAGCCATTCTGCTACCTGAATAGGGAATATGTCAGATACACCTTTGTTAGCTTTAGCAATCCCTAAAGATAGAAAAGGAAAATAATGTAACTGAAAATGATGAGCATTAAAAAGTATGTCTGGTCTCTCCTCTCTTTCTATAAAATCACCCCAGGAATTTTTACTAGAAACCTGTGCAGTCAGTGAAGTCTTGTGCATCAGCAGAAAACTAAGAAACTAGTGCCTGAAACACAATCTTCAGAAAACTGAGTTTGAGAAGAAAAATGCATTGTGATTCTTATTATGCATTTCACATAATTAATTCCTGATTTTTACCCCAAAATTACACCATTGGACTGCACATTCAAGATGTTCTACGTGTCTAAAAAAACCCCAAACAAATCCAAACCCACTACTTCACTGCCATTAACGTCCCATACCTGCATTTATTGTTTTCAGGATAGCATAGCAGCATGATGCAGTCTGAGAGATAATCCTTAGGAAGAAATCAGGATTTTTTCTAACTTGCTGGCTGAATGGTAATTGAAGAACACAGGCATGGAACCTGTTCACAAAGACAGCCTATTCAATAAAATGTAATTTGCAATTTCAAGTGAAACTATGACTACATAGCTTAGGCACTATACAACATTTAAATGCCCACAATAGTCTTTAGGTGTATCAACACTGTTACTGCATGATACCTCTCCCATATACAACATTCCTGGAATGTCAAATGTAAACTATGCTTGTTTCTAATTTTAATGCTGAAAGAAGATCTTGAAGCTATCTAGTTCTAGTTTAGAAAACTAAACTACCTATTGTCACCAATTCCACATCACGCAGAGAACACTCACATGAGAGAGAGTGAGAGGAAGAAAATCAAGGCAAAATCCCACAATAAATTCTGTTCAGGTATGCAGAAAAATAGACTTCCAAATGATTTCACAGTCCAGCCTTTGCCTATTTGGAAGCCAATTCTACAGATGTTATTTGTATCATATGCTTCCTTACACCTGTTTGAAAATATTTGGAAACTGCTGACTTTTTTTTTACCTTCAGACTCTGGCATTATAATCCTGCTTATGCTGAATATAGCCAAGTACACTGTTGATTTTTAATTAATCAACAATGTATACACTTGTTTATTAAATTAATGCAGCAATCACTTTAAAAAATGGTGACATTTTCAATATATAAAGGATAGACCTAAGTACCATGCTGCATTAAAAATCTTTGGCTGAATTAACCTGACATACACTTATCATGGTGGACAGTCTTAAATAACATATAAAAGGCCACTATTAGAATGTTACCATAAAATCAAACAGAAGTAACTAAGTGATCACATCTATCAGAAAAATCTTAAATCAAGATTTAATCAAGCCAAAAGTTTAAGAGCTGGACACATCAGTGCTGTACTAGACAAACCCAATTACACTTCTTGGACAAAGAATACAGCTTGAATGTGGTCCAAGATGAATTTAAGAACAAAACCAAAATGTTCCTTCATAACAAGTGTGACCATAGCAAAAGAGCAACATCTGATTTCTGTGAACAGTGAAGAACGTCTTGCACATTTCTGTGTTAAAACAATAAAAACCCAATTACTTGCTGCTGCCAATCATTCCAAGTTTTCAATGTACATAGTTTAGTATTTTCTTCCAACCTGCTAATCAGTTTTGATTTCTTTCCCTTATCTTAGTTTAAAACATTCACTTCCTCTACCGATCAAGCCAAGGTCAAAAATGCCAAGATATTACCAGCTAAGGAGCAACTAAAATGTTATCAGAAATAAGAAACTGCAATTAACTTGGTAGAATGAAACCTCACTTTACCTAGAGTTATACTGGTCAAAGTATGACTTTAACAGATACAAAGTTCTAAATATAAACTACCTAATATTTAACTGATCTAAATATAAAATTGTTAATAAGGCTTCTTATCATACTCCTGAATCAAAACAGACTGGTTATCTTAAGGTCAGCTGTCAAAACCAAGACACTGAAAATCCATTTGGCGATGTATCACTTAAACACACACATCAAACATATTCCTGTATCCTAAATCTAACAGTATTACTTAAGAACACTGTTGAAACAAGAATAACTTGACCTACTACTGACATTTCCTATTGCACACATCATACATACATATACACACACACACTGCACACCTACATGGCACACTTTTTTTCTGATTCATAGCTCCTCCATGTGTCAAGAAAGAGTAATGAAATATTCATGCTTATTTCAGAAGACAGTGACCCACCTGTAAGCCTGGAGTAAAAATATCTTGTAGATGTTAATGAGAACTGTTCTAAGGCTGTTGATCTAGAACAGAACAGAAACCGATCTATAAGAATATTTCAGTGTCATAATAGGATTGGTTGAAGATCTAGACAAAAAACATTTTATGCTAAACTTAAGAGATTTCTTTTATGCAACTAAGTTAACAATGTTGTGAAGGATCAGTTCCAGAACCCTACACTTTATTTGATGTCAACATTTCCAGATTATGTGGATTTTCTCTCAAAATAAACTTTTATGTTAGAACTCAAAGCAGTTTTAATGCTCTTCATCACTAATCACTGTATTGCCAAACATCCATTTTCATATTCCCACCTGTAAATCAAGAAATAAACTATGACATTTCAGTTTGAGGACTGCACACAGTTTGTATTTCATGTTTTTCCCAGCTGTTATACTTGAATTGAAGGAAAGACTTGATCTGATAGAAGTACAGCTGTAACTAGAAAAAAAAGTAAAAAAAGTAGTTACTCTATGGGATAACAGACTAAATTAAATTCTGTAAAGTAAGCCTCATTTAACTTCCCATGTTACAGAGATTTCCTGCTAATCAATGAGCAGTAGCTAAAAGACAACCATAATTAAATTCAGTGTTGAAAGAGAATAGGCCCTGTGGCATTAAGGGTACTAGCTAAGGGCTGACTTCAATATCTCAGGGCTGAAAAATTCAGCCTGCTAAAAAAAGCTAAATCAATAACCTTAAAAACAAACTAAATTTATTTCTTAAACACATTGTCTAGCCAGAACATTATTCATTACTCCAGTGACAATCATCTTATCTATATCTAGGATCCATGCAATGCAGAAGCTTAGACTTGAAGCCACCTTAGTTACCGGAACAACTGTGGTGTTCCAGCTAGTTAAGTCAAGCTTATCAAAAGCAAAGCCTTGAAACAAACACTGTGGTGGGCTTGGCAGTGCTGGGGTAATGGTTAGACTTGATCTTAAAGATTTTTTCCAACATAAACAATTCTACAATTTTATGATTCTGATTAGTGTCTCCCAGACCAGTAGCATCAATATCCTTTTCAACATAAACTGCTTCTTTTAAGAACTCAGCTAGTGAATAAATCTCTTTGGCTATTGAGTTTGGTCCTTCGCTATGGGAAACCATGTTGTATAAGCTCCTTTCCTAAAGTGACCAAGCTTTTATGTTTAGGAAGACTACTGAGGAACTTTACCACTATCGGTAGAAAAGCTCCTCCAAATTTTCCACTTAAATGCTTAAGGGATTGCAAAATGGTCAATAACCAAGCTAATGAAGCAATATTATCCTTGCGTTTAAACACTTCTTTCTTTTTGACCTTTAGCAAATACCTAATGCCACCTCTAGTAGTCCATGTACAGGGTCTGCAGAACTTTTCAGTAGGATACATTCTTCCTGTCTGGAGTTCTATGCCACTTCAGACTGCTTTGTGTAAATGGTCAAGGTTGCTAGTTTAAAGAGAAGTTCCCTTCCCCACACATTCTTTCCCATCTGAAGTGCACAGGAGGGAACACCTCTGATGTTGAAAGGATTGCTAGTCCCTCTAGTCTATACCAAATTAATCCCAATCTATTTTGCAATTAATTCAACTACACCATTCCCAACACCCTTGTGCTTCTCCCACTATGTACGAGATATTGTAAAGCTGACACTGGAGTGCACAACTCTATTTACCTGGAGTAATCGCAGTAAACCTCAAGTGTTTTTATATCTAATAACAAACCACACCATGGGATCAAACGACAATCTGGCAGCTGTTTAAATTTGGAACATCCTGGGATATCATCAACAGGAAAATTCACCACTGTCTTACTTGGATTTATTAAAAGGCCATACTCAGGAATACCTGTTGTTAAAGTCCTAAAACAGATATAAACAGTTAGGCTAAGCCCCCTCAGCAAAGCAGACAAAAACTGGCACCATGCTGCAAGACAGAAGATCTTGAACAAAAGGGCAGAAATCAAAGAATGAAGGGAACCACAGCCAACTCTTCAGGTTAAGAAACACAGCTAGAAATAAAGAAAGAGAAGAGATTAGAGGTAAATAAATACATAAAATAAATAAATTTGAGGATAATGGAAAAAAATTATAGATTAATGCAAATTAAGCACGTCAGCCATGCAACACTTGAGACCAGCTATATGAACCACACTCACAGAAACCTCTGAGATAAAAATCACTGAAAAATACGACAAGTTACTGTTTTCGGAAGTTAACAAAACCAAGGAGAATCCATATAACAGAAACCTCACTCATCTGATGAAAAGTTTTGAAGGGGAACAGTTTCCCTAAGAATGGTTTCACTGCCAGAATGCCTGCTGATTACCTGCTACATACTGGATCAGCAGTGTCATGGACAAGAAGCAGTTCATCTTACTTGGCAACGTACTTATGTGCAGGCTTTTAAAGAGAGGAAGAGGTAGGCTCTTCTTGGGGAGTCATAGTCTTAATGCTGTCTCCTCAAAGCCAATTTACTGAGTCCCCCAGTTTTAACACTACATTAGGAAAATCTGGTTCTACTCCATTTGTGGCAGAGAGCTCATAGGATCTGATCTGTAAACAGTTCTGGAAATCTCTCAGAGAAAAGGCTACTTCTCTACAGAAAATCAACACAGCTGGTACAGAAGTTGATAGAACAAAGATGCAGACAACTTCAAAGGGCAAGAAGGACAATATCTGCACCGCTACTCAAGTGACATTGTGCTGAAAAGACATTATAAAAGATTAATAGCTTGAAGCCCTCATTGTTAGTTTGATTTATCTGTAAACCCCCAGATCCCTAGAAATTTATTTCTATTCTGCTAAGGAAATGAGGATAAATTAAGTCTTCAGAATAGACTACCACTATTTCATACAATTTTTACTTCAAACTGTACTTAACTGATTGCTCCATAATCTTCCAAGCTCACAACAGAGCTGCATCTTTGTGACTACTGAAAAGCATGATGCAACTGACAAAATTTAGCAGATGCTAAGCTTTTCTTCAAGACCTGTCCTTTGGATCCTTTATATTTATTCTGGCATCAGCTGACCTCCCCTAGGACTGACTGTACACTCCTGTCCACAGTAACCAGGAGCTTCTGGGATTCAATTTCTAAAGAAAAGGTAGTTCTGAAGCACAATGAAGAATTACTGTTTTAAAACTTCAGTGTGAGCTGCATACTACCATGCTACTGCTATCTTCAGATACTCATCACGGAATGTTAACAACCAGAAAATTCTTAGCAATATTGGATCGGACCAGAGCTGCATTCTTTCCTGGGGAACAGAAAACAGCAGCATGAGTTCCCAATAAAAACATTTTGAGAATGGAAATAAGACACCTTAAAAAATTTGAGGGAAAATGGTTTTCAAAGACAACTGTCAGCTGCTTTGGTTAGGCTGCAATACTAATTTTTGCTTCAAGCTCCACCAAGGAGAGTAGGTAGGTCCCTAATTCAAACTTAAGCAGGAATTGCCCACCATGTGAACTGCAACAGATTGTTAACTGGCTATCAAGAATGCAGTTTTAGGATTCTTCCCAAGAACAGGCTACTACCAAGGACTCCAAAACAGCCCTCGATCGTTAACTCATAAAACAAATACACCTATGTGCATAAAGATGAAAAAAAATTACATAAAATATAATAACGCTTACTACTTTGCAGACTATGTCTCTAACAGCATACCTTAGAAAAGTTCTTGCCTTCATTAAATGTGGTGTAAGCAGCAAAAAGTCATCAATGAGACGTATTAGGACTCTGTAATCAAGAAGAAACCAATCTTAGATTTTTTTAATACACAATCTTTTCAAAGTTTTTTCATACACTTCAGAGCAACAAATTGCCTGCCTGCCTATTTTAATTCACATGATAGAGGCCGATATGAACTCCAAATTGATACTCATGAAGAAATTCTCTGTTCTGCTTCTTTCCTAAACATAAATGAAAAAATTAAATAAAATAAAAAAGCAATGAGACTGGCTAGATGAAACATGAAGGAATTTACAACATAGTAACTTCCACAATGGCATCCCTGGATACAGGGCTTTACAATTTTCCAAGGGAGAATTTGCAATATTTTTCTCTATAAGACAAGGGAACGAGGTGCCAGACCAGGTACACAAGTAGATTCTTGATGGGCTTCAACTCTCTCTTTGTTTACCAGGTAATAACTTGTTCATGAAGCTATAGCTTGAATGTAAAGCAGAATACCATCTACCACTGCCAAGGCTAAAATTTTCCAACAGACCCCAAGCATGCCCACATTTTTCTGGTAAATCCTGCCTAGCAGATCTCAGAGAAGTAGCCCTGGAGATGATGATGTATATTCTCATCTTAAAAGCAAGAGTACTGCCATCACTATGCCAGATCAGCTGCACCTTGGCTCACTCAAGCCAATAACCACCTTATTCTTCTGACTTCAAGGACAAATTAAATTATCAAGATCATTCAACAGACACTTAAACAACATTCTAAAATCTGCTCTACATAACAACAGCTGCTACATTAAAGAGTGCATTCTTCTGAAGCAGTTTCATAATTTCTGCTTTCTAAACACCCTTTGAAATCAACAGACAGCTTTTTAGACTCACATCAGAGCATCCTCAAGCCTGTAAGAAGTGCTACTTTTCTAGGGAAATGTTTAAAATTCTGACACCCAGCAAGCCTCCCAAGAAGAGACACCAGACAGATGTACTTATCTGGAGTACTCCCACAGTTCTTTATTTTCTTGGGGAAGAATTCACAGCAATGAAGGGATATGTCTGAACACAAGTTTCAGGGTCCAGCTCATGACTAAACACCCTAATCCAGGATTCAGTTGGGGATCTGTTCATACAAAGGTAAAAGGAACCTCAAAATTTTTACAGCTAATAAAGAGGTAAAGTTTTTGTCAGGCTAGCTTTCTGTCAAGCTCCTAAGGAGCAAGCATGAGCAGGGCACAAAGACTAAGAAAATTTACCAAAAATCACACAGGGCTTCAAACAAGAACCAACATACCCCATAAAAATCTGCTATAAAGCTCTGACCTTGATAAAATGTTAAGATTTACCGACAGTGGATTGGAAAGCCCTTAGGCAGAAATCTGGAGTATCAGTATCAGAAAGTATGTAACAAACATCTCATCTTGTCTGAGGTGAAAAGACCACGGATGATGTGGGAATGAGTGAAATATAAACTTCTCAGAAGTACAAGAGCAGCTTGTAAGACTCCTTACAGCATCCCTAAATACAGCACCCTTTCTAAGAATAAATCTGCTACCAAAGAAAGATACAGGAAAGCTTCTCTGAATTTGCTTCTCAATCTTTCAATGGGGAAATTCTCCCAAAAAAAACCACAATTTCACTGAAGCTGCAGAGATGTTTGTGTGCACCACACTACTAATGAAGTTGGAAATCCTTGAAATTCAAAACTAAATGCCAGAGAAAAATTCTAACACACATACTACATATTATGAATTACTGTAACAGAGCACAGAATAAAGCATCCCTACCCATCCTGGTTTATTCCAGAGAGCCATTTGTTCTCCATATCTCCATAGAATAAGCTGCAAAGTAAGGTTGACAAAATGGAGCCCTGTGGTATTCCACAGCACTGTAAGTAGTACCTACCAAAGAATAAAAGAAAACAAAAAAATCAAAACATGTAACAAGATCGCAATAGCTGTTAAATATTTTGCAAGTATAACAAATATGCTATATGTTTGCCAGTTAGCCTTAATTTTTTTTTTTGTTCTTTCTTCTAAGAATCTACATAGAGATCTAGAAGTTTTAATTTTAAGAGTGAAAAAAACCCCACTAATTCACATATTCCTTTCATATTAACAAACTCCAGGAGACAACTGCCATTAAATAAAGAAATTGCATAACTGATCTCAAACCACAATGCCTCCTTCTGCTGCAAACACATCCTTCATTGAAGCTTTTTAATTCTTTATGTTACATCTTACTGTGACAGCTTCAAGTGCTCTTATATACAAAACAAAGTGCACTGGAAGAATTTTCTATGCTGGCATCAACCAAATGGGTATGGCTCACAAAACCCAAGGGAATTACTTTCACAACACTTCTTTGAAGCAGTGAGGTACTATAATGTCCATTTCACCACTATTACATGAATGACTTGGTGAAGCTGAAGAGAATAAATTCAGACTACATACTACTTTTGAGCACTGATCCTACCTGTATTTTCAGTCATCTGAAAACACTCCTGGCAGTAATTTTGTTTTCTTACAGACTTTTGTTAAATGCAACAAATGGTATTAAAAGATTGCTTAGAAGTCCCCAGCTCAATAGTCAGCACTTTTCTCAAAACATCAAGTCAATGTTGACTGACCATGATTTTTTATGAGAAAAAGAGTCTATTTACTGAACACATGGGGGTTTTTTTGGACAAACAAAAACAAGCTGCTTAAAAGGGCTAAGTTCATTTCAGGACAAACAGTATTTTTTCAGTCAAGTTGTGACTGAATTTGAAAGTACGAAGCTGGTTTTGTCAGGGTGTGCTTTCTCTGAAACCATTACAATTCCATGAAACATACTCATGTTGGTTAGTCATTACTAAAGTGTGCCACGAGAGCATTCTTATGATCCTGCCAAAGGGAGCGTAAGCATCAATGCTACAAAAAAAATATAAACATGCTTCTATGTGAGTCCTTGAGAGCATTTCTCAGTCTCCCTCAATCCTGTGAGATTCTAAAATAAGTATTCTAAAACAAAGATGTTTTTTCCAGAGCAAGAAGCTATTCACTCTAACATAAATTACTCTGACTTTACAAATAATGATCATGTAAGTACCTTCTTTTTTAGACATGGTACACATTTGTCACCTAGAGGCAAAATACAAGTACCAAGTCAGTATCTCTACCAACACAAGAAGTCAGCATTACTACTTTCTGTAACATCTGATTCTTAATTTTGGAGCTGCCAAATAATAATTTAAATTCCTATTGCTACTGCCTTTTATTTTTATTGCAACTTGCCAAAGGGCAAAACCATTGCACTTCAGGGAAATTACTAACAAGGCTTTTGCGTGATTGCTTGGATGTTACTCTCACTTTTGCTCACCACTGGGGATCCCACCATTTTAAAGTATATTCCTTTTGAATTACACTTGCAGTTTCAAATGAAGGTCATTCCATATGCTATGGAATAATAGACATTATGAAGGTTATTCCATATTCTATGGAATAATGCATTGTAAATAGTTAACATCAGCCAGGTAGGGAAGAGAAATTATATTAAATATAAAGTTGACTCCAAACTCTTCATGCTTTTTTGGAGCTTAAACTGATACACAAATTTCTCACTAATATGAAATAAAAAAATCTTTAAAAGACAGCTATTCAAAATTCCACAGAGCCAATTAAAGGTATCCTCTTAACAGGAAACAAACAAACAAAGAAAGCATACTATAAAAGAATAACTAATTTCTTTTTTACCTGTTCCTAATCTCCAGAATGCTGTTATGTATCATTTGAAGGAAAAAATTAAACAGGCTGGAACTTGTCTCATAGAAAGTTAAGCTCTAGAAATGTGACAAAACAAAACAGGATTTGAAATGAAAAATACACTATAACTTTGAAGATACACAGAAATTTTAAAAAAAGTAGACTGCAGCAGCTCAAACCCCTATGTAAGTGAAAAAACAAACCCTAAACCCAAGATCTAGATCATACATACTAAAAAGTTGCTCATATCCAACAAGTTGATTTTTGTTGGATGTTGGATTTTTTTTGTTTGTTTGTTTTGTGTTAGGAGAAATCAAATACAACATCTAAACCCACTTTTTTAAGTGCTGGCATAATATATTGGATTATTACAAGGTATAAGACCCTGCTCTTTTGGCCACTTTCTATCCTGTAGGAAAATTTTTGTACGTCATGATCTTTATGATTCCCAAAGTCTTGACACACTCACTTGCCCATTCTGCTGCAACACACACTCTTCAGGTATTACACACACTTCCATGCATGGCTGTCCATCCAATATTTATGGAATATTTTGTTTAAAATTATAAGACAAAAAATCCATTTACAACAATTCAAACACCCTTAACAATGACTTAAATCAAATTAAAATAAAATTACTTACTACTTGCATAGATTAGACAGCAGACAAATGCACCCAGCTTTTGATAGAGCCATGCAAGATCACAATTACTTGCATTGAAAAAAGAAGGTGATGTACCAGTGGTACAGACACCTACCCTGGCATGACACTTTTTTCAAAATACTTTGTTTTTTTAAGATAATGACACACAAATTTTTTCAAATGCAAAATATTTTTAAATGGAACACTGCTGCTCATGCAGTATCTAGTATAGTTCTCTGAATCAGTTTGAAAAAGATACCAAAATGTACTTATACATCAGAGATCCAGATAGTTTCCATTTTCATCCAGGTACTCATTAAACTTGCTTATTTTTGTAGGATCTTGGAATTGTACACCAGCCACACCATATATTCTACTCCTATGTCCACAGATACACAAGATCATTTCACTCATACGTTAGAAATCACCTTTTGCCAATCTTTGACATTTTCCACTGCCAGGTTTAAAGAAGAAAAATTTGAAGAGGAATTACTAGCTTGAAACAACATATCTGTCTGCTCACTGGATGCTCAGGAAATCTTGTAGGTTGTTATTATGGAACACCATGATTCCAAGCAAGGAAATGTACGAAGAAACTGTCTGAGCCCATCACCTACTTCTGTGCCTTTGTCATGCTGCGTGCATTGAAGGAAGTCTTGAGAACAAGCACTTGTATCACAAGAATGAAAACAGAAGGATGCTTGCTTCTTGCAACAAAGCAACAGTTGGAGTAAAGTGAAAATACTTGTAATTTTAAACTATATTTTAATTCATTGAAATCAAGAAATCTCTTTAAACAAAAACTTAAAGAGCTGATCTTGTTTGCTTTGTACTTAACTTCCCCCTAAAGAAGAGTTCATTCCCATCAACCTTGACAAGTAATCCTTAAAATCAGCTTTTTAAACTGTTAATTAGGAACAAAATAAGGTCTTAAAGCAAACAACAAAAAAAAACTGTGCAGTTTGCAAGTCAAGATGCCACATCCTTAGCTACTTGGCTTGTAATACATTTTACTCATTCTTACTTCTGTATGTTTTGGAGATAAGAAGTGTTGATGTCCAGTTGTACTAGACCGTTAATTTCTCACTTGAGGACTGTTGCAAGAAACAATGAAATTAGGAAAGGAAAAAGAAAACACTGGTAAAAATAAAAGTTTGATAAAATAATGAGAAAAACTGGAAAAAGTCTAGAAGGACTTTTAGTCAGATTTCTTTCCTGGTGCACTCCTCCCACTGAACACTCAGAGCCTGTTACAAACACCAAAGAGGAGATGACAAAAGTCTTTCTACTGAAGAAAAAAAAGTACTGATTAACTAGATGAGAAGTAATGGCACCACATAATATGTACATACAAGTAAAAAGCTCAATCTTCCTCTAATTCTTCTGCAGCTTTCTTTTTCAGTTGAAAAGAAGCCTCACAACACTTACCTGTTCAACTACTATTGCATTTCGCAATGAGGCATTCTCCTGAAGCTGGGACACAAACTGCTTCATGTCTGGCATAAAGTCCTTGAAAGTAGAAACCTGTGCAATTGTTTAAATTGTAAAGAAACAAATGACAAAAGCAATAAAAAATTCAGTAACTGACTTTTCTGTTCAGTGGAGGTCAAAGAATCAGCCTTATTGCATTATTTTAATATAACAATTCTTTTACCGTTAAAATGAAATGTCTCACCTACAAATCCCTATTTCCACAACACATTTATTTTTATTTTTACTAAGAGTGAACAAAAATTTTAAAAGGTATGGACTAAAACCAAGCTTTTCTACCCCTGGAAAATATCTAACAGCATTAAAAATATGTTTATTAAGTACTTAACCGCTTCAAAGGGTGGCTAAAGAAAGCTATAAAGGAAAAACTTTCCTTGGCCCAAAACACGCTTACAACAGCAAAGAGAAGAAATCAGGCAGTCATACATGTCTCCTATAGAGCCTCTTGGCTCTTCCACTTGGGGTAATCATAATCACAGCGTAGCGCCGTATGCAGTACACGGTTCTCTTCTCAGGCTTCAGGATCCGCGAAATCACTTCCACAAGTTTATTGTGAGGAATGCTATCATAAGCCCTGGACACATCAGCCTGAAACAGAAGGAAGATCTTCCACTACATATTCAGCAATATTGCTGTAAACATTCTGATAGTACAGAGGAAGTATGGCTGTAGTATGTAAGTAAGGCTGAAGGATAGATCACATGACAGTAAAATTATTGCACCATTCAGGCCAAATTTCTGACAAACCAAAAACTCACTGCTTATTTGAAACAGCTTTCCCCACGCATTGAGTGTTCCCTTAGAAAGGAATATCCAAATCATCAGTTTTAACACAATTCTTATTATTAACAGAAGATTATACCACGTGCAACCTTAAGTCTAACACTAAACTTCCAATCATTTAAGTTAATAACTAGTATTTTTATGTTTAAATATTAAGAAACTTGCCTCATCATACGGCCATGGATATGACACCTTAGACTTTTGGAAAGCTGCAAACCTACATATTTTATCTTTCCCTTCCTTTCCTTTTATACTGGAAACCTACTTATGCTTTTACTTGTCCTAGTAAAACCAGAAAACTTTCTGTAAAAGCAACAATCCTAGGATTATTATAAGATAAATTATATGTCAATGACTCGACCCTTTGTCTAGAAAGATAAGACAAAATCATGGAAGTTATTTCAGGGCAGGACAACAAGCAACACATGAGAGATGAGAACGCAGCTCCCCTACAACACATACAAATCTGTATAATTTACATATTTCTGCACACATTTCCCCAATTCAAAGCTATGAATTGAAATCAAACACATAATGTTGCCTGATAGACAGAACTGACAAAAGTGCGAAGATGAAGAACAAATTCCTTCAAATAATGGGCTACCACAAGCACTGATTTTTTCCAAGTGGGAGAAGAAACTTCTTGGAAAGACACCAACCAGAAGTCATGTGTTCATTTTCAACAGAAACTAATGATACTGAGATTGAACTGATAAATTTTTTTAAGAGACACTGAATTTATTCTAAAGCACGTGGAACATTTTTTTCTGTTTTCATATGGCTCAAAAGGCTATCTGAACTTCTATCTTTCTCCCACTTTTATAACCAGCTAAATGTGACTGCAAAAAATTCAGTGCATGCATAGAAGCAGGAGTTCCTGCACAACAGAAAGATGGACAGAAAAACACCCAAGCAGAGGAAGTTCTACTGCAGGTACACCCACCCACAAAAAACAATCAACCACCCCCATTGAAAAACTAACCAGAGTCTGGAAAGAATGCACAAAATTTTAGAGAAAAAAAATTATGCAGTCAGATTACAGCTAATACAGCTATAAAAGTATCTGCACAAGCTTGTTTTGAAAAGCTAGTTTGAATATGTAATATGTAAAATACATACCTTTACACAGTAGAAATGAGGAATTTCACCACCAGATTCAAGAATCTTTGTAACAAACTGCTTCCATATCTTGTAGATATCATCTTTCCCAAACACTGAAGAGCCTAAAAAACTGGTGTTTATAGTCCGTTCATAATTTAACACACTAAACAGATTTTTTAGTTGAGTGTTGTAATGATTCATCTAAAGAGACCAAAGAGAATCACCTTAAATTATGCTGAAACACATTAAATTCTTTGCAATATGAAGATTATAAATTTAAATGAAGTTTGAGATTAAATTTATGTATTTACTATATTATTTGGTTCAACTGAAGCTTTCAGAAAGCCTGAATATCACTGCAGTAACTACTTCAAAGTGATAAAACAGTCTCAGAGATTTTTCTTTTGGTACAGTTAAATCCTATGGAAAATGTTTTGTTCCTATACTTGACTCTTGGAAATCAAGGTGTAATAGTTACAGTGATAAATAGATGAATGCCAGCAAACAAATCCACTACTGATCTGAAAAAAAAACTTCTTAAATATTATTCATTCTCTCTGCTGGAGATAACGACACCAACAAGAACAGCAAAGAGAAGGTGTGCTCTGAGATTTTATGCTAACTCCAGCTGCACCATCAGCTGGGCCTCTCAAGGGTACTTTATTCAAGTAATTGAGCAAAGACTTAACTCAGCTGTGGGGATAGTCAAGCACATCAGAGCAGCACTGAAGTCATGCAGGTAGATTAGCTCTGTAAACACCATAATGTGGAATGTTGTGTGAAATAACACTCCACAGTTCATAACAGCTTTTAGCTAATGCTCTTTTCACCTGGTCTGGGATCACATGGTCTGAACAGTTAGTGCTAAGAAGCTGTTGACACCTCACCCAACTGGGGAACATTCAATCTTGGGAATGAGACTCAGCCTTAAGGAAAAGCAATTAATTCATCTGGGCAAGATAGTGAAACTGGGCTGTCACTATTCCTTCTGGCTAACTGCCCTGTTAAATAGATTATTCTGTGCCCTGAGTGTTCTGTCTGTTCCCACACTGCAATTACTCTCAGCTTCCTTCCTATCTCTCTGCCATGCTTGTTCCAGCTTCCTGGCCCTTCCTTAGATCCTCTTCTGTAATGCACCCAGCTCACCACTGTTCACTGGCTCCATAGGCAACTTCACAGATCAACATGCAACATCAGTATTAAGGCAAATCCTAACAGGCCAGACTCACCCATATCAAAAAAACGGGATTACCTTACAAGCCATGTTATTCTATTGGGCTCAATTCCTTAAGGTAGGTTTGCAAACAGAAGTTTGTGATGCTGGAACCAGAGGCTTGTGGTAATTAAGCACTGGAAAGGGAGAAGCTAAGCTGCAACAGATCCATTCAGCCATTTTGATCAGAATGTTACAGTCCACCATGTTAAAACTAGTTTTAGGTAACAAAAATCCTTACTCCATTTATTAGTTACCGAAATCAAATGCATATAAAACAATGAAATTAATAAAAACCTTCTTTTCTCTGCTTTCCTTGCTGAGAGCTTGTGGTTCGACAACACCGCTCACTTTTACTATGGGTCTCAACCCATTTGGTTTTGGAATAAACCGGAGCTTTGATGCCACAGGAACAAATTTTTTTTGACGGATAGTTTCAATCTCCTCTGAAGACAGAGGCCGTAGCTGTACTTTGACAAAGTGGTTTCTAAAATACAAATATACACTTAGTGTAAGCAACAGGAAAGGCAGAAAACTAAAACATTTAATGTCGTTATGATAACTAAAGCCAAGGATTTTTCTAAGATAATACAAATACTAACCTCTACAGAAAGTGACATGAAATTCTGAATTTCAGAACAATTATCACGGTATGACAATGTAATACAAAGAGACCATATATTACTGCTTGATGCAAATAAAAACCCTTATTAACACACATTAAAATTTAAGCACAGATTTGTGGAATACATATGAACATTATGAAATATGTTTTATGCAAGAAACGGGAAGTGAGATATTGCTCAAGGTTTCAGAAGTTTGAAAGGCATTAACAAAGTTGAAAAGAACCTTCCGAAAACTACTCTAAGACAGCTCCTGGGAAGAACATACAAACTGTAATGGCTGTTCTAGTCCTAAGAGTTAGAGGATCTACCACTTATTAGGTGCTGGGATACACTGAAAACATAAGGGCCTTAGGTATCCAGGACTCTGATGAGCTGGCATCAGTTGAAGCAAACAGCAGAAAATAATAAAGAACCAAAGGTGCCTAAGTCACAGGTTCTGGGCTTCCCAAGCTCACCTTAATGGGAAATATGTTTTCTCAGATCCCCCCCTCAGGATTTACAGTTCCATGAAAAAATCAAAATCAATACTTTTCCATACAATGAATCAGGAATATGGTGGTGGAGCAAAAGCCCTTGTTTTTACTTAAAATGCAGAGTTAAAGTACCTTACCTGCAACATAAAAGACCTGGATAAATCTCCTGCACTGCTTGTATTGTTCAGATGGACAAAATGTGTCCTACAGGCTAATGGCTATGATATTACCCTGGGAAGGAAGGGAGGCAATTCAAGTTCTCACAAAAGACTGGACATCAGTCTAAATTTGCATGAAGACTTTTTACATCCCACACAATCCAACAGGCTGGTATAGCAAAAGGAGGCCACACTATTACAAAAGGCAGTGGGTAAATGGTGGAAACTTGGTAAAGATGCTCTAGGAGACACCTGAGAAGCCAAGAATGCAGGTAAGAGAGGCACACAAATACTTCTTTTGTATGCCTATACAAGTCAACTACAAGCTCATGATCCATCTGCTTGGGACTCTTGGTGTCTGAGAGACACAGTGCATGACACCTAGAAGGTATAGTGGCATGCAGGGCCAGTGAGTTGAGCTACTGAAAAGAGTTTTGAGGATCAATATTCAAATTTTTTCAAATTAAATTCCTGGTACAGATGCTGCCGAAAGGAAAGCAGAAATGATTGCTTTTCCACAGTGAGGGATCACTACTCTTTATAGAATTATATTCTTTGCTGAACACATCTACTATACTATTAGATAGATAACCAGGATAAAACAAGTCATTCCAGTTCAACAGAAAAAACTTAATGATCAAATTTCCCTCCCTTTACAGCTCACGTTCAAGACCAGAAGGAAAAAAAAGTGCAATGAACCACTATCACTATACTAAAAAATATGGCTTCCTTTGAAAGTGAAGACAAAAACCAATTATTGCCAGACCTTCACTACTCCCTCTGGCCAGCTGGAGATGCCATTTTGCCTGCAGCAACATTCAACATTCATTGCTTATTTCATGGCATTTACAGCAGTGCTGATGACTTTGAATGTGTGCTAATCTAGCAGACACTGAAGCACGCTGCTGTCACTGGCACTCACAACGCTGTTAAGCACTGAAACTTGAAGGAACTTGACTAGATGGTCCTGCTGTCTTTTGATATCTCACCTCAATCTGATGGGGAAGATTCAGAATTTCTGCAGTGTTTTTAATCCTCAGCAGCCACTGTGTGTGGCAAGGGCAGAGATGGCATGAGCTTCAGGAAGACAGGTGTTCTCACCACTGTGCTCATTATTTTTAACTCACAACTTGACACTCTTCAGGCTATTTAACTTGAAGCAACTGTATCACAAAAATGCTGAATTTTTCTTAGCAAATTCTGCTTTTAATTTGGGGACTGAAGTTTGGTATAGCTTCAAAAATTAATACAAAGTTGTCTGTTCACAATGACAGCACACACTGATCTCCACCAATACAGCAAAGCTAATATACAGATCCAGAGCCCCTCTCAGAACCTTGATCCATATCCTTGAGTGGGATTCTGTCCAGGATGATCTACTCAAAAGGACAGTCCTTCAAGATGAGGATTTACTCCCTAGTGGCAATGCAGTCAATGCAAAGGTAAGCTCACAAGTACGGTCCAGGTCCACTCAGTCCAGCCTGTTCCATCCATTCTCTTCCTCCAAAGGAGGATGCAGAAGAACTCAAGAGGAATCAGTGGCTACCAATGCCGTCCTACGAACCAGCTCAGAGCAACTGCCTTGGGCAGCTCCAGCTGAGGAGAACCAGAACAAACACAGAAGATCCATTAGGGCAACAACTGAGATCACCAGACACTCCTCCTCCAGAGAAAATGGAAGCAGCTCAACAGCCTTTGGCACTACTTCACCAGCAGTGCCTGGCTGGTTAAGAGCAGACAGCGTCTGAACAGCCTCAAAATGGCCAAGGCTGTCCTAAATACCTTGTATCCCAGTATGTCTAAAGACCTATATTCCAATTTCTTTCCTCCTATGTGAAGTTGGCAGCTGGCCACTTCTATGAATGCAAGAAGCTGGGCTCGTGGCAGACCTCATGTAACACATCACACGTGAATCAGCAGTGCTGAAAGCCCTGTCAGTGAAGCTTAACTGCAGCTGTTGGAATGAGACTCAAAGTCCTTAGAAGCTATGATTCCTGTAGCCAAAAGCAAACATCCTGTTCTTAGAACACGCCTTTGGCAAGCACGCAGCAGCATTTCCTTAGGATGTTTCTCCAGCTTCCAACAAGTTTAGAGACCTTCCAAGTAAAAGGTGAGAAGGGGCTTCCTGCATGGTAAGGAAATATGTAGGGAGGAAATCAGAAGAAACAAGACCCTAGATTAAGATCTTTTTAGTTCAAAGCACCTTACACATTGAGTTTTTCTGGGAAACTGGGAACATAAACAAAAGAGCTAAATCCCAAGTTGTTTGCTTTTAACCACAAACCTCAGAAAAAAATCTATTATTTACTGCTTCCATTATTTTTTATTGTATCTCTACTATATGAAAGTCAGTGCTCGATCATATTTTGTGCCAAGAAATAGTCTTTAAGTACATTGAAACTGCATAAAACAGTTTTAATTGCAACACTACAGCTGTTAGTTTGAAGACAAGACAAACAGAATGTGTGGGACTGAAAATTACATTCTATTACTATTCAAAGTGCATTTTCTGTGCTACAACTGCAAACAAGATCAAGACCCCATTAAGTGCAAACACAAATGCAAAGAGTGGCACTGGAGATATCAATGTTGAAATCAGAGAGTGATGGGGCAGGAGGGAAAAAATCACACATATAACATTGTGGACCAAAAGATCAGAGCAAAAGCAAAAGGTTCAAGTGGCTGTTCAAAACAGCCACTAAAACACAAGACATTAAGTATGATAATTTTTCACAGTTCCAAAGCTCTCTCAGATACCAGCAATTTATAATGAAAACCTGAAAGATGTGAACTAAGGAGATGGGTGCACAACACTGTTCATTAAAATTGCCTTTCCTATTTTCTCAGTTAATTGTTTAAAGTTTTGTCTTAAATAATGCTCTAACTTGAATACATGCATGCATTTTTAAGACCAAAAAAAAAAAAAACCAGCATGGAATCTCAGCCATACTAAAAAAGGAGCTGTGGCTTGTAAAGCAACCCTTAACCTTTGGAAAAAAAAAACTCTAAATCCACTATGCTACTGTGTGATTTTTATGAATAGAGTACTACAGCATTTCAGCAGAGCCTTGTTTTTTCTTTTTCTAAATTAAAGTAGTTGAAGGAAATTGAGTATTTTTAAAATGAACTTTGATTTTAAAAGGTTACTTTGGGATTCTATCACTATGCTTTACTCATTGTTAAAAGGTATAAAAACTGGACTTATAACAAAATCCTCTTCATACTGGATTTTATTATTGCAAAGATTTCTAATAAAGAAGTATCAATTTGAATTAGTTTTCTCAAACAAAATATTTCTGAAATTACTAACTGTGCATACTACAATCATAGGCTGAATTTTCCTCTGGAAAATGAAGCAAATAAAATGAAGATAAATGGGCAATAAATTAAAGCAGAAATATATCTTTACACAACAAAACACATGATTTCTACATGTCCATTAAAGGTTAGTTAGTTTTCTAGTGTTACCTAATTCCAATGTTCTGTAACTTGCCCCAGATAAACTTTCGGTAGTAGAAGAGCATGTTTTTCTGGAACATGGTCTCGGTGATATAGAAAAATGATCTGAGCAATTCAACAACATAGGTACCCATCAGCCAGTATAGGAATTTGGCCAAAAGTTCTTCACGGAAACAATGTTCATCGGCAGGAACAAAGTGATCACCTTCAATAAATAATTCAAAGGTAGTTATAGTAACTATCAACTCTTAGCATGAGTAAAGAAACAGAACACACAAACAACTTGGGTAACGTTCTTGCCCTAGCTTGAGGTCATGAGAAAGAAAAAAGGTAAGTACAAACCATTACACAGGTGACACTACAGCTTTTCAAGGCATTAAATAATGCAACTGACCCAAGCTTAAAGCATAAACACAGGAACTAATCTGCAGTGACAAACTGACACATAGAGGACACAAATACATGCCACAGTAGCCCAAAGACTTATTTTCTTATCCCAACATCAATTGTGCAAGATCATTAATGCACAAAGTCAAGATTATTGTGAAAGGAGAGGTAAAATAAAAAGAAACAAGTCTACTACAATATAAAACTTAAAAAAAAAAAAAAAAAAGGAAGGAAAAGACTGAAAATAACATAGGTATACTATGAAAATTAACAAAAGTAAACTGGGATGATTTGAGGTTAAGAATGATATTCAGATTTCCCAATTACATGAAAATTAACTAATTATAGGGTTAGGCTTTATTTCAGACATCCTAAAACTTATTGTTGCTGTCAAAGAAAAACAAAGAAAAAATATAAATCACCCAAAGTCTATCAGTACTTCCAACATTTAGATGGGACAATTATGAACCTACAGCATTCCTAACTACTGCCGAATTTAAGGTCACATGGATTTGTAATTACATCTAAATATAGACAAACAGAGAATAAGCCCTGGGCTACAGTACTGATGTTTTGGCCAACTTTCAATAATAACGTTTCCAATTACATTTAAAGAGTAGAATTTAGCCCAAATGCAACAGGATTCTTAAAGAAACTACGCAGAAATCACAGTTATGGCACAAGTGTGTTTAAAAAGCTTAATTTTGATGCAACAGACCTGACAGTAAAATTTATAAAATGGAAATAAATTTTCAGTTTTCTACTTGGTTTCATTTTTGCATGCTACAGGGCAGAAACATTTTCATGTATTTACAGCACTTAAAAAAAGACTAGTACTACTTCAACAGAAGCTAGTTAACATCAGGGAAAAATTCACTGCTGGAAAAATCTCTAACTGAAGAGTTGCAATATGCAGTTGTAATATGCAAGTTGAATCAGGATGCTGACAGGTAGCTGCCCTGGAAATTTCTAAGTTATTGACAACAGATGTAAACAATGACTACAATTCAGGAAATTGTCAAGAAATCACTACTACTTTGGAGGAAAAAAAACCAAAAAACACCTACAGTGCAGCAAAGCAATTCAAAGCATGTTTAAACATCAGGCACACGAGAGTACTTCCATGAAAATTAAAATAAGCCTACATATTGTTTTGCCTGGAATATGGCCAGAGAAGAGGGCATTACATTTTCCAAAGATCAGATGTTCCAAATTACTATGAATCACACACATATTTTACAATAAAGCCTTTTTAAATACTTAACTCCTCAACATTTTGGAAAGTGTGGTTTTGAACCACAGTATCTGAATAAAGAAATACTGTTTCCTAGAATTAAGAGTTTCTTATTAAAGTGTAACCTCCCTTACTTTTGACTCAGTTCTCAAACATCAGACTTTTGATCTTCCTCCTACACTTGGAAGAACCTGTAACAGCTTCAAAATTATTGCACCTTTTAACAAAAGAATACCATTTTCAGCTCACATTACTGTAGGATCCAAATACAATACCAGGCAAGAATAAATACTCTAAGCATAACAGTTAAGGGAGTGCAATCCATATTGCATTGCATAGATGAAGAACAGAAGCACAGAAAAATTAATATATGCACAAGATCCTACAGCAATCATCCCAGAACAATGGCTTCAGCCTAGATTTAAATCCTGGGATAGAGTCTGAAGAACAAACTCAAGGAAAGGAAGATTCACCTGTCATTTCAAGAGGATTAAAGAGAAATGGATTCATAGACAATCTGGAGCAATCAGCTGTTGCCCTCATGAGAGCTTTTTAGCCAGGGACCACTTAGCCTGGGGACTTCTGCATCACCAATTAGCCAGGCTGAAGCAGTGATCAGTAAGGCTCTCTTGATCCTGGAGAAGGGCTCTAGAAAAGGTGATAGATGACAGCCCTTTTCACATGGACATGTCATGACAGGACAACGGGGAAACCTTTTAAACTGAAAATATTAGATTTAGATTACGTGTTAGGAAGAAATCCTTTACTTTGAGGGTGGTAAGGCACTGGAACAGATTGCCCAGAGAGATTGTGCATGTCCCAGCCCTGGAAGATTCAAGGACAGGCTGAATGGGGTTCTAAACATCCTGGTCTAGTGGAAGGTGTTCCTGCACATGGCAGGGAGGTTGGAACTAGATCTTTAAAGTCACTTCAAATACAAACCATTCTGTGATTCTAGAGTAGGCAATCCCTGTACTGAATGGGTCTCATATCTTTCTCACAGGGTTGATGTGAGAGAGTAAAAACCCTGGGTTTTTTAGCAGAGAACCTGTGCCACTGCAAGTGTCTTGATTTGCTTTTAGCTCTTTCTGAACTCCTACAGTAACAAATAGGCAACAGTTCATTCCTTACGTGCTTAGGTCGCACTTCAATGGATTTTCTGAGTTACTGCAATTTGAATTAGTAGGAGAGGACAGGAAAGAGTTTTGGGTTTTGATTAGCCCAGGTTCTGAATTAATGCTTATGAAAACATCATTCTATTAAACACAAACAGCACGAATACAAACAAGTTTTGGAAGGAAGACAAGCTTAAGTGTCCTTCCACCATCAGTTCCAAACACTAACAGGTTAGCTCTCTCAGCTATGGTTATTACCAACAAACTCAGCAATTCCGAGTCCAGATTCAATATCCTCCCCTTCCCACCTTAACCCTAAACATCAATCATCTGACAGCCCCACCACTTAGTTCTTTAATATAAGAAGTACCTTTGCCTAGACGAAGCCACATGCAGTCATTCACTCTCATCCTCCACATCAACTCCCGCAATGAAACCTTAGCAAACCTCCCCCTGGAAATGAACACTTTGACATTTTTCAGAAACCGGCACTTGTTGTGGTTTGAACCCCAAAGCTCAGCAGGAATAACCTTCTCCAGGCAATCCCTCACAAACATGTACACCTGCCAGTGGCTGCTGTGCTGCTTGAGGAGCTCCATGAGGGCTGAATCACGTGCCCCTTGCGGGTTTTGCTCCTCACTCAGAGGCAACTCCTCATGCACAGATTCTGCGAGGGCAGCACCTAAGTCGTCTGGCACATCAGTGTGACCAGATTCACATCTGCTGCTTGTCACACACTCAGCAGGCTCTTTCCCGAACTGTTCTGCTTGCTTCTGAAACTCTGCTTCCCCAGGCAAGGCTGCCTGACAAGACAACTTGATTTTTTTCATACTGATTTCAGATATCCAAACGGGGCAATTTTTTCGCAAGAGAGCTAAGTAAGCACATTTCCCATGGTTCTCTAGCAGTTTCTGGAATGTATGCCTCATTTGCCGGAAGCGTTTGGGCAACCTCTTCTTTCTCCGCTTGTGTTTTGGCAGACTTTGGTTGTACCTTTGCTGCACCTGATTTTGGTTAAAGAATATAGCTTCTATAAGCCATCTTCCACCTGCCTGAGAGCCCTGCAAGCGATTCAATACAAATGATTTAGGAAAACATTCTTGGAAACTCCTGCAAGAATACAGAAGAGACTTCCTCCCAATGCATGCTTCAGAACTCAGAAGTCTATTTGGTAACTTCTTGGATAAATGAGGTTGGGGATTTTCCTGCTCTCTGCATTTTGAAGTACCCTCCACAGGTTTGGTTTGTCCTGAAGCCAACTGAGATTCATACATACGAATCTCTGCTCTTTTCCTATAGAATTCTGCTTGCATTTCAGTGTTGGACTCTACAGATTTGTTACTCTGAAATCTCTGCAGAAGAGAGCCTGCCACAAACTTCCTCCTGCCACAAGATGTGTGAACTAAAGAAGGACCAGACACAGCACTCTTACTTCTTTCAGAAATACGGGGGGTTTTAATGACACTTTCAGGACGTGGTGCTACATACCCAGTTTCAGATCTCTTG
Source organism: Pyrgilauda ruficollis (assembly GCF_017590135.1). Classification (NCBI taxonomy): domain Eukaryota; kingdom Metazoa; phylum Chordata; class Aves; order Passeriformes; family Passeridae; genus Pyrgilauda; species Pyrgilauda ruficollis. The sequence goes on along the minus strand of NW_024525378.1, from coordinate 4,136,713 downwards.
GAACTACTTTGGTTTACATCAGGAAGAAGACTACAAGTCTTTTCCTCTCTCACTTTCTCCCCTATTTTTGTCCTCTTGGCTGAAATTTCAGATTGTTCTCCATTAATCTTCCTTTTTAGAGATGGAGCTGTGGCTGAAACACATGAACTGGAACTACTCTGTTTTTTCTGATCTTCAGTAACCATTCTGATCTGTTTGCTTGCTTTAGAAACAGCTTTTGCAGTACACTGGTCAGTGGGCACTAAGCTTCGTCTCTTGTTCTTTCTTTCATTTCTCATTCTGGAGACATTAATTTCACATCTTTGTCTGTATGACTTTAAAAGATAATTTCTATGAAACATAAGCCTTTTCCGCATATATTTAAGCAAGCTAGTACGTTTATACTTAGAGAACCTTTGTCTAACAAATACCAGGGATGAGTCTACACTATGTGAAATAAGTTCATAAACTGGTTGCCCACAAACTTGGTAACAATTACTAGGGGGAACCAGCATAAAGAGTGCACAGTGTTCCAACAAATACATCATCACATCATCCCCTATCCGGCTCAACAGTGTCTCCCAGAAGCCGCTGATACAAAGAGTTTCTGTGGCAGTATTGGGTAGGTAGCTGTGTATCTTTGAAAGTGGCATGACTGGGAATTGAGAACTGTTTTCATCCGGTAAGGAGTATCCATATGCGAGGATATTCTTCTTCTTTTTTTCACACAACCTCTGAACGACTCTTGCGGTGACCTCACTCTGACTAGATAACTGAAGAAACAAAGAAAAAAGAAAATTAGCTTTTTTTCACTTATTCCTCCATAAACCACAATATACCCCTTAAATAAAAACACATGCAAAGAGACCTAGCCCTAGACACCAGTTTTCAAAACAGTATTAATTATTCACAAGCATCATACCCAAAAATTAAGATTTTTCCAAGCGTAATGCAAGATGTTCAACGTAAGCCAACGACTTGAAGGAAATCTTTTAACATCTGCCCTTTTGACCCTGGCTTTTTATGCCCAGGAAACGCCCCACACTGTTCCCGTTGAGTCCCCCAGCAGCTCAGACTCCACTGCCTCCAGTGAATCCGTGTTCGCAGATCCAGGTTTGCAGGCACGCATACGTGCTCGCGCAGGCTCCGACCTCCAGGGAACTAACGCTAATTTTCTTGAGGCCTCCATTTCCTTTCATGTAAAGGAAAATTCAACGAAACGACCCAGCACACAATTCCAAAACCCATTTAACAAGTTGTCCTGGGTTTGCAACATCTGCTTCCTACCACAACGCAGTTTGGCTCATATGGCGCTAGAAAAAAAGCGGTCTTCCCTCTCTGAAAAGCTTTTCCTCCGCTTAAACACCGACCGTTCTACCCGCCTCTTCTTTAATCTCTCAAGACTGGGGCACTCTCCATCCCCAGTCGCTCCCCGGCCACATTCGGCTTGCTCATCCCTACCCGCATGGGCAGGCGGGGAGTCAGGGAGCCCCACGCACGCAGAGCTGCAGCGCTGTCCGCCCGCCCTACGCCGCCACCTGGGCCTTGCTCTCCCACCCCCAAGAAGAGGCAGGGGCGGATTCCCACCGCTCCCCGCTGGCTCTGGGGCCGGGATGGAGCGGCGCACGGCTGTGGGAGCCGGCCAGGTCCGCCCGGCAGCAGCCAGCAGGGGCCAAGGGCCGCTGCGCCACCCCCGCGCACGCACGGAGCGCGGGAAGCGCCGTCCCCGGGAAGCCCCGGCAGGACTCTCTGAGTCCCCGGGCCCCTTCCTACCTGCTGGAAGGTGAAGGGCCGCGGGATAGCGCGGGCGCCGCGGGGGACGCACACGAGGCACTGCCCCACGAAGTTGCGGTAGCCGGGGGCGTCGTCGGCCCGCAGCACCTCGGCGTCCCCGGCGCCGCAGCCGTCCCCCAGCCGCCGGACGAAGGTCTCCAGCGGGACGGCCTCGGCGTAGCAGCGGCGCAGCGCGGACAGCACGGCCGTGAAGGGCTCCCTGCCCGCCATGTTGCGGCCAAAGGGGGCACGGGTCCACCTGGCGCAGCCGCGGCGCCCCTCCGACCCCGCCGCTGGCCCGCCGGGCATCGCGGAGCAGATGCTTAGCGATTAATTAACGAATAAAGAAAAGCATTAGGTGGTGAGGCAGGGAAAAAAGGAAGCAGCCAAAGCATCCTTTTAAAGCTGCGGCGCGGCTGCCGCGGAGCGGTGCCCCCCGCGTGGCCGCGGAGCAGCGGCGGGCGGGGCCGGGCCGGGCCGGGCGGGGCCGGGCCGCAGGCCGCTGTCCAGCTCCGCCAGTAGGGACAGAGCGCGGAGATTCCTCTGCGAGGAACGCTTTTTCCCCCTCAGGATCCGCATTCCATTGATGATCTATCTGAAATAAGAGCAACTGTAGGAGAGATTGTGGTGGAGATGAACACACTAAACCCTACAAGTACCGAAGTGGTTCACCGTGTACTTTTTCATCAAACTCATGAATGAAGAAGCCAAATTGCTTGCGGTAGTGTGTAACCTCCTACTCCAAATTTGCCTTGGTGTCTAAAGACTTCATGATAGAAAACATGATGCCAGTCTGTGAAAGAGATTGCAGTACAGTCCTGGGGAAGTGCAGGTCTATAGGCCCCATGCCCCATTCACCTGTCTTCCAGGTGAATGAGTAGAAATCCTAGAATTATAGCATGGTTTGTATTGGAAGGGACTTCAAAGATCATCTAGTTCCAACCCCCTTGCCATGGGCAAGGACAATATATGTGAAATATCTGTGCAATAACAGAATTAGGGGATGTTGGGAGAAATACAAAGTGCTCAGCCAACATTGCTCCCATAAGGAGTCCTGCCCTTGAGTTCTGTCAAGTGTTGGAAAGACATGAAAATTATTTGGTCGTCTGGTTGATATATACTACTTGAATTTCCAAAAATCTTTGCAAGAAAATGTGGCATGACACATCTCATAAATTCAACAAACCCGGGCTTTTTCATAAATGTTTGGGCAAGACAGAGTTAGCATTCTACCACGGAGGGTGAGGTAACTGGCTGTCTTCTACCCAGGCTTCATAGTTAGGTTGCTGTGAGTATCCTGCAGAAATATAACAGAGTTCTCTCCTTCCCAAAGATTAGAGAGTACCTCATCTTTGAGAGGAATCATTCAACAGATCCCATTGTAGAGAAGGTTATTTTTTCAGGTGTGTCGCTAGGTGAAGGGAGATGTTAGTGTCCCTATGGTCATGGACAGTCTTGTCCCTGGTAGAGGTGGTGCCATGCAATGAGTAATTCTCACCAGTGGCTGGGACAGACGTGTGGAAGTTGTGGGTCTGCTGAGACAGAGCAATGTGTACCTTCCCTTCCTCTAGTGAAACCTTTACAGACTAGGGAGTGAGGTCAGCATCCCACCACTCATGGAGGACTGGCCTCCTTTCCTACTAAAATAATGAATTTCTTCCTGGGAGCAAAGCAGTTCATCTCCTAACATCAGCATGGCTGAGGAGTAAACTCCCTGGCACCTTGTGACTTACAAGTTGAGGCTTGCCAGACTCTTTTAGCCCTTAACAGAGACAGGCGCCAGCTGGCATTCCAAAGGGAGGCAGAGCAATAACACCAGGCTTCATGGGACCTCAGCGAGGCTGTAAATGAAATACTGTACTGCCACTGCATACTGAGGGGCAGGGGATTTGTAGACAGTCTGAATCCATCAGCATCTGCACCTAGGGTAGTGATAAAGCTGTTGCCCTTGGTCTGACCTCTCTGAAGGGTCTATTTGACATGTATTTTCCCCCATATGTCTGTTGCTCCAAAGGTGACAGCACCTTTAAGGTAGAACGTTGCCTGTGACAAACATAAGGTTCACCATTTCCTGTGAGAAGCATGTTCAGGAAGAAAGTAAGAGGAAAAGGAAGAAAAAGGGATTAATTAATCTCCACCAGCTGCTGGCAGGTCCCAGCCTGTGCCTCTTCCTGATGCCTGCTTGGTGGCAATAACCACAGCAGTGGTGGAGGGGGAGAGGGCTGCTGCAGCCAGCTAAGGGGGGCTCTTTCCTCTTTCTTTTCACAGGTACCACGTGTTTTTCTGTGTGTCTACCATTGGGCTGGGGAGAGAATTCAGGAGGGAGAGGGGGAATGAAGGAAAACAGAAGAGTAAGGTTGATTTTTTGGCTTTTGGGTTTTTTTTTTGGAGGGGTGACAGGATGAATAAGGAAAATAGAATCACAGACACATAGAATAGCTGAGGCTGAAAGAGCTCTATAGAGGTATCTAGTCCACACTGCTGCTCAAAGCAGGGTCACTTAGAGCAGATTGCCAAGTGCCATGTCAAATCAGACTTTAATACCCTCAAGGATGGAGACTCTACAATCTCACTGGGCAACCTGCTCCAGTGCTTTATCACACTTAAAAAAAAAAAATCATGTTTAAATGGGATTTCTTCTATTTTAATTTGTGCCCACTCCCTCTTATCCTTGTTATAAATGAGAAGCTTGACTAGGCCAATATTCAAGCAGCAATCAATTTATTAATTAATATGGTAAAGTATGAGCAATTCAGCACTGGGTACAGTGGGGAAGTTTTCCCTCCAGCTGCATACTGATAGTTGAGGCTTACAGGTATTTATAGGGGTACTCATAAGCTTTCTCAGCAGTTTCTATTCCCAATTTTCACGTCACAATTCTATACACTATTGTGTTTTAATTTTTGTCAGGATGTATCCCAGAAAGGAGTATTCCCAGGTGGTGGGGGTCCAGCTTTCGAAAGAAGTCTCCCAGCTGCTGAGGTCCAGATTCCAGATGTGTGTCCACCTTTTAATTGCAAGGACTATAAATCTCATAGCAGTGATGTCCAGCTTCCCTTGGTCGAAACTGTCAATCCTTGACTTGATGTTCATCTTCCTTTCTCAAGCTGCTTTTCACTGCTTTGTTAAGGCATCGAGATAAGCATGTTTCCTTTTTATATATTCTAAAGCTATAGTTTCAAAGATCCTTACTACAAGCAATATTCTAAAATTATACTTCAAAAGGTTATTATTGCAAAACTCTTTAAGGCTTAGCTACAAGCAGAAAGTTCCTGTCAAACAGCAACATCCTTAAAGCTTTAATTCAAATGCTCCTAAATCAACTTAAGACTTATAAAGGTTAATTGTGAACAAAGGATAGGTTCAAAGGCCTTCTTCCATACTTTACTTCCTCAGTTATTTATTAGAATTCGTCTTTATAACTGTCCCATGGTCAGTTTCCACACATATCACAATCACAAATACACACGTTGCCTGTACGTACCTGACACGAAACACAGCTTTGTATTTCACATCCTAATACTGGATACCATTGAGAAGAATTTGGACCCATCTTGTATTTATTCACTTTGATATGATCACTACTGAGCCTTTCCTCTCTGGGCTAAATAATTCCTTTGATATGATCCCTGCTGATCCTTCCTCCAGCTGCCTCACAATCTCCTCGTAGGTCAGATTGTCCTGCTCCCTAATTACTTTAGTGACCCTTAGTGGAAAGTTCCCTGTGCTCACTACAATATCACTCTTTTACTGGGAACCCTGATCTGGACAAATAATGGGGTCACTGTTCTCAGCAAAATTTATGCTTCAAGGCATACTTAACCTTATCCACATTCTGCTTTACAGCCAGTTTCTGTGAAAGGGGGTTACCCTGGGAATGGATGATGGTAGTGGAATGATAAAAATAAAACACTGTTTTTATGGTCAGCCAACAAAGTTAAAGGAAATGAGATGTTATGTTTGGGTCCAGCTTCAGTAATTGCCATTTAAAGAGGCAAGCTTTCTGCAAATGTGCCTCTGTTTTCAAAGCGCCATTTGAGAAGGCTAAAGGAAACTCTTAGAAGAAATGTCACAAGATGAATAAGTAAGGTGTCTTTCAAAAACCTGAAGCTGTGTTCAAATAGAAAAGTGAAAAACAAATCAAACAATATCAGATTAGTTTGATTAATAACTTCTCAAAGTTGAAAGAAACATGAAACATCAGAAGTGGAACAGCTTGCCAGGAAGTCTATAATGCAAAAATAGAGAAGGAACACTTAGGAGAACTGTGGCAATACTGAGGAATTTGAGGGAGGCTCCTGTGTCAAATCTCCGCACACAGCATGAACAGTCTCAAGGTCAAAGTACTGTGAATTATGTTGTTCAAGAAAGAGGGAAAAAAATACAAAAAATCGGTGAGTCTCTATAATTAGATGGTAATTACCAGTGAGTTTAAAGGGACTCGGGGATTACCCACGTCAAGACAGAAAGTTTCTGTATCACAGGCTATGAAAATACGTAACCTGACATCAAGATTCCTGAAGGATATCATGGGGACTACCTAGCAGTAAATCTGAAGACCCAGCTGTGAAAATTGACTAACTGTAGTAAAGAATGGATTTCATGGACTTGTGGATAACTATGGCACATTGGAGGAGTCAACATTACATTTGCTGAGGATGACATTATATGATACAAGGGGACATTCCTTTGGTCAGTTCAGGTCAGTTGTCCCAGCTGTATCCACTCCCAGATTCTTGCCCACCCCAGTCTGCTCATGTTGGAGGCAGGGTGGGAAAATAGAAATCCTGATGCTGTTCCAAGCGCTGCTTAGCAATATCAAAATGTGGGTGTGTTGTCTGTTAGTCACAGACTCAAAGAAGAACACAAACAGACTGCTTTGAAGAAAGGTAACTCTGTCCTTGCCAGATCAGTACAATTTGTCAGAGTCAGACCCCTTTTTGGCTCATCACATCCATCAGTCTGAGTCATCACTGACTAGGGGATCTTCAGCCAATGTGACTGACCTTGGTGCCAGTCTCACCTGAGGCTGCTGCTTGAGACAGATCATACAGTGATGTGCCTTTAATCAAGGACATCCTTCCAGCCTAACCAGCTGCTCAGTGTAATCCCTTTATAGAGCATCCATCACATGTCATGGCTGTTATCTGCTGTGGAATGCAGCCTGTTGTGATAGTGACTTGCTCTCTACTGTTGGCTTGCATCTGCAGTCTTTGTTTTCTTTACAGTGGTCTTGATAAATGGAGATGTGATTTGGTTCTCTGGCTCCCCCTGTGCAGAGGGCATGTGGTGTGGGGAGACAAGCCCTTTCTAGCACTATTATCACAGTTACCAGACTAACACGGGTCTGGCTCTTCCCCTGTCTGTCCACCACAATCCTCTGGACTGGGACTCTCCCTCAGAGCTGCAGTGATCCCTTCACCTCTTACATGCTTTTTCCAGGCCACTGTATGTCTCTCACACTGTGTGATGGTCCCTCAATGGCACCACTCTTTTAATGCCAGCCCCAGACTTACTGTTTGATTCAGCTTCTCCCTACTTGCCTATTACTCCTTAAAACAGATGTTCAGCCCTTCCTTTCCTCCCACATTTGCCTCCTCTAAGTCAGGTCTTAATTGGATCAGACATACTGTGTGCCCATCAAACACTGAACTTTTCTATTCTGTTTAATAAATGCTCAGTGCTGCTTTTCATACATCAGTCCCAGTATTTCCTCCCCAAGCTCTTTGACCCTTATCTCAGACTCTTGGCTGGCAGCCAGCCACACCCAAGTTCATCACACTTTGCACTTCCTCAGACACATTCTTCCTCAGGTTTCATGCTGCCTTTCAGTATTAGTGAGTTTGAGAGGGATTTAATTTTCCATGTGCTGGTTTTGGCTGGGGTAGAGTTAAATATCTTCTAGTAAATATCTAGTTATTACAGGGCTATGTTTTGAACTTGTGCTAGAAAAAGTCTTGATAACACAGAGATGTTTTTGTTACTGCAATGTTTACAGAGTGTCAGAGCCTTTTCTGCTCCCTCCAATACTCCCTTACTGAGGAGGCTGGAGGTGCACAGGAATCTAGGAGATGACACAGCTGGGAAAGCTGACCCAAACTAACCCAAGGGGTATTCCATATGATATGGTGTCACACTCAGCATAAAAAGCTGAGGGGAGATTTGGGGGCGGGGGGAGAAGGTGCTCAGGGAGAGGCTGGGCATCACTTGCTTAAATTTGCCTAATTTTCTTTTTTGGGTTTTATTTTCCTATGTTTTTAAAAAATTTTTAAAAGTTTATTTTATTCACTGACCTGCAATCTGTTCTAACGCCCTCTTCTCTAATATCTCATGAGTGGGAAAAATGGTGTTTTTCATTCCCAGTTGCTCCCTGGTCACATTCAGTTTGTGATTAACAGGACCAAAGCACACAGATGAACCACACCAATGAAATGCCTACTTGGCTTTAGGCTGCTTGACAAAGACTAACCTCGGGCTAGAGACTGCTACAGGCAAATAATGCCTGGTAAAAATGTTCAGAATCAACTTTTCAAAGTCCAAAATCAGAGGAAGATAGTCCACAAGTCTTTGCAGGTGTGCAAGAAATAGAAGGAGGACAAATCATCATAAAGCAACCATCAGAGCTCTCTCTTAATACGGATTGTGGAGCTGGAGATGAAAAAAGAGAACCTTAGGGGACAGAAACTGAGAGGCAATTATACTCAAATACATATATAGACTCAAAACAGCTTGCAAGACATTTTATGGATACCATATGGCAAGAGTACCATGAAACAAAGCCAGGGGCACCAGGGGAGAAGCTATCCTACTCTTTTGACCAAACATAGGCAGGCATGAGCCACAATGCCCCAGGGTTAAAAGTGCTTTTTGAATCTATTTTGTTCCTTCTGATGAAGACCAAATCAAACCAGGATTTTTAGGGACCCATTAAAATGAGCAGTAAGAAATAGAATAGCTTAAAGAAATAGCTGAAGCAAACCAGTTAGCTCCAGATATCCTTAAAAAGGAGACATCACAGTTCTCCCTTTATACTAAGAGAAAATTCTGAAATAGAATATGTTGAGTTGGAAGGGACTCATCTGGATGATCAAATCCAGCTCCTGGCCCTACCCAGCACCATTCCTAAGACTGACACCATGTGCCTGAGAGCATTGTCCAAACACTTCTTGAACTCTGTTAGGTTGGTGCTGTGACCACTTCCTTAGGGAGCCTGTTCTCTTGCCCAGCCACCCTTTTGGGTGAAACACTTTTTCCCAATAAAATCCCAATCTAAACCACCTGACACAGCTTCATGCTGTTTACTCAAGTCTTGTCAGTGGTCATGAGAGTGATCAGAACCTTCCCCTTTGCTTCTCCTTCACAAGGATGTTTTGGACTGCAATAGACTCCCCTCAATCTCCTTTACTCCAGACTGAACAGACCAAGTGACTTCAAGCTGCTCCTCATAAAGCTTCCTCTCCACCCCTTCACCATCCTCGTTCCTCTCCTTTGATGCTAACAGCTTAATGTCTTTTTTCTGTATTTCTGTAACCACTGGAAAAGTGCATCAATCTTCACACAGGGCCAAACTTCTCTTAGTGGGAGAGGGGGAACAGTCAGAGACTGTCACTGGGCATCTGGGAAGGCTGGGATATTTCTGGCTCCATTTCTCAATACCTATAGTTAGATTTATTCCCGCAGAGGGCTTTACAAGGGACCATCAGGAAAGCATAATTAGTGTTATAAGAGGGGGAAGAGGCTGTGCTGGTAGTGGGCAGCCTCCTGAAGTCCCTTCTCACCTTTTAGATTGTATTACAAGGAAAAGCTGTAAGCTTTTGTAATAAAGGGTATTACCAATAAATGCCACATTTTACTCCTTCAAGATGAGATTTATCTTCTGATGGAAAAAAAAAAAAAAACCCTGGAAAGCATGGTGTTTGCAGACACACTACAGAATTTTGTGTCTTAATGCTTCTGTTGCTGAGCTGTAGGTGCTGTAGCTGAGTTACTGGAGTGTCATGTTAAAAGGGAACATGTACTGGTGCTGAGGCTGCAGCTTAGCAGTCCCTGCTCCAGAGGGACAGAAGCACAGCAGACCAGACTTCTTGAGCTCTGCTGGTAAGAAAAACCTGCCTGTGCTGCTGCTGTTTTGTAAATCCATTTGTCCTGTAGCTCCTGGGAAAAAGTCCAAAGAGTGGAAGGTTGCCTCCTGGAGCACAGCAGCAGGAAATGACGAGCAGGAAGCAGCAGGGTATGGAAGTGAAGTGCTGTGCAGGAATGGAGCACAGTCTCTGTCACAGATTGGAGGCATTGCACCACGGGCCACCAGAGTCCAGTCAGCTGCCTTTTGTCACTTATGTCCTTAGAGAATCAGACTGCAGTGCTAAATCCTGGGTAAGAGCAGCTTCCAGAAGCATATGATGGTTTTCTCAATTAATTCTAAAACAGCTCCAACCCCAAATCACAGTAATCTTATAATTTCCACAGCCATTACAAGCCTAATGAAGATGAGAATGTGAGATGGTCACCTAGTTGCTTACAACAGTAAATCCCATTAGAAGTGAGGAAGTTTTTGAGTTACTCTTGGACACTAAAACAGATTCTAAAATATTAATTATCCAGCATGAGCTGGTTCATATGCAGAACCACATTTTTAGCTGATGTCATTACCACAACTAGAAAGTTAATATATAATTAGTTAATATATAATTCTGTATCTCCAAAGTTACTACTTATAGTTTTTTTACCACCTTTCTTTCCAGTAACAAAAGGTAACTCTTTATCCTGTATGCCAAGTCTTTTATTTGGAAATGGAATGCATAAAACAATGACTTGAACAGGAAAGTCTTGCTCATCTTAAAGACTTAAAATGTTCTAATTTTATATGCTTTATGACTATTGTATAGAATATCATGAAGTCAGTGTCAAGAAATGCAAGACAGAAGACCAGGAAACTCACAGTATGTAAAGGTGCAAGAGAAATTTTTCAACAGCTGTGTACAAAAATGAGCAATGAAACATCAGAAATACCCAAATACAGTATTCTGGACTTTGAGAAGCTACTCTAGAAGAACCAATGACCTGGTTGTTTTGAAATGGCACAAAAAGGGAACGTGCTATATGCATTCTTTATATCAGGAAAACTTTTCACACACATTTAACTTAATGTGAAACATTAGTTTGCTTAACAGTAAAGAGCTCATTCCAAACAAATTCAAAACAGGTACAAGATTCAGCAAATGCAGCCCCAGCTTTGCATAGACTTACTTAGGTGTGTTTAATGCTAAAGTCAGTAATCTGTAGTTACAATTAACAGCATAAAGAGACTTCAACATTAACAGGAGATAAATATTCACTTCAAGACTCCTTTCCATTGCCAGCAGTGTGTAAGGAGGACTTCAGTACAGGAAAGGCTGTAGTCTGTAGCAAAACACAACAAGCAGGCAAACTTCTTTATCTTTTTAGGACTCAAATTTTGCAGTACCAGAACTGGATAAAATCCACTTCACAAAGTAGTTACAGACCACAGGAGCTGACCTGTATGAATATTTTCAATTCATGACAAATTGAGGTTAAACAGCCTTGCACAAACAGCATGCAATTTAATAAACTTAAGAGTCATTATGGTTTATTTGTAAACTTACTGACCAAAGCAAAACTAGAACTGGAAACTAGAATTCTGCCTTTTGGATTTTTAAAATTGTGTTTTATTTGATGCTGAAAGGAATGCACTCTCTATTTCCCTGTTACTGAGAAACTTGCTTTTAAAAATCTTTGAAGATGTTAAATTTTTTCTAACCATTTTTATAAGTGGTTTCTAGATATAGCTGTGTAGTTTTGATTTTGGTATAATAATTCAACCTAATAATTTTTTACAAATTTGAGAGAAACAAATCAAAACACCTCCCTTAATGAATTTCATTCCCATGGAATATAGATTTTAATTTGAAAGGTATGAATTGTTCTTTACCAGGCTATTTTTTTCCTCTGTATAATGTACTTTGTTGAACTTGTACTTGTGCAAAATAATTCTATTGGAATGATGTGTGTTTCATCTAAAAAATAGGATGGGGCAGGGAGGGAAGAGGAAAATACTGAGGAATTATTCCCTTTGAAACATGACAGAATTGGCCTAGTAGGTCACTGTGGTACCACATGATGAAGAATTTAAGAAGTGTTAAGAGACTTTCCCAGCACGTAACAATGATTTGCATTACATGAATACCTGCTATGCCAAGAAATCAGGTTTGTCAACAATGCAGAAGGATTTCTATAAACTCACATACATATTGAAAGAAATCATGTTACAGTTTTTTCACACCTTCATTCACTTTAAGAAAACTGAAACCCTCTGCCATATTGTAGACCAAGAATGTGGCAGAATTTGAAGTTTAACAATGCCATCTACCTTATCCTATATTTCCAACAATATATTTTTTTAGCTAGGAATTCACAATTTCTACAATTTCCATTATCTCCATTATCAAATTAGAATGATTTGTAAGTAGAATATAATCCAATATTATACCTTTTATTTTTGACAGCCCCCAGTTTGGCAATAATCCTTGATTTTGCTGTAACACAGTGTCTTGTATTTTCAGTTTTCATAGCCTAGTGGCACAGGCACCACACTTTCAGTTCATGAGTTGTCTTAAAAACACAGATTTGGATCTTAATTACAATGCTCAGGATGCTTAGATTTTCACTGAAGAGAATCTGAAATGCAGGAAGTTTATATAATGTCATCTGGCAGACTGTAGACCTTATGAGGACGAAGAGGGTCTTGAAAGAGGAGGGTATCAAAACTAGATTTTGGCAATATAGAAGATGTATTGTCCACGTAGTTCTGTCATAAGCTTTAAAAATACTCTTATTAAATAAGTTTTTCCTTCCTTAAGACTAGGTAATACACAAAGCAAGGAAGAGTCCAGGGGTCAGAATCTTCTTCAGTTCTTAGTTATTCTCTATGAGCTTTTTTTTTTTAACTTTTCTTCATAAGATTCTCCATACTCATTTACTCTGCTCTTATCCACAGGATAAAGCCTGGTAGAAAAAAAAACCCAATTCTTTAGTTATATTACAGCCTCCTATATGAAGGAATTAAGTAGTTCTGTGATGCTTAATTTTAAAAGTTAATTTCTTTGTCATCATATTCTCTATTCCCATTTGTGGCAAAACCCAACATCTTTAAAAATTTGTACAGACATATCAGCTTTTTCACAATATGACTCAACCAGTTGTCTCTTAACAGAACCTCTTAAGAGATGTATTAGCGCTCTTAAAGCTTGGCTGGAGTTTTTTCTTAAGCAATCCAGGACACCTCTCAAACTTGAAACCAGTGCCCAGCCCCTATCAGAAACTGCTGATCACTTAATTTCTACAAAAATAACAATAAACAAAAATGCTTATTCTTGGGAATAAAAATACACTTTCTGTAACTTCACTATGAACAGTATTTCATAAGTAGTGCATATAGCTTTCTTCCCTATCTGATTTTAGTTACTCAAAGAATCTGAAACTCAACAGGTACTCAACTTACAAGAGAACCTGATAACTTGTTTTTGCAAACCAGGCAAAGAGAAAGGCAGAGCAGGGCAATCTCCCATCACACAACACCCTTCACTACTGCCCTGCAGAGCACCTTGGAGAACATGCCTCAGACATTGAGCATAAGGAGATGTGGCGCTCAGCAAGGGTTAGAAGCCCAGAACTGCTAAGGTGAATACAAGCTTAGGAATTTCTCTCCTTTCCCCAACTTCAGGTATTTATGTCTCATATTTGATTTGTGGGGTTTTTTTGTTTTGTTTTTGTGTTTTTTATTTTTGTAGTTTTTGCTTAGTTTTTCTTTTGTTTTTTTTTTTGGGGGGATGGGAGGATTTGTGACTTCCAAATCTGGTGAAAAGAAGGATGTTGTGGGGAGCAAAAAGGGATAACTGACAAAAATTCTGAGCACTGTGAGAAGAGGAATTTTTTGACTACTCTGTATCATGTCCAGGATTACGGTCAGTTATGGGAAAATGGTTTTGCTCCTCTTATTTGTATTGAGATCTCCTTTACAGGGTGCCCTGCTCACCATTCCCTTCACTAGGCATATACATAACTAACATTATCCAGACCACTCTATATTATACATTATTATAGTATAAAACTTCTGCTCCAAATCTATCCCAATCTATAGCTCTTTATAGCAACAAGACTGCAACCATCTATAGCATTGTAAAACTGTAACAAATATTAAAAGAAGTCATACCATCTTTGGTAGAGATAGACCAGGAACACAACATCATCTCTAAAGCATGCCAGCCTATGAGATGTTGGCATAGTGATGATAAAAGCAAATATATCATCAATAAAGGTGTTGAATGCCTACAAATAAAAGAAAAGGACACTTCAGTTGGCTGTAAAGAAAGGAAGTCATCAGTCATACGAAGTTAGAAACTTTTTTATATTTTTCTGTGGGAACACAGACTTCCTCCATATTTGTAACAACATTTAAAGGTTATGCTGCAAAACTAATTAATGCAAACTTTAAAATGCCTTCTTTTAATGAAGACATACTGTCTACTACAGACCAGAATTTACAAGTAAAAAGGAAGTAGGACTGTTTCAGGTAAGTGAGAGTATTGTCATGGGAGGGGAAAAACACAGACTCAATTTCAGAGAAAACTTCAAAAGGAACTGGAAAAACCCCCAGATTTTTGTTCATTCATTACTCAAATGACAAGATGTACAAAATGTCACTTCACTTTCGTTTTCTGTAGAAATTAGTGTAAAATTTCGTTAATTTATTGCTTTTAAGAAGATTAACTTAATAGCCTTGGAAAGACTTTAAAGTATTTTCAGTGCTTTCCTGGAAGTAACCATGTCTTGAATAAGGGATGGATAATTTTCCACACCATTTCAAATCAACTAGGTGTACTATAGGCTTTATTTCTGCAGCAAAAATGAAAAGTAATTTAACCAACAGGTAACTCCTCTGGATCTGGCTCTTGGCTACAGGGAGGCTGTACAGATCAACTCTTACAGTGCACCAGCTCTAGTACTCATGCTGCAGTAAACTGTTTCAACTCACTAAAAACATCAGGAAACAAACCCAGCAAAGAATATTCATTGCTAGGTTAACGAACTGAGTCAGTAACACGGCTCCTTTCAGTTTAGCAAGCTATATGCTAATCCATACCATAAGAAGGGCACAAGTGATGTAAGCACAAAACTCATTCTACAAAATGAACCAATGTTTATATGATAGAAGAAAATACCAGCAGAATATGGGGGTGCTGGACAGGAGAGAGTTCTCTCTCCTGTTAGAGATTAGTTACAACAGGAGAGCTCTTTCTGTCAGGTCAAAACAAATCCGTCAATCTGAAGTGAATGAGAAATATGACTGGCACTCCTTAAGCCTGTGCAAAGGTTTGTCATGGAACAAAAATAAAAACCTTGGAGCTGGAAAAGACAGCCTTTCCAAGTCAATAACCGAGTGAGTGATCCTAAAATAACAATGGGAAGAGAAAAAGCTAAATGCTCCATCCTTCAGGCACACAGGCAGTCTTCATAAGGCACTGCAAGTGAATGCATGAAGGCAGCCCATTTGATAGTGTTTAGACTGGATAATTTTCATTTGAGATCACCTCACTTGAAGGAACTCTTTATTAACAATGAAACATAAAAGCCACAGAAACTGGAAAGACAAAGTTCAAATTAAGGAAAAAATACAACAAAGCTCTCTAAAACAATGGTCACAGGTGAGCCCTCAGACTCTTCTTTCCACTTCAAGTGAAGAAGAGAGCAAGCAACTTTAAATATCCATTAAAAAAGTAAAATACTCCCTCCAAAGCTGTCTAAATTAAACATAATTGAAAACAAAAACAGACTTCTTTCTCCACACACACAAGACTTTTTAGTGGGTAGCCTATGGCATCTAAACAGGAACTATAAACGCTTTTTAAGAAAAGGCTGTTCAGCAAGGTTGTACAGATTTAAAGGTTATTTGCTTGAATAATCTCCCTCTGTTGTTTATTTAACTGCTGATGTAGCTGCTCAGTTATTTTCTTTGGTGAAGTAAAATTGTGAAATTATTTCACTAATATACCTTTTGCTTACTCCTCTTAAGAAACATGCTGATTTGCCTAGTATATTCCTGAAATACTGTGTTTATTGTTATATTTGTCTCTATTTCCACATCAACCACTGCTTAGTTGCTATTCTGCTACCAGCTACATTTCAATCTGTTTTCCTACATGCACCCTGTTTCCTTAAAAACAGTAAGGCAGCAGAAAGTTGGACAATTGCTATAGGCTCATAGAAATGCCTTTGTAGACTCTTTAGATGTATATGTTTTATTTCTTTTGTCCCATATCTGTTCTGTTCAGAATGGACACCATTTCTTGAGCAGTTTTTAACACTGTTCCTTTTAAAGTACAGATGTTCTGGATAGTTGTAATATATCAGCACAAAGGAAGAATGAAAGCATTTATGAGTGGAAGCACAAGCAAAAAGGGTACATGGTAATGGCATCAGGGCCTTGATGATGCCAGCACATCCAGACAGGGTTTCTCAGGACATAAAGATCAGGAAAACAAAGCACAGTACAAAAACCATAATGACTGGGATTGGTGGGAAATGATACAAAACATTATCAGCTCTTTAGGGGTACGAACAAAACTAGCATAGAGTTGCTAACTGAGGGAGAACATAGGAGATGTGGGAACTCAACAGTGGGTGTCCCTTGTTATCCATATCAGCACATGTGATAGCCAGCTGGGATACTTCGGTCTGTCATCTTGGTGTTTGGATACTACACAAACCACTTGGACACTCAAGTGGGTGCTTGTGGATATGCAGCTATCAAAGGGTTAATGAGCTGATTTTGGTTTTAAATAAACTCACCTTCCCCTCCAAGGTCTGCTATTGAGCTTGGCTGCAGCACTGCGCTGCCCTACCAGGGCAGCCTAGGCAGTGGGGACACCACAGTGCAGCCCCTCTACCCCCATGGAACAACCCCCCTCACATTTTCCCAGAAGCTCACAATTACCACCCTGGCACAGAACAGTGTGTACTTTACTTCAGCCTCTGGTAGTTCCTGGAACCTGCCAAAATAAGGTCTTCTAGCATTCCTAACTGTTTCTTGGGAACTATCCCTTGTCAGCGATGCACTGACACCTTCTTAAATTAACACATTTAACTGAGACTGATAAATTTATCTGCACTCATGCAAGGACCAACATCTGCACTCATGCAAGACAGCTGACAGTACAAAAAGCAGTATTATCATAAAAACTAGGATGCAAGTATTCTCATCATATGGAAGTCATTATGAAAAATGAAAATCAGTGTGTTTTTTTATTTTAAGGACAGTTGCAAACAAGTTTAGTTCTTAAAACAAAAAAGTACTGCCATCCTTAAGCTATTAGGCTGTTTCTTACAGAAAATAATTTTCAAAATGACTGCACACAACTTTAAATTAGAGCTTTACTTACTTTGTATGTGAAAGCCTTCCATGGTAAGTGTGCAACAGATTTCATCTAGAAATAAAAAATATCAAATTGTAATAAAGTCTGGAGGAAGAGACTAGAAAAGTAGACCTTCATCACTTTTCAATCTTACCTTGTAGTTTACAAATAGTTGGGGCAGCATAAACAGGAATCCAAAAGCATACACTCCTGAAGATGAAATATGGAGAACAAACAAATGCACATATGTTAATCACATGACTGTACTTCCATAATTAGTAAATTTACTAATTTTTTTCTGAAGAATGAAGATGCATCTAATTCTTTTGGGTTGATTCACTTTGGGTTGATTCTTCTCCCTTTTTCAATCACTGTGATAATTTAGTAATAAGTTATTGATCTGTATTACACTGATCCAAATGACAGCAGTTAATATTCTTTTGAGTCCTCGCCTTCATCTGAAAAAATATGTATAGAAAAGAGAACAGAAGGCACTCACCGTTGACAAAACTGTTAATCAACCAGGAGTACCAGCTACAAACAAAGAGAGAACAATTATATTTAATTATAACACATCCTATACACTACTGTACATCACATGATTACTCCCAAGAAATAGCTGTGCTATAAATTACTCCATGCAAGAACTAAATACCTCACATCTTCCCTCCTTGGAGGGGCTCCAGAGAAGGTACTTTAAGCAAAATATACTTATCAGTCCATACAAGAAGTCTTGACAGATTTATCACCTGTTTTTATACTTTTACACACCATTTGAAGATGTCTGTGCTGATGATCAGAAAACAGATACGAGATATGGGCACTGTGTGTGTAATACTGCTCACTGAACCCTGACTGTATTAAGGCCTGCAAAGATAACACCGTATCCTAAATATTAAAGAGTCACTTAATATGGCACAGTAAGGACTTAGCAAATTTCAAACAAGTACCATTCAGTGCAAACCACAACAATAGGTACCTAAAAAAACCAGGGAAATACAAGGAATCTAGATTTTCCCCTCCTTACATCTAATAACCTTCCCAGGTGTTCAATGGAGCACAATCTTAACAAAATAATGGTAGGGCTGCAGACAATGATAGAATCTCATACTTCTGCTTGCAATCCTGAGAACAGCTAATAACTGTCACGCTCTGGTTACGTAATTTAAAATTAAACTTGCACTGCTGTGCTACTGACACATTAATAGCAACATTACAGTTGTAGCAGCATTTCTGTAATCCACAAGCATTTAAAGAATGAATCAGAAAATGCCTCCAAGATTAAAGCATAATCCACTGCTAAGATTATTTGTTCTGGCACATTTCCTTACTGATTTAACAATGGCAGGAATTCTATTATATGAATTGTTTTCGCTTCCTTAAGCTGCAGCTCATAAAATACCTGAAATACAGCATATGTAAATACTAAATAAATTCAAGAATTTTATCCGAAAAGCAGAATTTAAAAATGCTGCATATTTTTTAGCTGCTTACTAATACAAAACCTTTTGGAAAAAAATGTTTTTCTAATAGCCCAGAAATTGCCCCAGTTTCTAGCATGAGTGTTACACCTCATGTATGCAGCAACAGCTTAAAATAACATTAGGAAAAACTACTACTGCTTTTTTTCTTCCATCCCATCTGGGCCTAAGGACTGTTAAAAATGCCTACATGGCTGCACACTTGCTTGCATCTCTCCAACACAAAATGAAACAGCTACTTTGAGTGAAAGGTGACAAAGGTTCCATTTGTTCATGAAATACTGAGTGTCCAGCTCTTGCTGAAGTATTACTATGTTGCAGGAAGTTAATGGCTGTAAAGGAATAAAGATCCCTTTCTAAAAAACGCTTTTACTTGCTTGCCATCATAGCTATCATATCTAGGAACAGAGAAGCTTCTTGCTCAAACCAAGTAATTTTGTGAAGGTTTTTGATTCTTTTTGCTATTGGACAGGTTCAACCACTGAATTCCTTTCATCTCTCCTATCACCAACTGGTCCTCTGAACATCACTGGCAGCCTTCTTCATCCTCTTCTGATTGACATGTATGCAAGCTACTGAATTCTATGCTAAAGTAATTATCAGGTAACCTGTGAAATGCAACAGCCTGTTGCCTACAGGATGTTAAAAAAACCCTATATTCTTCAGCTTTAGATAGACAGGACAAGGAAGTTTCCAGTTCCTGGCCTATGCCTCAAGCTAACAACCAATTTCCATAATCATGTAGAAAAAATGGGGAATGTTTCAATTCCATATGAGATAATTTACAGAGTTACAGTACCTTTTGTATTTAACATTCAGCAAGGAGTAACCTGCACCTCCAATACACAGTGGATAGAGCAAATATGACAAGTATTTCATAGCCTAATGGACAAGAAAAATAGTTTGTTAGTTCACGTTCTATATGAACAGATTTTTCACGGCATTAAATAGCCACAAAAAGAAGACAGCCATATAATTTTTTCCTGATAATCTTTTCCTATTCCCACATGTCTGCTATAATTTCTACTACGCTTCCACTTCTAGTGGTGGTGATGAAAATTCCAAAGCCCAATTCAGACAAGCAATCACCTCAGAGCACTGGCACCAAGAGACAGTGCAAAGATCAGTCTCTAAAAGTAGCTTCCTACTTAACACCAATGTTGTCACCTATGCTCAACTCCTTTCAGAAATCAGGAACCACATGAACTTTCCTTCACTAAAACTAACAGCTTTCAGTAAAAATAATCAGCTTTCAAATTTTTGAGTGGTAATGCTTCTCAGCACAATACCTCAACCAGATTCAACAACCAAAAGAACTATTTCACTGTTTCCTTTCATAAATTATCAGAATGGATCTTCACTGTCTGATCATCTACACAATGATGATCCACTTGACAACTGTGAGGATGTGGAAAATACACTTGTAGAAAAAAAAAGCAAAACATGTCAATCAACAGGTGACATACACAGACTTTGTAGATCGCAAGTCATAGGATTCTCTCTTACCTGGGCATCATATTCCTCCGTTTTCTTTTCAGAGTCATTGTATGCACCAAACTGCAACACACAAGAAAACCATAATCACATCAGAACACAGGGGAAAGCATTTGCTCTCCAACTCTCTACATTAAACAGCTAACAAAGCTTTTAAAAGCTTCTATATAGGAGAGTCATATATTCGTCTTGTGCAGCCTACTAAATATAGGGTAAGCAAAAAGATTAACCTTTAACCTCATATTTTTTTACCCAACTTCCAGGTTTGAAACAGCAGAATTCACAAAGTAAAATCAAAGTCAAGTAGCTAGAAATTTGTCAGATACAGGAAGCATTTATGAAAAGCCATAACCATGAAGAGGTCATGGATTATCATTGTTATGGATTATCTCCACATGTCCAGAAATTCTGCCTGCCTCAACACAGTTCCTTGACATAGCAACAAGCAGAGCCACCAGTCACTCCAGACACAGACTTTAAGCAGCACAAAACCTCAGCACTTCTTGTGAAGAAACACTGAATATTAGACAACTGTTTTTTCTACCAGCAAGATACACTTTCAGTGTAGACTGCACTTTGCTGCTACATGTTCTGCTGCAATCTCAGCACTTCGTTTTACCCAGAGAATCATGCAAGAGTGTACTGTCCCCAGAACATGCCACATCTTCTGTTGGTTCCACAATGGAGAAGTTACACCCACAGGTTCATGAAAAAGCCAGTTTCTTATTTCAAAACACAATGTCACTTAAGGGTGCCTTTCCAACACAGTGGCAGCAGCAAAGCCCCACCAATAAAGATTTAGCAGAACTGACAGAGAAGTTCTGAAGTTTCTTGCACCATAAATATATACAAATAGCAGCTTCTTCCAAAGATCTCAAAGAAAGAAACAGGTTTGCAAATGCTCATCCTGCTACTGGATTAAGCCATTCATAGACAGATGTACACAGGAAACTTTTATAATTAAAAAAAAAATTCTTAATTTCCTAGAAGTCAAGTTGCACAGTAACCTGGAAACAGATGGATGACTCAAGAGTGTAATCATTAACAGGGCAATGTCTACCATACCTGAAATTTGGGTCTCAAACCTTGCCACCTGATTGTCATTTTCAAGGCCTTCTTCACCTTCCAGAGCTGTGATTAGCAAAACCAAAAAATGCACATAAAAGATTATTATACAAAGGGACATCTTATGAAGGATTCAGATAACTAGAATCAAGATGCCAGAATACCTATTTTAACCCCCCATTGCATAAAGCAGTAGCAGCCTGACTGCAGCACACACTGCCTGTGCCTACACAAACCAAATGCCACGTCATCAAACAAGTACAACGTTGTGAGCCTGCATTATTAAGTCTCTTTATCAGACGATGTAATTTAAGTGAAGTAATGTAGTCATTCCAGGATATCTGAATGGCAGTGCATAAGTGGGGTTAGCACCAAGATGAACCCCAGGTAAGGCATTTGGAAAATTCCACTAGTCACCTGCCAAGCAAGTTTTTATGTGCCTTTGATGAAGGTGGCTCAGAACTCCTAACAGTGATTAAGTTACCACTTGAAACATCATTACATTTCAGAAGTGGACTACAAGCAAAAATCAGTGAATCTGCTGAATTACTTTGTTACTTACTGTACAGCTGTAACAGCCTGACTGTAATGTAAACCTAAAGTTTCAGTTCACCTGAAAATTTACTCATGTACCTACACTGCTATACAGATGTGACAACTTAGGCAATGCAGGTCCCCAGGAGAGCTGAACTCCCTGAAGTTTTCTGTGGACAAGGTTAATTTGTTTAACTTTAGATACACCAATATTCTCTTCTCACCCCACCATATATTCCAGACAAAAAAAAAGGGGAATAGTGTAAAGACAATCTTTTACTGTTATCTTTGGTACAAGTGAGAAAATAATTTCTTACAGAATCAATGTCACTATCAGCACTGGATGAGAAACATGAGTTAAGCCCAAGTTGGGAAAAAGTTCTTCCTAGCAGACAAATTCCTCTGAGACGTACTGTCTGTATGATTGCTGTCACTCTGAGACAGCTGTGCTACCTGCAACCCACTAAAGAGATGCAGACTTGTGGAATCGTGCACACAGGCAGCAGTCTCCTCCTTTTCCTCCTTCCCCAACCACCTCAGTCCTGGCACTGTCTGTGGGCACACAGCCTGCTCTTTGACAGTGCTTCCATGCCGGCTTGTTGACATAGTTATACTTGCTTGGCCAGGAGTGAGGCCTATTGGGTGATGTGCTAAGTGGAACTTCAGCATCGCTCTGTGTTTGGTTTCTGCAATATCAGCTGGCCCATCCCAGAAAAAATGGATACTTCCAGTTTAGTTATCTGATCAAGGGACACCATCTTCTCTGTCACTGAAAGCCAAGGACATGCAAGCTACAGTAGAATTTTCCAGTAACTAGTTTAGCATTAGTTTTCTACTATAAACTATGGATGTTGCTACAAATACTGGTATCTGGTGCTACAGTTTTAAGAACTCACCTCAATCACTGCACCAACGCCTGCTGGGATCAGTACCAATAAACTTGTTTGTTCATCCAAAAGGAAAAGAAATATTACCACAGTACTAAAGCACCTCCAAAGCACTAGACAGAAAACATGAAAATGGAAGGCTTATTAATATTTAAATGAACAGCTGAGATGACAGAAGACTGATAGTCTATTTGGTGCAATTCTGTCTTACACAATTTAAGTATGAATTTCTTCTGTGTACATCTTGATATATCTAGTAGTGCTAGAAACAGCCAGGATCTCTGGGCAAATAGAGAACAAGAACATTTCGTGCAATCCTTATCACAGGAGATGAAAGAAAATTGGAACATTTAATGAAGACTTCTCTACTGAAGCAATTCAGCAATATGTGAGTACAATTAGGAACTACATTAATGATTCTTGTCTCCAGGAAGCTGAAAGGCTGTGAGATAATATAATGTCCGTATCTGAAATTCATTTATTGTTTGTAAATGTTAAGTCTTTTGAATGTGACTTTACTGAGTTTTCAAACTGGCAATTGACTCTTATTTCTGAAATTCCATGGACTGTTTTGAATTTTTATAAACTTTTTGGCATTCACATGCCAACAGCAGTATAATTGCTGTAAAAAAACAAATGCACACATAAAAATGATACATGGATTCTCCATGTGATAAAAATATGTTGTTCATCATAACATAGAATGCCTTTTATTTCCCCCTGGTATTGATATTCTTTACGTGTTTTAATCCATCTGTAAATATGGCAGAATTAGGGATAGTCTCAGAGGTCAAGAAACTCCAGGTTTACAATTTTGCTTCATAATCAAAATTGGAAAAAAAGCTATTGGAAAAACCTTCATCTGTTTCTAGGAAGGCTTGGCAGGATGTCAGATCACCATGTTTCTCTCATCTTTCCTACACACAAACCAAGTCAATCCTCCCATGCTCTCCCCCTCCCCCCACCCCAGGAGCCTCTACTGCTCCTGTTTACATCGAAGCCCACATCAAGCAAGAGCATTACAATACAGCACTTTCCACCCACAAATATTTTGGAACCTGTAGTTATCTACAAGGAACACAAGGGACTTGCACAACAGCATTACTCATGAAAGCACATTCTCTCCACCCACAGGACTTTTTTCTGGTCTTCATTCTTTTCTCAGAGCACTTCTCTGTTCCTTCAGCAAGGAAAACATGGTAACTGACCCAACAGTAATCTAATTCCCATTTCCATGACAGTCAAACCTCAGTAGTGACACAAGTGCTTAAACCCAAGTGATACCTGAGCGCAGAACTAACAAAGTTAGAACCATCTGTGTATACCATTAGCCATCTCTTTGTACACAAACCATTTTGCTATCTCTGTAAACCTACAAAGTGACACCTTAAGCAAGACTGAAAACACACACCATAAAATAGACAGCACATAGACAACACTTTGCATTCTAGTCCATACCTGCTTTTGTAGACATCCCAATCATGCTCCTCTTTTTCTTCCAAAAACTGATGTCATTTTTAAATGCAAGGAAATCAAAGAGAAGCTGCAAATAGGAAGAAACATACTCATTTGCTTGAAACATACACTAATTAGAGACTGAAAATGTTAACAATGCATTCAACATGGTATTAAAAAGCCCCTGTTTTAGAAGCTTCAGAATTGAAAATTAAGACCTACAAATAAAAGCTAAAAAGAAAAGTTTTTGTAGAAGCCCAGGCTCTAAAAGCAGTGCAAAATGACAGGACGAATTTCAAATATTACCATTACAATGCTCCACAGATTAGTGTTCTGTAAAGCAAGTCAGAGAGATTTTGCAGAGAGACCCAATACAGGGTAACTCATCATAGAAGGTAAAGAATGAGGATCCTGAGGAACCACACACCTCGAGAGATCAGGGAAAAGCATAGTAAATTAAACTAAAAATGCTCTGTATTGGATTGATAGTCAATTTACATTTGGATAATATAACAACTTTAGAAAAAAAAATTCCTACAATACAGGAAGTCAGGTTTCCTCTGTATTTTGTCACTAAGCTATCTAAACTTCCAGGACATTTTAGAATTCAATTTATTTGTAGGAAGCTTTTTTATTTTCCTCAGTATTTTCATTCAGTATAGTTTTGGTATTTCCTTTAAGCCTTCAATGTCTAAAAAAAATTGAACACAGATTCCAGAAATTCTTGGGTCAGTGGATTTTAATGAAATTTTCAGTTGCTTTTATGGGGTTTGTTTGTCTATAGGAGGGATATTTTTTAATTATTTGGGAAAATGATACACAAAAGAAAAAATGTATCAGAAAAGCTTCTCCAGTATACAGATAGTTTGCAACTTGCAACCTGATAAACAGAGTGGAAAAATGAAATTAGTATGTCATGGAAGTCTAAGGCTTTCCAAACAAGTTAACTGTGTGCAATATAAGTATAAAGAAACACAACATTCCAGGCAAGTTCTTATCTCTCACAGAGCATGGGAACTGTGTTGAGTATATCTGTAGATTACAAAAATGCTCCCAGTGTCTAAAAAACATTGTTCATTAAAATCAAGGTTCAGATTTAAGTCAATGCTACAAAAGGGACAAACAACAAAAAATAACCATGAGCGCTCTACACTTTACAGGAACATTTCTGGAAGCAATGTCAGAAAATATCAGCTGATCTAAATTTCTACAGGGATTAGAAGTCAGAGACTCAAACCCTAGTACAGGTGCCCCACCGATGCCACTGCAGTGATAAACCTTGTGAGAAGTCAACAAAATTTAAACCAATGTTTAATTAATTCTATTAATTCTAAGGGCTTTAGTTCAACTACAATGTAAAAAAAGTGATAATGAAGGTCATGTTTTATATTTCAGTCAAGACTGCTAATTTCTGTATAATTATCTCAAATTTCTGCCTTATTTAAGGTCTTTATATTAACTCTGTATTGGAAATATAGCTGACTTTTGTACCAGATAATGCTTCCACTGCTCTACTGAAATTACTGTTTTCAAGAATAATTCTTGATAAATGGAACACCTGAAAGTCAGATACACCTCTTCCTTTTTTTTTTCCCCCCCATATTATGTACTTCCTAAAAACTAAAACCACTTACATGGAACGCAGCTACGAAGAATGTCAAAGCCAGAAAGTACAAGTTAGTATCAACAAAAATTCCTTTTACTTCATCTGCATCCTTTTCTGAAAACCCTATGAAAAAGAACAAGTCACTGTGCAAGAAGTACCTGACAGTTCATTGCTTTTATGCTCAAGTCCAGTATGAAAGGAATCTTTTGTCACCTGCACAACTTTTGTTAAGGAATCATAAATCCAAAACATGATGGAAGCTGTATTGGTGAAATCCTTATCTACCTATATTTTGGCAAGTTATTTGGCTTGCCCAAACCCAAAACCCATCAGTTACAAGCCTTTAACTTCTGTAATTACAATGTGTTTAGTAACAAGCCTTTAACATGTTGTGTAATTACAACCTAAGCTGACCACCTGACAGACAAATGGGAAGACACATTAAATCATTCTGGCCTGAGCTGGAACTAAAAAAAAAGGTTTTACAAATTGGCCTCTGAACTTTAGTTTGATACATAGGAGGAGTGAGCTTCACATCAAAAGCTGAAAAATAAGAAGGCAACTACACAGTAAAGGACAACAAAAGTCACTGAGAAACATGGCCATAAATGCAATGCTATGATTGAAGTCCACAGTTCTCAGAAAATACACAATGCTGCGTTCGTGGCAATAGTGCTTGAGTGCAGCACCAACTTACTCGCCATCACAGCAAGTACGTGGCCATTCTCAAGTGATTTTGGAGTTTTGCTACTGATCTGTCTGCTCCAGGAATTATTCCAAAAGGAAAATTTCAAACCTTATGTCCCACTATCTACATACGTAGGGGGAACAAACAGCATCTTACACAGGCCTTTTTTCCAGGCAGAGGATGAGAAGTCTTGATATCTGTGTCTATCACTCGACAACCAAGGCACGGAATAGGAAAATTTCAATTCTGAGGAGGCTCACAAAAAATTATGGAGAGGTGATGGTGGACAAATGTCCTACACAAACTCTGAGTAAGCAATTACTTGATTCTTTCAAGACAGTTATGTTTAGCAGACATATTTCTAGCTTTAACACACATTAGCCTGAGTTAAGGAGAAGCAGTTGGATTTTAATCAATATGGCCTGCCTGTATTTCACTGCAGATATATGGCTACACTGAGCAGCTGTGTATACTTTATACAAAAGTATAAAGCATATGTAAAAAGTAAAAGTATAAACATCAAAGCCTATGTACCACTGATCCAACTTTTCTGCTCCATGGATGACAGGGGAAACCCATGGTGAAAATGCTCTTCTTGATTATGTCCTCTAACGCTTTTACAGAGTACTTTCCCAAATAAAATTAATTTTAAAAATGGTTAATTCACCTCTGTATTCTTGTTACCTACCACATGTCAACATGTATTTTTGTTTTTAACTTAAGGTGAAACAACACAAGATTTGTAGCATTAAATCTCTCTACCAGCTATCCAGAAAAAAAAAAGTGTCATCTATGTGCATAAAAGAAACAAATTAAAGGGTTAGTTGTGGTTTCTTAGCCGAAAGTCATTAAAGGTAAGCATACCAAATTGCTGGAGGGAGTACACAGCATCCTGCATGTGGATCCAAAATCGGAGTTTTCCAAGAGATATTTTGTCATATGACACTGTAAGAGGTAGCTCTGTTGTTGAACGATTTATAACCTGCATTTCAAAAAGACATGTTTCATCTTTAACAGCAGAAAAATGTCAACAATTACTTCCATTCATATTTTTTTTTAAAATAAAGTGATTGTATCACACTATAATTTAATCACACAATTTTATGAACTCAGTTTGTTTTTTAAAGGGAATAAGATCTCAGACTTCCATACCATGCTTGAAGTCTTTGTGTTTTTTCCAGGAAATGTTAAATTAGCAGTTTGTTCTGTTCAAGTTCCTATAGCAACCTCACTGTTCCTGTATACAAATGCCTCTGAGATGGCAGCATAAAGTGGGAAACGTGTGCTTAAGATAACTCTTTTGACAGTTCTTCTCTGAATGTACATGCTAAGATTATCTAAACTAGAATATTATACAAAAACCCCAAAAAACCCAACCAACAAACAAATTGTATCCCAAAGTCAGAAATTTATTCCATTGAGGTGGATTTTGAGAGAAATTGAAAGGGTGGGGAAGCAAGATGATGCCACTAGCTCAGACTAATGAAAACACCACAGCTAAAGCTAAGTCAGATAACTTCGGGATCTGGGGTGTCACAAAAACTTTCTTTCTGCACCCCACAAAATAAATCTCTGCTAATCCTACTGTATTATCTATGTGTTTATTAAGCAGGAAAAAAAAAGAAGTCTTAAATTGCCTCAGCTCCTTCTGCATGACAGCTGCCCATGTTCACCTCTCAAACAGGTTTAAAAAAAACCACAAAAACCTCCTTGTCCTCTCAGATGTTAGAATACTCAGCAGGTACCTCAGAACAAGTTCAGGCAGTCTGTTTTACATTTCCAAGGATAGCCCAGCACGACAGATTGGCAGGCACTCATTGCAAGAGTTCAAGGTCTGCTGCTCCAGGCTCCTAATTACTCCCAATCATAATTCCTGTATCAGACCTGCTACTCTACACTGCATCTGTTTCTACAGTAATTAGTTAGCTCACACCTAACTGAGGTGAATGGGCTTCTGCTGATTCTTGCGACACAGAACATGGTTTTAGGCTCCCCACCTGTCACTCACATGTGAACTGAGGGCTACGTTCATTCTCCCATTCAGTCTTTCCTTCAGTGAGTACAAACAAATCTCAATTCCACCAACCTCCCAAGACCCTGTAACCTTTTCAGACAGGGGCAGAACATGCAGGCACATGAGGGAGAGGAAGGGAAACTGAGAAAGTTTTATGAATACAGCAGGGAGAAAAGCTTGAGAACCTAGAACAGTGTCAGGGAATCTCTGAACTGAATTGAACAAAAAATCAAGTGTGATTACACACTGTGACTGTAGAGAACACTGGCAAGATTCTACAGTTTTTGGTACCAAAAACCATATAAACATTTGCCACACTGCTTCTCCTTTTCAAAGGATTCCCGTAATTCAATTAGTCTAATTTCAATTTCTCAGTCTAACAAAGACGGCATTAACATTTACGGCAGAAAGGGAAAAGAAATTTTATCTGTGGAGGATGGGCAAGAAACAAAAATTTTGCAAATGCCTGGGTAGGCAGCATGTGGCAAATGCACTCTCCAAGACAAAGAATTACTATGGAGGAATTAGGGGTAGTGTAGGGAGGAAACTGGATTGCAACAGAAGACAGATGGGAATTCTCCAACACCAAAAACAAACTAAAATAAAGCTAAGAGTAGAAGAATTAATTCTTTCTTAACAAACAACTTAAAGAGCACAAGTGGTGCCCCACAACCTCAATGTGAGTGTGATGGCTGCTAAGCCTTTGAAAGCTAGGAATGACCACATCCCTGCAATACAACCTACTTTTGCAGTAAGGCATCAGAGCATCATTACTTCTAGCACTCTACTTAATCAATACTACAAAACAGTGTGCAAACACTGAACTTATGTTCAGTGGTATGAATTTTGAAATGATCTCTTTACTAAATTCTGTGCAATCCCAAAATCACAGCATTTAAGCACATGTAAGAACATGAGAAACACAATTTCTAGACTGCAGTATTTACCACAGAAGACCTACATCTTGATGAAAATGAGAGTCAGTTGACACAGCCCAGCACAAGCAGGAAAAACACATCTTCAGCTCCATGATTTTAGGTCAGGCATAGAAAACAGATACTGTCTGTGCCCCTATTTACAGTTAAATATTAACCTGGCTCCACAAAAGCTGTACCACCTTCTCTCCTTATTCTTTCCTGCTCTTCACTTAACCACTTAGTCTCTCACAGAATGTTTAGTACAAGATCACTCTTTCTGCAGGGCTTGAGAGCAGTTTGGCTAGTCACTACTGAGACATCACACAAGCCAGCGATGATGGGGAAGTTTGCAGGTTTTAGTGGAATAGTCTTTGCAGCACTTCCAAGGATCTTTAATGACTTTCTAAGGCAGTGAGTTACAACAATATTAACCGTGGCATGCATGACAACTGCAGGAATGCCATTAGCAACATGAGAATGCTGAATTTATTTGTAAACAGGGTACATAACTTGACCAGTTAAAAGTTCACATGAATGTTCTGAACTGGACTGGATGAGCTGCGATAAAACTTTAACCAAAGGACAATGACCACTAATGCAGACATTACAAATACATATCTAAAAAAATACTGGATAAAACAATCTGCTGTCAAGACTTGTAACAAATGCTCAGGAGTTTATTTTGCTGTACAAATCTGGGGTGGAAGGGACACAAATTTGTAAAGATTCTCCTGAACACTAAGTAACAAAACCCTTTCTCTGAGCTTAAAGTAATGAATTGGAGAGACAATTTTGAAGTTCTATGGGGAGCTTACATCTACAAAGGCTTCCAACTAGAAGATGCATAATACAGATGTGTTCATTTAACAGTTTTGAGACATTCCCCAAGACTGTTCTCAGTAACTCAAATCAATTACCAATTCCAGTCAGTTCAACTGAAAAGAGCTGCAAGGCTTAACTAAGAGCTGCTAAGATCAACATGAATTAAATACCTGGGACTGCCATGTATCAAAGGAACAGGACTACCTGCAGCAAAGCAACTGCTTGATTTCCTACAAGAGAATTTGGACAAAAACTGAACACAGAAAATTTTTTTTTTCTTTTTTTTACTGCTGGAGTAACTAAGTACTAAAGCAGGCTGCCCATAGAGGCTGTGGCCTCTCTGTCCTTGGATATAAGCAAAACTCAACTGGAAAAGGTCTTGAAAATCTCACTCCACATTACCCTACTCTAAGAAGGGGCCTCCGACTAGCAATCTTCAGGAATCTCATCCAACTTCATCCTTCTGTAATTCCATTACTGAAGTTTCAAAGTCCTGATTTATTTGAGTGCACAAGATCACTGTACATATTCTAACACCAAACTTTCAGGTGCTCAGTTTAGTCTAACATGATAGCAGCACGAAGAAATTTAACCCCATTTGAATTTTGGGGAGACGAGAATAGCTACTGACTTATCTCAAGTGTAGCTCCACTACCAGCTGTGGATATTGCCAATATGCCTAGAAGGTATAAGAATCTTCTCTGGGATGCTAACACAACTTTCTTCATATTAGGGAGTCAAACTACTGAGGAGACTGGTCCTGCCACTGCCAGTGCCACAGTGATGTCCCCCATATCCATCCAAAAGGCAGAAGCAATGGAATCCAAAAATCTTTGGTGGAATAGAAGACAGTGACTGACAGATACTTCTGCCAGAGAGAAGTCTCAAAACTCAGATCCAGCTTCTGTAATTATCACAGTAGGTCACATTAAGATAAACGGTCACTGAGTCCTTTTGTGCATTTATACTTCTTCATTACAGCAAACAACCTATGAGAAAATCTTAATTAAAACAACATTGAAGATTACTGTTAAAACTATTAAATGTAATTAAAGGTATTCTATTACTCACCATCAAATCTTTCACTCTGTTGCTTAGCTGATCAATAAATAATATTGGAAGGTAATGCACTGTCTTCCCCAACTGAACCCTAGGATGTTTAAACATGGATTTTATAACTGTAGTGATCTAAAAAGAAAACTACTTTTATTCAAATTAGCACTCATTCATCACTTTCAAATCTACCCATGTAGAAATTTCCCACCATCTTTTCAGACATTTTCTTTTAACACACAGCAAGAAATTAGCCACTAGTCTAGAATCAATCTTTCATTGAAAGATACCAGTATTGAAAAATATTGTTTGTTTTCACTCTTCTGTAGAAAGACAGAATAAGCAAATAAAAACACAAATGAAATTGGTTAGGATGACGGTGAAGCTTTTGTGTGACCAAGAGACAT
Source organism: Pyrgilauda ruficollis (assembly GCF_017590135.1). Classification (NCBI taxonomy): domain Eukaryota; kingdom Metazoa; phylum Chordata; class Aves; order Passeriformes; family Passeridae; genus Pyrgilauda; species Pyrgilauda ruficollis. The sequence continues at coordinate 4,105,110 of NW_024525378.1, read as the reverse complement.
TTAAAAGTCTGTGGAAGAGAAATATACAAAAGTTTACTGCCATATATTTGTATCCTTTGTTTTAAATATTCCCCTCCTACTGAGACCATGACACCCCTCTACCATCTCCCTCACTCATCAGTGCCTGGCAGGACATCAGTCTCATGCTCTCACCCACATGGGACCATGAATGTGATGGCTGATGCACAAATGAGAAGGTCAGCTACTACTGCAGGGATGTACAAGGAGCAGAAATCTTCTCTGCCAACTACAGAAGCTCTCATTTGGATTGCTATACCACCTCACCAACCTGCATGAATCAAATAAACACTTCCTAGCCTTCAAGCCCTCTATCAAATTGGTTCCTGTAAAGTTATTTAGTGAATTATGACCCACTTGCAGTTGGCTTTGTTAGCATCTTGGGAAAGTATTTAGCCCAATACCGTAACAGAGACAAATTCTTCAAGTCTTCACTAGAAAGGCAGTTATCTACACTGTGATGCTTCGGTAAAAATCTATGGAGTAGCATCATGGAGATTTCTAAAGCCTGAAGGTTGAACTTTAGCTGTTGCCAAAAGAGAAAAGTCTCTATGCATGCTAAGAGACAGCGTATTAAACACACAATGTGCAACAGTAACACAGAAAAGTACTAAATTGAGGCTCAGAAATAGTGCTTGATTATTTAACTGAAGTGATTTGATTTCTATGTAATAACTATGATTAAAGCTATTCTTACTGAAATTGCAGCAGGTTATTTCATATCAAAACTCTTTTCCTGTATAATGCCATAACTAAACAGCACTGATGTAAATCAACCAGAAAAAACTTCCTTATCCATCAACCCCAGTCCAACAACCCCTTCTTGCTATGGTTCTACCTATTCTGGGTGGAAAGCTATCCCAGAACCCTGGGGTGTGCTGGTTAACCAACTACTTCTGGATTTAAGAGGGTACTTGTAGAGAAAGCCATCAACATACAGCAGCACAAGCCTATACAGCATCACTTACATGCTTGATACTGGAAGCGATTGAAGCAAACTGAGCAGAAGCTACTGCCTGCACCTAGAGGCCTAAAAACCCAACCCTTTTGTTAGAATTTTCTCAACGAAAATGACGTAACATAGGAACACACACTGTCAAAGAAAAATAAAGCTAATTATAAAGGGAGAAAAAAAGATATCCTAGGAGATCAGCTATACTGCTTCAACACTTACAGTTTGTAAAAGTAACTTGCAGATGAAGGAAAACTGCAAAGGGTCAAGGGATGGCAATTGCTCTGAAGGCCAGAAAGACAACTGGAGAACAAACAGGTCTGAGGTCTGCTATAGCATTTTACCTGTGTTTTGTAGTCCTGCTTTGCCCTACTATGGTAACTCCACACAAAAAAAGTACTGTAAACTCTGAGCTGCCCAGGAACCAGGTATCTCCAATAAGACTTTCTAGTACATAGTATCTTAGCAGCAATTTGTCACTGCCAAAATGCAAGCATTAAGAGCATCTGCTCTTGTCTCTAGATGCCCATTTAAACATAAAATACTACAGAAGGTCAAGGAAGATTTTTGAAGAAATGTGACATAAGTTTATAAATAACATATCTGACAAAATTAAGTCATCAACTTACATTTTCATGTAACGGTGAACATCAGCAGGGAGCGATGATCCATCAAACACAAAATCTTCCACCATGACATTTAAGGTTAGTCTTGACCTCCAGTGAGAGACCGGTTCATCCAGGGCATTGGGCTGTTTTTCTGCTTCAATTTGCTTTAAAAAAAGAATAAAAATACATACTCCTAACCAACACAAATTTTTGAACAAGGTAATAATCTAACTCACAGAATTCAGGGAATCATTAACTATATCATAAACCAGAAGCCCTTCATTTTGACCAGATCAAGTATTTTGCTCAAATACAACAGAATGCATTTTAAAGGCCCACCACAATCTGACACTGAAAAACTTCAGCATTCGTTCACATCTTGCTCATCAAGAAGGAATATTCATCTAATTAACCTTCATACCTTAGGATTGTGGACACTAGTAAGAAGAAATCCCTTTGAAATCAGGACTATACAGTAATCAGATGTTACTTCAAAACAGTCAAAAGGATGATCAACCAAACACTATTTGTTTGTCTCCATATCTTATTCTGCTATTTTACAACAGCAAAGCATACTATTTCAGATGAATTCAATTCACTATAGAAAGCAGAACCATGCTGTTACAGAGCAATACCGTATTTCTACCAAAAGCAATGAATCCTTGAAGCAATTACTGTTAACTAGGATAGTGTTTAAATAACTAGCCAGCATTTTAAAGAGCCCTGCCTCTGCTCTGCTGAGTGGTCTGCTATTAGCAAGATAATTAAGAAGAGGATTTTGATTTTTTTTTCCTGTTTTATCATCCTCAGTTTAAAGATGCAAGCACAGCAGATACTAACACCAGAAATGTCTATAAAATTAAAATTACTTATTTTGCAGATGTTCTTCCACAGATGGAACACACACCTACCTGTGTGGCTGATTCACCAGTGAGTAAATTAATCTCTTCTGGTTTGGGGACCATGTACGTGGTCAGAGGGCTTACTATATGCACCTGCTTACCATCATGCCACGGCAAAATGCCAGCATGGTGAAGAAATACAAATGCATATAATGTGCCATTATTTCGGGTTTTCTTTGGTACAGAGACATTCACTGTCCTAAAATACAAAATAAATATATTATGAGATGACATAGCACATGCTGAAATATTTAGCTATTACCAGACACAATTACTTCTGGCTAACATGTTCCATGGCTGGATGGGGTATTTTTTTATACATATCACAATATATGCATTTCCAAAGATTTACTATTATATTAAGATAGTTTAACCTTTGTTCACTCCCTACTTTATTACCCTAGATAACATAGGACTGCATCATCAATTCTTTTGTTGCTTTCCTCTACTAATAGGTCACAGGGCCAAAATTATGACAGCACTTGTAAAAAACCAGCCTTCATGTGCTGAAGATGCATCACAGATTGTATACACCATACAAAGTTTAAAAAGAAAATCACAAAGTTTTGCCATGCACTTTGCATTAATAAAATATCTTCTCAGTTATGGCACGCCAAGCACAGAACACTAAAATGGAGCCCCAAACCATGAAGTCACTCCCCTTGCACTAGCCAAGAAATCATCCTACTTGCACCCTTGCATAATGCCTCCTCTATTCCTGTAGTCTAGCTCAGCTTATTCTGCTCTGAATACTTTCAATGGCTTAGCAGACACTGTCAGTAAAGCAATTCTTATGTGGTCTGTCAGAGATGAAGTTCAATATGGCCTAAACTCTAACCAACAAGTTCTTTAGTCATAGAAAATGAAGAGAGTGAAATAATCTTGGAGACTATGATAACAGAGTCAAGAATGTGGCAATTATTTTAAACAAACAAACAAAACAAAAGTGAGACAGCAAATCTGAAGAACAAAACAAGTAGTTCCAGTCATTTTTACTGTTCAGAGGCATATGCAGAGTGCAGTGTTCTACCAAAAAATTTCTTTAAGGGCACAGTCTTGGCACCAATATCCCTTCAGAAGATCCCCAAACCCTAGACTATCAGGAAATAAGGTTTTCTCATGTGATTTTTAGCAGAGAAATAGTTATGGAAAACCACGTTGCTAAAATACATGAACAGAGAACACGGTTTGACATCTAAGTCCTGTTCCAGGTCTGAAGCCACAGCAATTAAGAACAAAACAAAACATGTAGCCGGTGTTCTACCCATGTCATTAGAGGCAAGTCTCAAGCACTTCCAGGCACATTTGCCTTTAGATTTTCTCAATGGAAAGTAAATTTTACTTTTATGAGCAAGGCACACTTCTGCAAAATGTTTGCCTATATGGCTGAGAACAGCACGCTGATCCAACCTAAGCAATAGTGAAATCTACCTTGGCTTCATGCATACTTCCATCCCTGTAACTCCTAGTTAGGATGTGCACTTCAGAATTCAGCAAAGAACTCTGATACCTTGGACACTACTGGTCCAGATCCTTACCTTTCAAATTTGGACTCAATATCAAAATCCTCCACATTCAAAACGAGATCTATATTACTTTCAGCACCAATGCTTGACCGTGTGGTAGTGTACACGCTTAACTGAAATCAAAACACAGCACAGAGAAATTAAGAGTATGGAAATAAATTTATGCATCTCTACTTTTAGAGTACAGGTCTGTCCTCCAGCTTCACTAACTCTCCCAGTTGCAAGAAGGTTTTACACAGAAGGAAAGAAAATAGCGTAGTCAAAAAAAGTCTTTCAGCTCCTTTTGGGAGCAGCCACTAAATACATTTTAATGGGATGACCTGTTTTGGAAGGTGAAGGAAGTGGAGCCATTTCACAGAACCAGAGATCCTGTCAGTGAAGGAAAGGGTCTCTGTCAGGACTGGAAAGGACCTCTGGAGATCACCTTGTCCAACAGCCCTGCCAAGGCAGGGTGACCTAGAGCAGGTACCACAGGAACACATTTAGATGGGTTTGGAATGTCTCCAGACAGGGAGATTCCACCACCTCCTGGGGCATCCTGCTCCAGTACTCTGCAACCCTCAACATAATCAAGTTCTTCCTCACACTGAAGTGGGAGTTCTTGTGTTTTAGTTTATGGCCATTACTCCTCATCCTGTCGCCAGGCACCACTTAGAAGTCTGGCACCATCCCCCTGGCACCCATCCTCTGAGATATTTATATGAATTAATAAAGACTTCCCAGTCTTCCCTAGACTAAACAGGCCCAGCATTTCTTCCGCAACGCTGCTCTAACCAGTACGTGTGTGACAGCAGACACACGAGATCAATACAAACCACGAAGCCCCGCCAGGACACCAGCCAAGGGAGCTTTCCGCAAGGCCCAGCACCGCCGAGAGGGCGGCAGCAGGGACACGGGGACAAGCGGGGTCAGAGGGCACGGACAGGGACAGAGGGCAGGGGCGGTGCCGAGAGGTGCCCCTCACCTGAAGCTTGGGCCTCCGAGCCAAGTAGGGCCAGACGCATCCCCCGGCCGCGCCGTCCGCCGCCGCCGGGCAGGGCCGCGTGTAGACGATGCCGTACATGACCCAGCAGGTGTGCGCCACGTACACGGCGAACACGCCCACCACCAGGCTGGTGAAGGAGCTGCGGCTCAGCATGGTGGCAGTGCCGATGGCGATGGCGAAGGGAGCCGCGCTCGGGGCTTGGGGCTGAGGGAGCCGCGCTCGGGCCAGGGCGAAGGACAGCGCGCTGCTGGAGCAGTCCCGATGAGGGCAGTGGAGTGGTGAAGGGCCTGAGCACAAGTCCCATGTGGAGCAGCTGAGGGAGCTGGGGGTGTTCAGCTTGGAGAAGAGGGGTCTTGGAAGGGCTTTATCACCCTCTGCAATTCCCTGAAAGGAGGCTGGAGCCGGGGGAGGGGCGGGGTTGGCTTCTTCTCCCAGGTAACAGGATGAGAGGACAAAGTCTTAAGATGCACGTGGGAATTTAGGTTGTACTTCAGGAGCAATTTCCGCACAGAAAGGGTGATTAGGTGTTGGAATGGGCTGCCCAGCGAGATGGAGTTGGATGATGGGTCCCTGTGAGGTGTTTAAGGAAAGACAGGACCTGGTGCTTTATGCCATGGTCTAGCTGATGTCACAGGATGGACTCGATGATCTCAGAGGCCTGAATGGATTCTGAGTGACTCTGTGATAACCATCATCATTATCATTATCACCATTATTATCGTCAGTCACATTCTGCTCTCTGAGGCCTGAGCTACCAAACGCTGTCTCTCAAGGGAGCTGGGAAGGCTCTTCCCGGCCCTGTGCTTGGATTGAAAAAGGAGCATTTCTTGTAGTCCTTCCTTGTGTGCTGGTGTGTGGGTCAAACAGAAGAAAGTGATGATGTGAGTACTTACCTCAAGTACACCTCAGCTGGGAGGCTTGGGCAGAAGGTACTCGGGTCAGAGGAGGCAAAGCACGAGTTACAGATAACTGCCCCAGCAGCTCAGCGCAGTGGCACAACCAGGAGTTTCCTTGCGGCACAGATGAGAGAACAGACACCTGGGCAGGTGAAGGGCATTCAGGCCTGTCCTGGTTTCAGCTGGGATAGAGTTAATTTTCTTCCTAGCAGCTGGTACAGAGCTGTGTTTTGGGTTTAGCGTGAGAATAATGTTGGTAGCACACTGATGATTTGGTTGGTGCTTAGCTCTGCTTACCTCAAGTCAAGGACTTTTCAGTATTCCATGGTCTGCCAGTGAGGAGGTGCTGGGAGGGAGCATAGCTTGGACAGCTGACCCAAACTGTCCAAAGGGATGTTCCATAGCACAGAATGTCATGCCCAGTATATAAACTGGGGGGGTTCCTAGGAGGGGCTGATCACTGCTCAGGAACAGGGTCTGGCATCAGTCAGCATGTGGTGAGCAACTGCATTGTACATCAATTGTGTTTCTTGGGTTTTATTCCTCTCACATCAGTTTTATTTACAATAATAATAATAATAATAATAATAATAATACTTATCCCAATCAACAGGTTCTCCCTTTTTCTGATTCTCTTCCCTATTGCACTGGGGGAGGAGAAAGGGCTGCATGGTACTTAGTTACTGGCTAGGGTTAATCTACAGCACTTCTTTTTGGCATCTGATATGGGGCCCGGCCATAATGACAAATGTGACAAGAATGCATGAGAACAAATACAAGTATTCATTATATTAGTTTCATAGTTGCTGGTCACAATGTTGATTTATTTGCTCTCAGAGTTGGTGTACTTTTTCTTAAAAGTTGCATTATGTGTTACCTTACAGGATTTCCCATTCCAAATAATCCCTGTTGTGCTGTTTGTCACCCATGGGGACAGAGCCAAGGTTATAATTTTGTTGTACTTTGCAACTCCGGCTTATGGTATGATGGAATGGCTGGCCATGGAACTAACCTGGTGCTTGTATTCAGCACTGCTGCCAGCTCTGGACTTTGAGAGCCATCTGAAGACAACTATTAACAATTATGCCTTTTACCTTTTCTCCTTGGAGAACCAATCCATGGAGGAGACACCTTTTGAAAATTTTGAATTGGTTGTTCATTAATAGATTGTTCCTATTGCTATGTCTCCTGCATGTGTTCCAGGTCTGGCCTAAAATCAAACAGCTATTTAAGAATCCTACCCAGAGACCTGCCCTGGGATTGGATACTTCCTAAGTGGCAGGGTGTGGAGGTGTATTGGATTTTCATGGCCAAGCTTTGGTAGCAGGAGAGGGACTGCAGAGGTGGCTTCTGTGAGAAGCTGCCAGAAGCTTCCTCCATGTCCAGAAGAGCCAATCCCTGGTAGTCCCAAAGCTGGACATGCTGCTGGTCAAGGCAGGGCCAAGTAGAAATGGTAGCACCTCTATCATAATATATTTCAGAAAAACAACAACAAAAAAAGAGGTTTTGGACAGTTGTAATTGCAGCCAGAGAAGAGTGGGGTGGGAACATGTGAGACGAACAACTCTGCAGACACCAAGGTCAGTGGAGAAGGAAGGGGAGAAGCTGCTCCAGGCACCAGAGCTGAGATTCCTCTGCAGCCCATGGTGAGCCAGCTGTGCCCCTGCCAGCCCATGGAGATCCACAGGAAGGCAGATATCCACCTGCAGCCCATGGAGAAGTCTGACACTGGAGCAGATGGATGCCTGAGAGGAGGCTCTGACTCCAGGGGAGGCCCATGGAGAGAGGAGCCCATGCTGGAGCAGCCTGTCCTGGAAGGACTGCACCCTGTGGAAGAGTGACCCATGCTGCAGCAGTTTTGGGAGGATTGTTGCTCGTGAGATGGACTGATGCTGGAGAAGTTAATGGAGAACTGTTTCCCATGGGAGGGACCTATGGCAGAACAAAGGAAGGGCTCCTCTCCCTGAGCAGCAGGAGAAACGTCGGGTGATGAACTGACCATCCCATTCCCTGTAGAGCTGGGAGGAAGGGAGGGAGTGGTGGGGGGAAGGTGTTTTTAAGTTTTTATTTTACCTCTTATTATACTGCTCTGACTTTGTTAGTGATAAATTTAATTAATATCTATAATTCTGGCCTGTTTTGTATGTGACAGAACTCCATGAGTGATCTCTCCTGTTCTCATCTCAACTCATGAACCTTTTGTTACTGTCCAGTTGTGGAGGGGAGTGAGAGAAAGGCTTTGCTGGGAACCTGGAATCCATCCAGGCCAACCCACTACATTGGGACAGCATGGGCAGGTGCCCAGGACAGTGGGAATCTCCAATGTATTGGAACTTCACCGTTGAACAAGTGCAGATGGAAAAACTAGTGAAACACCTGGGAAAAGTATGCTCATGCCCTGGCTGTTCCAGAGACACAAATGATTGCAACGTGCTGGGGTCTGGCCCAGGCCTACTGGGTCCTTTTCAACCTTATTAATGACCCTCAGGGGGAGAAGAAGGTCTCTGGATCTGAAGACAAGGGAACAGGCACTGCAGCTACTCTGACCCCAGCAACAGGCACAGCACCTGGCCCTGAGAACCAACCCGTGCTGGTATCAGCTCCTCCTGTACAGAAGACATGGATGGAAAAGTCACCTTGTTCAGTAAAGGAGAACAAAGTGAGGTCACCACAAGAACATGAGGAAGAGGCAGAACAAGGTGGGGTTTTCCAACACTGGGATACACACTTAGCAAAGGCTACGTGGTTAATCAAGACCAGAGGATCTGCCACTTTGGCTGGCCCTACTTAATCAAAACCTCTATGTACTTTCATGTGGAAGGTGATAAAGTTCCTGTAATGCATGTAAAAACTGGGGAAAAGGGATTGCTGGGGAAAGCAATCTGGGTTACTGCTGCCTCGGGCAAAGGCAAGCCCATTTGTGGGATGAATTCCATGCTCTGCCAGTGAGGAGGTGCACAATAAGCTGGAAGGGAGCATGTCCAGGGCAGCTGACCAGAACTGTCCAAAGGGATATTCTTTACCACAGAACATCCTGCCCAGTATATAAACTGGTGGGAATTGCTGGGAGGGGCTGATCACTGCTCAGCGAGGGGCTGGGTGTTGGTCAGAGGCTGGTAAGTCATTATGTTGTGCAAAACTTGTTTCTCTTGGGTTTTATCCCTCTCTTTGTTGTCACCTTTTTCATTATTATTTTATGTCAGCTATTAAACTGATCTTATATCAATCCCCAGGTTTTTCTTTTTTTTCCCCAGCTCTCCTCCTCTTCCCACCAGGGGTGGGGGGAGAGTGAGCAAGTGGATACGTGGTTCTTAATTGCCAGCTGAGGTTAATCACAACAACTCCATCACCTGAAATCAGAGAATAACATTAAGTAAAACACTAACAAGTCTTCCCTTGAAATCTTCATATCATGCTGAATGTCTGTTATTTCTCTGGTGAGCTTCCCCAGGGGTTCACTTTTATTCTTGATACTGTTCATATTAATGGTTCAGCTTACACCCACTGGACCTCAGAGGATGCCTTTTTTCCACCCTCCATTATCCATTTTTCAGTGTCTGGAGTGCTGGACCCCTTCTTGTCTGCTTCCTGAATAAAAAAAAGCTTCCCCAGGGGTTCACTTTTATTCTTGATACTGTTCATATTAATGGTTCAGCTTACACCCACTGGACCTCAGAGGATGCCTTTTTTCCACCCTCCATTATCCATTTTTCAGTGTCTGGAGTGCTGGACCCCTTCTTGTCTGCTTCCTGAATAAAAAAATGTAGCCAGAGCTAATTCAGTCTAATTTAGATGGACTTATTTTTCCAGAATTCAGGAGTCCCTTTTCTGAATACTTTTTGATCTTTCCATGTTCTTCTTTAAGCACACAAAATAGAACTGGAGACAATAATGCTGTGACAGAGGAAATTTTTTTTTCTCTTTTTTTTTTCCTCCCCTCCCTCCCCCTTTGAACCCCTGCATTTCATCCTCCCAGTTGTCAGGTAAACAAACACTTTTCCTACACACACTGACACAGAAAACACCCATCAACAAAGCATGCCTAAACACATATGGACTCAGTCTTACTCACAGTTATGGTTTATATCCTTTCTCTTATGGTAAATGCTGTGGTTAAAAAAAAAAAAAAAGAAAAAAAAAAAAAAAAAAATCCAGGGGAAAAGAAGTTTTTTTTTTTTTTTTTTTTTGTGGTTTTTTTTTTTTTGTTTGTTTGGTTGGTTGGTTTTTTTTTGTTGGTTTTGTTGGGTTTTTTTGTTTTGGTTTGGTTTGGTTTTGTTTTTGTTTTTTCAGAAGTCAGCTTACAAGCTTTAAAATCAGGCTTGTAGACTTCTCTCTGTGTAATAAAAACCCTGAGAAATCCAGGGGAATTCAGAACTACTGTCTTTTAAAAAGACATCTCTGTTATATTCAGCAAGTTTTTTTAATCTAATCCCCTATTTTAGAATGTAAAAATGCAAAGAGAAGTGCTTTAACCTCTTGACCAGATGTAATGTTGACTCTGGAGAAACCAAGTAGAAAGGGGAACAAGAATACTATGGCTTAAGTCCTGAAAATCAAAGTGAAGAATTTATGTCAATGTTTGGGATGATGTGTACAGGAATAGACCTGCTATCAAGTAACCATGAAAATGAAGATAGATTATTCATCTTACTTGGCTGAGAAATTTGAAATTAGGAAAATGATGCCTAATATTTTTTTCAACTAGGACAACAAGGCTGTAAAATTATGTAGGTGCTGACTCCAATCTTTGCATTAGCTCAGCATAATAGACCTGGTGCAGTACTTGAGACACAACATTTGAAAGGAGTGCATGAAATTTATATCTTGAAGAAATTGCATTCATAGTTCCATTCAAATCCATTTCTCCACATGCATAAATGATAGACTAAATAGCATTGTCCATTGCAAAAACTCACTTTGGCTCAGATGAAGAATGAGATTGAAGCAATATTTTAAATCTAGGTTTGGAATCCTATACTGCACATCACTGTGGTTTTAGGTGAAGTATTTTCAAGGTGACAGGTAGAAAAAGGAGATGTTTTCTGTGTAAGGTATATACTCTTATTTGTCAAACCTGCATCAACCATGTTTGATATCTCTCTGGCTACATTTACACTATCAAACAACTTAGGTCCCCAGTTCATTCCTGGATCTCTGTTCCCTCACAGTGCATGTTGCATAAATTTTCAATTGCTGCTAAACTATTATTCTGAGATCTCTAATTGTATTATAATATTGACTACAGGTGGGTAGATGGATAGATATAAAATGCTATCTGTATTTAAAAGCTATGGCAGTACCACGAGATGCTCTATGCTACATCATATCAGAAGTGTCAAGCTTTCCCTGAAAGACACTCCACCTGAGCAGAGCAGATGCAATCATTCTGCATCACTTGGCTGAGGATCCTGCTGTCAGCCTCTGTGTCAGTATCACACAATGCTTGCTTTGCAGAAATAGCTCATCTGGCCCTGTTTTGACAGGAGAGTGAGGTGATATCACAGAGATTAATGGCTTTTTCGCTTAGATCCTAAATTAAAAAATGTCACACCTTTTCATTCTGGAAAGTGTGAACAATTAAAACAGGAAGACCATGCTTTGTTATTTATCTCTATTTTTCTTCCCATCAGAGATAGCAACTACCATGTCCCCTGCAAGATTTTCTCTTAACATGGCTAGTGAAAGCACAGCCGGAGATACTAGTGAGGAATGTACATCTTGCAGTAAGAAGTCCATTAATTAATCAGGGCCATAGCAATGACTGACAGTGTTTCAAGTTTTTCAGAGTAAAACTATTTCACTAAAAGTTCCATAATCCTAGATAAAGTGAAAGGCCTGATATTTGATAAAAACATAGAAGTTAACAACTTCCAAGTTTAAGTAAGGGAAGATACAAATTTGAGAACATTATGTACTAAGAGTAAAAAACATAGATGAAAACTATGCCCAGAAATATTGTTATACTCACTGATTTAGGAATAGCCAGCTGAGGTTAATCACAACAACTCCATCACCTGAAATCAGAGAATAACATTAAGTAAAACACTAACAAGTCTTCCCTTGAAATCTTCATATCATGCTGAATGTCTGTTATTTCTCTGGTGAGCTTCCCCAGGGGTTCACTTTTATTCTTGATACTGTTCATATTAATGGTTCAGCTTACACCCACTGGACCTCAGAGGATGCCTTTTTTCCACCCTCCATTATCCATTTTTCAGTGTCTGGAGTGCTGGACCCCTTCTTGTCTGCTTCCTGAATAAAAAAATGTAGCCAGAGCTAATTCAGTCTAATTTAGATGGACTTATTTTTCCAGAATTCAGGAGTCCCTTTTCTGAATACTTTTTGATCTTTCCATGTTCTTCTTTAAGCACACAAAATAGAACTGGAGACAATAATGCTGTGACAGAGGGAATTTTTTTTTCTCTTTTTTTTTTCCTCCCCTCCCTCCCCCTTTGAACCCCTGCATTTCATCCTCCCAGTTGTCAGGTAAACAAACACTTTTCCTACACACACTGACACAGAAAACACCCATCAACAAAGCATGCCTAAACACATATGGACTCAGTCTTACTCACAGTTATGGTTTATATCCTTTCTCTTATGGTAAATGCTGTGGTTAAAAAAAAAAAAAAAGAAAAAAAAAGAAAAAAAATCCAGAGGAAACGAAGTATTTTTTGTTTCATTTTTTTAATTTGGCTTCACGCTGAAAATTTAATTTACAAGCCATTCATGAGGAAAATGTCCAGTTGGGCAGAATGAGCCATGATTGTGTAACTGCACTCAACACTTGTAGTGTATCATTTAGGTCCCTTTCAGTAAATCATCATATGCCTTCTATAGCACAGTTTAAGCACCTATATCATATGCTCACTTCATCACACCCTATAGTCCATTTTAACCTATCAGACAAGTAACAAGAGAAGAATGCTCGAATTGAGGTATTTCCTTTAAAAATTTACTGATCACTGGCATTCAGAGGTAATGTTAAATCATATAGTTTTAAACATTGAAAAAATGTACAAAAACCAAGTTCATTTTTAAAAAATATTATCCTTAGTCTTCCATGCATGTTAATAAAAAATATAAAAATCAAATTTATAACACTGAAGCTATACCTTTTGTTCTGCAAAAGTATTTCCACAATTGGAGCCACAAAGTATGGTCATCTTCAGTACAATACTTGTTTTTGCTCTTCATTTTATGAAGTATAGTCAGTTCAGTGCAAAGGTAATAGTCTATGTACACATCTCATTGGAGCCACATGAGGGAAATTTACAGCAGAAAATATGCATTTAGATCATTATTATCCAGTAGCACTATATATTGTTACAGATTTACACTGCACATCCAAGGGCTCTTACAGTAAAAACCTTTTTTCTTTAAACACACCGGCTCTGTTTGAGCAGTCCTGAAGTCAGCAATAGAAGTTGTACCACTGATGGAACAACCACCTGATACCTCACAAGTGAGTCCCTACGAAACAGCTTCCTGCTCTGTCAACACAGGTTTCCAGCTAAAAGCATCCTTTTCATGGCAGTGCCTAACTTGGATTCAGTAGAAGTACAAGAAAATTCCAAAATGTGGTAATTTCAGTGTTAACTTTTTCGGTTTTGCATTTCAAGTTTCAAGTGTGTTCAAAACCATAGCAATCTTTTTTTTTTTTTTCTCCCAAAGTATAAAAATGATATCCTCAATGCAAGTTCAACAACAGAGATCAAAATTATTTTTTTCTGAGTTATTTCTCAGCTTGCTGATTACTCAATTTTATTTTTCCAAAAAAGATCAACTAGTATCTGTCATCAAATTAGAAATGTCTCACACACCTGGACAGATGCTGGGAATTATAAAAAGGTTTAGAAAGTGGTCCCATTGAACAGATGTCAAACACTTTCAGCACAACGCTGCAACATTTAACTAGTATAGTACATAATACAAGGTTAGCTGATGCTTACTCTTGGTCCTCTTCCAGGAAACAAATTCTATCACTTCTAAAGAAATTTACTTCTGACTTCTATTTCTAACATTGCTGATTTACATGGACTTTAATACCCTTAGAGCAATATGACAAAGCAATATAAACAAATCACCAGACACAAACAACTATAAAGACAAGCAGCTGCAATGGGTTTGCTTTTTCTCTAAGTATATACAGTTGCTAAGGAGACATGTTTAACTTAAAGGAATTCTAATTCACATATTTAAAAATACAATTTCATTTTTAGATGTTCACTTTAAAACTGCTTTTGTTGTCTGGAAAATACAGTACTGGCTAACCTAAATGTCCTTTTTGAAATATAAGAAATATTTTGCTTGAAGTTCATTATAAAAGAAAACATAGGACAAAAAATATATACTTAGGCCATAAAAGATCTTTCAAAGTTTATTTCTTTAGCATTTAAAATACAAAATTGTCTTCATGCTGGATAGTGAATAAAAGACATGTATTTGGGATTTCCCCATATACATTCATAGACTTAGAAACAACCTATTGTCAGATGAATTTCATTTCCAGTACCATGGTAGGATGAAAAGTGTCTTGAGCATCAGCTTTCTTCGGTATCCATGAGGAGACTGTTTGCAATCACATTTATAGATCCTGCACTTGGAACATGGAAGTGAACAGGCTCACACAGAAAGTGATATATATAGAGAGAGTCAGGAGTCAATCCAATTTAAGGTTTCACTGTAAACTTCTAATACTTCTAAATTTAATTTTGTGTTGCTCACAGGAAGAAGGACAATCTCATAAGCTCCTCCAGACCTGCTGTCACCTGGACACACCTGCAATGGCTGAAGTGTATGAAAAGAAAAAGCAGTTCTGCACCTAATGGCAGGCACAAGCTAAAATAGTTTAGTTTTGGGTAGCATTATCAGAATGGGACTCGAATAGGTGAAACCTGCTGCTGCCTGCTCAGGGAGAAAAGTTCATGAATGTCACTTCAGCTAAAGAGGCGGCAGGGTCTCCCTCTGGCTGCAACAAACCTACAAAGAACAGACAGCACAAGCAAGAACTAGGGATACAGTAAACGGAATTCACCAGCCCAAGAGGCAGAAAAGATCCTTCTTTACTGTGGGAAAAGGCCAGCTGCAGAGTAAAGGCTTTGCTGCCATGCTGGGCATGGATGGGATTTTCTACTTGCTGGTTCGGAATCAGAAGTTCAGCCTGATTTTTCTTCAGCTGACTTTGGCTCAGAACTGGCACTCTTCAATAAAACACCCCATTGACAGTATAAAAATAGAGTATTACAGAAGTCATGACTTTTTTCTCTTGCTTCTGACATTTTTGGTCAAAGTGAAAAAACTGAAATGTAACACTCTACCAACAGATTATCATACAGCACCTTTTTTGAAATCCCCAAGCTATCTCAAGTGAGCTCTGATGTTCATATGGCTCTGTTCAACTTAGCTCAGAATAAAGCATGATAACTGTGCTAATAAAAAAATACTCCAAGGAGCTAAGTTACGTAACAGAAATAACTTACTGAGGTGCAATCAGTGCTAAGGTGATCCTACCATTTCTTTTCCCAGACACTGATCATTTTAAAACTGCAAATACATCTATACCCAAAGTTGGTCTGCACAGGAGTATTCTGCTCTGCCACCCTGCTAAGGAATAAACAGCCACTGGACCACGCAACTAGTAAAATGATTTTGCATAATGGACTTGCAAGACAATCTAGGCAGTGTCAACTACTGTGCAGAAATGTGTCAGCATATCTCACAGAAACATAAACCTTCTATTTTATAAGCCTCTTATATCCTCTGCTCTCTTGGTATCACCCATTTCAGTTTAATCACATTACACATGATAAAGCACATCACACCATCTGGGGAAAAAGAAGCTGCTTTCTACAAAACAAAGCACTCTTCCACTTGAAGAAGTCAAAGTAGTTAGTATCTTGAAAGAAACCTGAAATGTTTCCCAGAGAAAGAAACTGTCTCAACTTAAGCACTATGAGACACAGGAAATACTCACAGACCCAAGTCCAAACACATCTAAAGGATGCCCTGTTTGCTGCTGTGTTCTCTCAGCAGTTTTAACTCAGTATTATCATTTGCACATGGTTTGACCACAAGATGCTGGTGACCAGCACTGTCATATCCAGTTCACCACCATAACTATTCCACAGAACTATCACCTTTGTATCTCTGAGGTGGTGCTGGAGGGCTTTTACCTGTAATAAGATCCTACAGGGTTCCTGTCATGGTTTGAATACTTTTCTCCATAATTCAAATTAAAAAAAGGCAGGGTGAGAAGATGAAATCTCCACTGTCAGTGACCAAGACATTACTGGGATGTTGCAGTACCTTCAAGAAATCACCTTCTGAGTGGTCTTTACCTTAAATTCTTAAATTCTACCTAGTCAGGATAGCAAAATTACCTGAATGACCATGTCAGCCTTCCTGCTCATATGTGAAACAGATCTTGCAGTTTTGCTAGACTGATCAATTAATAATTAAATTAATTAATAACTAATTATCAATGGGGCTGATGACAATTCTTATTTCCATTTTGTATTCTTCCAGGTTTTTTTGGTAGTGATTTATTTAGAATAATTTGTTAATTTAAGTCTTCCTAATCAGCTGAAGTTCAGATATCTGAAAAGTAGCAAACTATTTGAAGTGCCTGGTTCACAGGGAGCTTCTGTGCCTCAATACGGCTTTAGGAGCCAAATTTGAATTTTGCTAATGTAGAACTCTTGGCCAGTGTATTTGTCATTTCCTATTTCTAGAGCACTCACGAAAGCTCTGCTAGAGAAAAAAACATAGGGTTCACATTAGGTAAAATGCAACATTTCAGAAAGTATTATGACCCACACTCTGACCTAAAGAAAAATTGAACTTAATTGGTGAGAACTTTAAACCAGAATTTTGTTTTCTCTCTAGCCTAGTTTAGGCCCATAACATATGCAAAGCTGTGCTTACACAGGATCTACAGCACATGCTACTAGAGTTCTGCAGCTAGTATTTTGTAAGTCAGGGCAGGTGGGTTTATTTTGTTAGGTTTTTTTTTTTTTTGGTTTTTTTTTTGTTTTTTTTTTAATTTGTCCTTTAATGAGGATGCTATTTTTGAAGGAGCAGAGAGCAGAAGGTGACTAAAACAGTTAATATGAGAAGCTATAGTTACCACATGGTAAAAGTAAAAGAAGAATAATTAAAAGTAGGAAGTAGGAAGAATAATTTACTGGCAATACCAAAGATGAACTTATCAGGGAACTCATAAATATATAAAACCACACCTGCTTTATAAATTTAGCAGATGTTGAAGGGCAACAATGAATTCTACAGGAAAATGTTTACTGCATTTTGTGAAGACAAAAATACTCCAACCACCCCAATGCCTAAACTAGCTAACAAAGTTATTCAGCTTGCATGAAGATATTAATAAAGAGCTCTGTGTGACACGTAGCTATTTACTTCTGGCAGCTGTGTCACTAAAGAGGTTGCATCACTTCCCCACTGCACACGTGTCCTTTTCAACCCCTGTGACCTAAGGATTTACACCTCGAAAATGGGATTAGCAAACACACACACACGTCTGGTTGCTATTTATCTCACCTAGATCATTCTAGCTACAATAAATGCATCTAAAATATATAGTGTAATTAATTAATATAAAACGAAGTGTACAGCCTAGCTTCTCCATCAGGCTTATAAATTTCCTATGAAGTGTTTTAAATTTATCTGTTACAGCAACAGACTCCCCAAAAAATCTGTAACAACACTTGCCATACCGTGCTAGAGACAGTGGTTTAAACATCATTTGCACCTACAAAACATTTGTTTGGTTTTAGTGGGATTCCATTATGTTTGAAAAAATGCAAATTGAACAACAAAAAACCAAACAACCCCCCAAAAACTTCAGATATTTTGGATTTTGTGGTTTTCTGGGTAACTTTAAATACTTGTTCAGGCTATGAGAAGAGATACCCAGTGCATTGGCTGGGTATCATACAATATGTAAAAATTCAGGTTGATGCAAGAACTCTACTGGCAAGGGATGGCAGTGTTACATAAGAGTACAAAAATGCTCATCAGAAATGTTAAATGCCTTCACAGCCCTGCATTTTTCGTGTAAGGATCATTTAAGTTAAACATCATTTGCACCTACAAAACATTTGGTTTTAGTGGGATTTCATTATGTTTGAAAAAATGCAAATTGAACAACAAAAAACCAAACAACCCCCCAAAAACTTCAGATATTTTGGATTTTGTGGTTTTCTGGGTAACTTTAAATACTTGTTCAGGCTATGAGAAGAGATACCCAGTGCATTGGCTGGGTATCATACAATATGTAAAAATTCAGGTTGATGCAAGAACTCTACTGGCAAGGGATGGCAGTGTTACATAAGAGTACAAAAATGCTCATCAGAAATGTTAAATGCCTTCACAACCCTGCATTTTTCGTGTAAGGATCATTTAAGTTAAACAGTTGCTAAGTCTGCTTGTGTCCCCTTGTAAATTTAGGGGGTGTTGATAGTACCTGTTAAAATATACCGATCTGCCTATAAAATCAGTAATATTTTAATAGAAAGCATTTACACATCAACATTTGGTGAAAGGGAAAGGAAGTTTTCACTTCTTCTCTGACTTTGCATCAGGTCACTGAAACTTAACTGTTGCAATCGAGCTGCTCTACAGTCAGATGCCTCTAAAAAGGCTTCTCATCAGGAACTACTGAAACACTTCTGCAACTGGGGTTTGATGGATGAGTTGTAAGGAGAGTATGGCTGCAGTCATGTGATGTGCTACAGGCCTCTGCCCTCAAGAGCCTGAGTTCAGGCTTCTGAACTGTGGTAATGTGGCTACTCTCTCACTACAAGGCAGTCTAATATTATATACTACAAATGCTAAAATTAATGGAATTATATGGATTAATCTCAACTTTTGTGATACAATGTGTGATCTAAAAGTGTTTCCATGCAGGCTGATCCTTCACCCTATCATTCCTCCTATTATGTCTTTATCTCATTCAGTAATTTCTCAGAAGAGGGAGAATCACATTTCCTTCCAGAATCTGTTGTTTTGTCTTATGCCTTTTTTTTTTTTTTAAATGATTTAATCAACCAATTTTTAAATGAGTTTTAATCCACCAAGAGTACTTGCTTGTGCCTTGTGTTGGTCTCCAGCAGCAGCTCTGGGCTGAGCTCACTGGGGCACGGGACTTTCAGTGCCTCTTTGTGGAGCCTGTTTAAGGGCCCATCTACTACAGGCTGCAGCGCCCTCCAATGCACTCTGTAAAGCTTAGGTGCACACAAGTACAGTCATTACACTCACCACAATTATAAAACAGAAATTAAAAAAAAAAAAAAAAAAAAAAGAAGTCAATGAACCTATGGGCTTTCATAAAACAGACCCTCAAGTTACTCACACCATACATGCAAATTCGACATACTTGTATTTAGCCAGCTTCACTCAGCTTTCTTTGCTTTTTCACAGATGTGGTCAATGTATCTCCTCTGGAGTGTCTCTCACTTCAGAGCTGTCCATGGGATTCTAAGCTTACCTCTTCTTTCCAGACACATGTTGAGGAACTCTCTCATTCCCTGCATTCTGAAATTCTCACATTCCCAAGCTCACATACAAAGCAAAAGATAACTATCTCAGCCAGCTTGAGCCATGTGCTGTAGAGATACAATATGTCCAGACTACACCTGCCTTCCCTTACATCCTGCATAATTACAGAAAACAGACCT